>NC_081552.1:216714095-217039511 GCF_963082655.1 Stomoxys calcitrans
AAGCAGACATATTTGCTGACTTTTGCAATAAGCGGTTGAAATGAGAGGTATTTGTGATTAGAAAAGGAATTTGATATGGGGTTCTAATAAATGATATTTGAGTACAGAGCACAATGCTGATATATATTCAGGGATTAGGGACCACCCCAGGAGGTAAACATTGTCTATCATCAGGGATTGGTAATGCAGTATCCCCTTCGCCGCCATCGTCAGACACTAGCAGTTGAGTAAAATGTTATTTTCATATCCTCAGCATGCTATCTGTGTCAATTAACAGATTTCTTTCTTTGTCTCTGCAGAAGGATGTGCCTGCACCAAAGCCATCGGTTTTATGTTTAATTCTTTGATGGAATTTCCGGACATAATTTGGCTCCTGTACATCTCCTTCCACTTCCATTAGCTTTCTGCGGAATGGATGTTTCACCTCTCCTTTTCTCCCAAAACCTCTCCTTCATCTGGCACGTTGCTACTTATTGCAGAGTTGCTCGCATTCTTGGCTTCGGTAGAATTTCGATACTCTTGGTCGTGCTCTGGGTTCCTCGGGGATGTTTCCGGTACCCAAGTATGGATTCAGCGGCATTTTCCGTGGAGTGGTCTAAAGATTGTCACTACGCAGTTATATCATCGGGAGGAGGAGTGCTTTCATCCAGCAGTTGGGTCAGTCGAGTAGAGTGTTGTGTTTGCAGCTATTCAATGCCTAGTTTCCGTGCAGTGTCAGATCGTACTTTAATCCATGTTCTAACGGATGCGAACCATTGCTGCAACAAGGTAAAAATCCCAATTTATATTCGCTCAACGGATCGATCGAACATCTAACACGCTGGATGAATGCCTACCATCTATCACAACGTGATCAATCTGGTTCCTCTTGTTTTGGTCGGGTGACAGCCATGTGGCTTTGTGAATATTTTTATGTTGAAATCTGATGCTACTAACTACCATATTTTTTTGCTGCGGCGAAATCGAATAATGCTGATGGTGAAGAATTTGGCTTTAATATGAATTGTGGCTAGCCTCCACCTACAGGAGACAAGCTAGAGAAAAGGTGTTTCAGACTCCGACCAACCACTAATCCACAGCCAAATTCATGCCTCGGCATTTTCCGTGGAGTGGTCTAAAGATTGTCACTACGCAGTTATATCATCGGGAGGAGGAGTGCTTTCATCCAGCAGTTGGGTCAGTCGAGTAGAGTGTTGTGTTTGCAGCTATTCAATGCCTAGTTTCCGTGCAGTGTCAGATCGTACTTTAATCCATGTTCTAACGGATGCGAACCATTGCTGCAACAAGGTAAAAATCCCAATTTATATTCGCTCAACGGATCGATCGAACATCTAACACGCTGGATGAATGCCTACCATCTATCACAACGTGATCAATCTGGTTCCTCTTGTTTTGGTCGGGTGACAGCCATGTGGCTTTGTGAATATTTTTATGTTGAAATCTGATGCTACTAACTACCATATTTTTTTGCTGCGGCGAAATCGAATAATGCTGATGGTGAAGAATTTGGCTTTAATATGAATTGTGGCTAGCCTCCACCTACAGGAGACAAGCTAGAGAAAAGGTGTTTCAGACTCCGACCAACCACTAATCCACAGCCAAATTCATGCCTCGTGTTATGGCAGCTTTAGTAAAATTCGTCACCATTTGGTGTTGTTGTGACCCCATTCCATCGCACTTCCTGAAAGGCGTTAATATCTACCTTGTACTTTTCTAATACATACGCCAGCGCGTATACTGCACCTTATCTATAGAGAGTACGGACATTCCAGATGCAGATCCGCAAATCATGGTCCTTTTTATACCCACCACCATAGGCTAGGGGTATACTAATCTAGTCATTCCGTTTGTAACACCTCGAAGTATTCGTCTAAGACCCCATAAAGTTTATATATTCTTGATAGATAGATAGGCTCAAAACGTCGAGACGTTCTGAGCCTATCTAGCCATGCCCGTCCGTCCGTCTGTCGAAATCACGATAGCGGTCGAACGCGTAGAGCTAGCCGCTTAAAATTATTCGCAGATACTTATTATTGATCTAGGTAATTGGTGATTGCAAATGGGCCACATAGGTTCAGATTAAGATATAGCTCCCATACAAACCGATCTCCCGATTTGACTTCTTGAGCCCCTGGAAGCAACTATGCAAAGTACGGTACAAATCGGTCTATAACCTGATATAGCTCCCGTATAAACCGATCGCCCGATCTGACTTCTTGAGGCCTTACAAGCGAAAAATGTTGTCCGATTTGGCTGAAATTTTGCACGTGGTGGTTTGTTAGGACTTTCAATAACTGTACAAAGTACGGCCAAATTTTGTCTATAACCTGACATAGCTCTCATATAAACCGATCTCAAATTGTTTCTTGAGGCCCTGGAAGCAGCAATTTTATCCGATTTGACTCAATTTTTGCATGTAATGTTCTGTTTTGACTTTCAACAACTGTGCCAAGTACGGTCCAAATCGGTCTTTAACCTGATAAAGCTCGCATATAAACCGATCTTCCTATTTGACTTCTTGAGCCCTTACAAGCCGCATATGTGGCATGTGCTTGTAGCAGAATGTCATATTTATGTGAGGGAGGAAGGAACACTAAGGTCATTTTCATTCCGAAAGCACGAAAACCTTACCACACGAAGGCGAAAGATTTTCGTCCTATTAGTCTGTCATCCTTTATGCTGAAGACTCTTGAGATGTTGATAGAAACATATCTTAGGGCAAAAAAGTGGACACGTAAGCTGATGATATGAGAATTGCGGTGAGGGGAAATTTCCTAGCACTCTAAGAGATATAATTCAGGAAGCTTTACGTGCAACAGCGAAGTCGGCTATTGAAAGTGGACTAAGTATAAAACCGTGCAAGATAGAAGTAGTTTTTTGTTAAGCAGAAGCCCCCATCTCCTTGGGAGGAGAGAAGGTTCCATTTACAGAAAGAGCAAAATTCCTGGATGTTTTGCTGGACAGGAAATTGAACTTCAAATCCAACATTTTGGAAAGGGCAAGAAAGGCAACTCTTGCCCTATACTCCTGCAAGAAAGCCATTGGCATAACTTGGGGATTTAGGCCGCGCGTCATGCATTGGGTATATACTGCTGTTGTGGTCTGGTGGACGGCGCTTCAAAATTCCACCTACTGCTGAACGTTTAACCGGTTCCAAAGGATGGTTAGTTTCTGCATCGCAGCCGCACTGAGGACGACACCATCGGAAGCACTGAATTTAATGCTACTTCGAATGCTTCTGGACATTATGGCTAGAGAAATTGCAGTGACCACTGCCGTGAGGTTAAGGGAGCTGATAAAATATCGATGTTCCAGGCAGTGTGGATTACACCATACCCGAGCCGTTTTTTGATAAAAAGTACTGTACTACTATTCCTGATAGAACCGACTGGAACTACGATATCCCTGGTAACAGAAGTTACATAGACTTCTAAACGATTGGTTCCAAACTAGACGACAAGGTGGGTTTGGGGTGTACTCGAAAGATCTAGAACTGGTCATATCGAAAGGGTTACCCGACCACTGCAGTGTGTATCAAGTGGAGATCCTTGCAACTCAGGATGGCTAAGATATAATGTCATTACGACGTTTGGCATAAATATCTTCTCGGACAGCCAGGCAGCCATTAAATTCCTAACGAACGTATATCTGAACACTAATTTCTTTGAAAACCTCTCTGATTCACAAGTTGTTGGGCTTTTTAAAGCGATCTGGATGGTTCCATGGTAGGAACTAGAAGGCATCCTTCTTCTTCTGTTCCTTTGGTATCACAATGGACGAAAGCATCTAAGTGAGTAGACGCAGAGTAGAGAGTGAGTAGACGCAGAGAGTAGAGTAGATGCAGACTACCACTAAAACCTAACCTAACCTAACCTTGGTATGTAGAATAAAATTATGCTCTTCAACTAAATTTATTTTGTATAAATTCTTAGCAGAATCCATGGTGGTGGGTTCCCGAGATTCGGCTCGGCCGAACTTGGCACGCTTTTACTTGTTTCGTTTGCGTGAGACGTCAATGTTAGGGGGGTCGTTTTTACCATTCCTTTGTTGCTCAAAGTGAAAGGACGGGTTACTGGCCCAGCGTCTCAGCCACATGTGTTTTATGGGGTCGCACATGTATACCTCGACGTCGCGAGCCGCTAACTGCAAGATCCGACGCTAGCCTCCAGTCGCCCTTAACCTGTTAACTGATTTTGACCATTGGTTATTTGAAGGCGCCAATACCTCGCCTTGCCATCTCGAGTATCATTGTCACTCAGTATTTAATTAAGAGCCAGTGCCACCAGACCACTCACTGAGACTCTCCTCTCGAAATTGCTGACTGTCCGCGGTGGCATTTGCAGCTATACCGCATAAAAACGAAACTTTCCACTATCCGTAGACGCGCCCGGTAACTTTCAGCTAAACTTCCCGCAATAACGATGGACACCACGCAAGTCGGAGCTCAAAGTTCCAGTCTATGTTATGCTTTACACAGCTACATTAAAATATAGTCCAATCAGACCAAACATGGGCAAAGATGTCAATGGCCTACTAAAATTCACTGTTTCAAATTATAGCGAATTTGGGTAAAAAATTAAGCTATTAGGGGCTCCAACATCAGGAGACCAAAGGTTAATTTTTTTTTTGTTATTGATGCCATATACCAACATCCATTGCGTTCTTGGGCGATGCAGACATCAATGGCCCATTACACAATGACGTCGAAACAAAACGGCATTTGTTGCGTTTATATGACACTTGGATTGGTGTATAAATAAATTTAGCGAGACAAATGGGCGTTTGAAAAATGTCTTTGTTCACATTTCACAATTGAACGTCAGTCAAGGTATTTTTGAGCAGCATATGCAGTGTTGTTCGCTCATTTGCGTCTTGCAAGTACTACAACATAGCTTTGCATGGCAATGTCTTTGTGCCACAAATCCTCCATCGTTCGATTTGACTTGTGCAGTGCTTTAATAACTACTCACCCAAAAACGTAGTGGTCAAGCAAACCATCAAAATATTACATTTTTAATTATTGTAATATTTTATCTCTCTCCCTCTCTCTCTATAAACAACTACTTACACAAACTTCCACCCAGTAAATAACGTATGTAAAGATGTTGCTTGGCATACATTGGAGTTTGACGGAAATGGGTCAAGCTAATGGCAACTCATAGCATTGCAACTTCTGCTGCCAAGAAACTGGAAAATTGCTCAAACAAATGATCATTGTTCAAAAGTTGTTGTTTAGCTAATCAATTATGAGTTTTGGGGGAAAAAACTAACAACCAAGTAACCCTAAGGCTATGGCAAAGAAAACTAAAAACAGATGTAAAGAAAACGAGTTTAGTGAGGGAAGGACGAATAAGTGATTAAATCCAATAAAAATTTATTAAAGTCCTGTGTTCGCAGAAAGTTTTATGCTTTCAGTTTCATTTTCATTTTCGTAGAAAATTATATCAAAATTCTATTCAAAATAAAATATGTTCTTATAAATTCATTGGAAAAGATTTTTTTTTTGTCAAAATTTGAGTTTTAAAGAAAATAATGTCAAAATTTTATTTCCTCGCACTTTGAAAACTTAATTTTCATTAAATTTTTTTAAAAAATTTATTTTATTTACCTCGACAAATTTGCAGAAATTAGATTTTCATAGAAAATGTTGCCCAAATCAAAAAAAAATTCGATTAAATGTTAAAAAAAAAAATCGCAACAATTTAGGTTTAGTTGAAGAGAGGGTGCAGATATTAATCCCCCCAATGCCACTATGAACAGACATCAAAGCCTTAGTGTTCGTGCTTTTTTCGTCATGTGAGAGGGACATCCTGGAGTGTCTTCTCCGCAAGCTTCTGGCCCGTGCCGGGATTGAAAAGAATCCCGGACACTGTTCGGTTTGCCCGAACCACCTCCATCATCGGTCGGTGTCGATGAGGTGTAACTGGTGCATGAAGTGGGTACATTTCCGATCTTGCTCTGGTCTTACGTCACTACAGGAGTATAGTCACACTGAATATGTTGTAGGGTGCTGTCCGAACATACACATCAGTGGGTCACAAGCATCGTCGTCGTCGACCTCTCCTGTGCGGCAATATACCCAACAGCAGCATCCCAACTCCAATATTGCCAGTCCATTGCCGGAAAGTGTATGATTTTTGCAATTGAATTGCAACGGTCTCCGTGGCAAGATCGACGAGATTGTGGATTTTATGAGTCGGAAGAACATATTGGTTGCAGCAATCCAGGAGATAAAGCTGACCAACGCCTGCAGCTTGCACAGCTGTCACGGGTACAATGTGCTACGTAAGGATTGCTCAAGGAATGGAGGTGGGGGATTGGCCTTCGTGATACGCCAGTCATTAAGCATAGGTTAGGTTGAACAAGTAAAAGCGTGCAAAGTTCGACCGGGCCCAATCTCGGGAACCAACCACCATGGATTCTGCTTAAAATGTATACAAAATCAATTTTGTCAGTTTATATGGGAGCAATATCTAAATCTGAACCGATACCGATTGCAAGCGGAGAGCTTTACGCGTTCGACACCTATCGTGACTTCGACAGACGGACGAACGGACGGACATGGCTAGATCGAATCTGAACGTCGAGACGATCAAAAATATATATACTTTATGGCGTTTTAGACGAATATTTCGAGGTGTTACAAATGAACTGACTAAATTAGTATTCCCCCATCCTATGACGGTGGGTATTAAAAGTTACTTCGAAAAAGAAAATCTAACTTAGGAATTGCATGATACCTACAAAATCCTTAATTGTTTTCCATGCCACGCCACTTAGTTGCTTTATGTCTGGTATTGTGTACCCACCTATGTGCCGGTATTTGTTAGCCGTGAAAGTCGGGCAACGATATAGGAAATGCCCCAACGTCTTACATCTTCCCCGCATGCCCTACACACGCTATCACCTGCCGCACAGATTTTACATAAGTGACCTCGTAGTCCTGTGTCCCGTTGTAATACCAAAAGCTATACTGATCTTCTTCTTAATTCCTTTCCGTAGTAGCCTCGTCTTCTCTCGATCTGGATGTCCCCATAGAATTTTCGCCGTCCTACCGACCGTTTCGCTGTCCCACAAGGTTACATGGGCATTCATCGTCTACGCCCTTATCTCGGACTGTGTCGACCCGAAAGACTTCAGGTTAACCAAGTTTATCGACGGCAGTTTTCTGGCCTTCACTGCCAAATCGTCTGCTTTCTCATTCCCAGTTAGTTCGTTATGGCCCCGCACTCAAACGATGTGAATCGTGCCATCCGCAGAGAAGGCCTTAATCTCCTTCTCACATTCCAAGACTGTTCGTGATCTTACCGTCCTAGTTATTATTGGCCTTATGGCCTGTTATCTGTCCGAAAAGATGTTCGTACTCGACGTCCTCGCGTTAACACCACACCACCTCATGCATTCCGTGATGCGTCTTCAGGACCATATTATGGTCAGGCAGTCTAAAACAGATCTCAGTCCCTGGGTTCTGAATATAGACCCACAAGCCCACTGTGTTCTCCAGCTTTTTGATGGATGATCTCATAGATGGCAATATCAGAGTTCCGTCAATCCACGACTGTGCAGCAGTACCTCGCACTCGACCTCGAGTGTCATATCAGGTATCCGATCGGAAACAGTATCTCGCACTCGACCTCAAGTGTCATATCAGGTATCCTATCGGAAACTATCTCTATTCCTTCCAGATTATCTATCGTCACAAAGTGGGATGGGAAAAAAATAAGTGGAAATAAGTCTGCCACTTTGGAACGGATAGAGATATCTTCATGAAATTTTACACGGTTATCGGATTCAGGCCTCATTTCAAGCCTACGGCTCGTCTAAGACTTCAAGAAATCATATTGAGGGATCGATTTCTATGGGAGCCACAGGTTCGCAGTGGCGAAAGGGCATGTTTGTACGTCACGTACCAAATTTCTGCCCAATCGTGGTAAAATTGTGGACTATAGGGGCCCAAGACATCAAATCAGGGAATCGGTTTATTTTATCTTCTATATAAATATGAATTTGTTTGTTCCGTATAGAGTCAAAAACGGCTGAACCGATTACCTTGAAATTTTCACAGATTTTAAAGGTTGGTCTGGAAGGAAACATAGGCTATATAATTTTTTGATATCGGGACCCTCCCCCTTACCCCAAAAGTACTGCCCAAAAATAAAAGTGGACCGATGGGGACAATGTGGGATTCAAATAAAAGGTATTCAAGAGTAGAGTACGAATTTCATAATAAAAATTGCGTCCATATAACTGGGGGTTCGCCCGGGCCCCAAAATCCCTTAAAATAGGTTTATTTGACGTTCATGACAATATGGGACACAAATGAAAGGTATTCGGGAGTAGATTACGAATATGGTCAGGAGGGAGGAATAGGCTTTATTGATATCGGAAGGGGCGGACCCTCCCCCTTACCTCAAAAATTATATCCAAAATTAAAAGTGCACCGATCGGGACAGTATAGGACTCAAATGAAAGGTATTTGGCAAAATACTAGCATTGTATTAAAATTTGAGTCTAGGTTCCCATCGAGCCGCCCCAACCCCAAAACTTCCCCAAACAGAAATATTGGGCTTTCATGTCTATATGGGGCGAAAATGAAAGGTATTCGGGAGAAGATTCCGTATCTGGCATACAAAATCAGATTTATGTATAGGGGGTCACCCCACCTCCCAAATGGGCATAAGCCCCATTATGACTATATGAGACTCGGCTGAACCAATTTTCTTAAAATTATCACTGGTTGTGTAGGTTTGTCTGGAAGGAAACATAGGCTATATAATTTTTAGATATCGGAGGGGGCGCACTCTCCACCTTATCCCATAAACGCCACCCAAAACCAAAAGTGGACCGATGGGCACAATATGAGTATCAAATGAAAGGTATTGGAGACTAGAAAACGAATATCGTATTAAAAATTGGGTCCAAGTACCTGGCGGGCCGCCCCAACCCCAAAACTCCTCCAAACAGATATATTCGATGTTTATGTCAATATGGGACTCAAATGAAAAGTATTCAGCATTAGATAACAAATATGGCCATTATGACCTATTATGACAATATGGAACTCAAATAAAAGGTATTTGAGAGGAGAAAATGATTTTGATATCCGATTTTGGAGCCAAGTGTTTAGGGGTACGCCCTAAAGCACCCCGTAAACTGAACTTCATTTCTGACTGCGGCAATATGGAGCTCAAATCAACGGTATTTGGAGTAAAGGACGAATTTGATATTCATTTTCAGAGCAAAGTGCCGGTGGCCATCCCCACCCCAAAACACCCTCCAAATGGTTCATATTTCAATCAAGGGGCTCAAACTGAAGGGATTTCATATCCATATTTGAGTCGAAATGTCTGAGGTGTCATACCTCCCCTAAAAAGCATTTCTCGTTACCCAAATTTTTAAAAACACTAGATCTCGGAGATTGGTAATGCGATTCGTTCGAAATTTTTTTTGCACTCCTACAGTCACTAAGAGTTACTATTGTTAGTGTCTGGTGCCTCAGTGAACGCGCAAAATCCGGCAAGTGGATATATAGATCAAACACGACAATTTAGAGCTCAAACGAAAGGCGTTTGAGAGAAAAAAACGAATTAGATATCCCATTGGGTAGAATTTTTTACATGACCATGCATGGCATGCTACCTAGTAAATGTCGCCAGCATTAAGAGGGGATAACCACCGTTTTAAATTTTGTCCGATGTTCTCACCAGGATTCGAACGCAAGCATTCAGCTTCAAAGGCGGACTTGGGCTACAGTGGCACGAATTCGATATCTACATTCAGGACGAAGTGTGCCCACCCTAAAAATATATTAGACTGTGAAAGAAGACACAGGGGACCCGGTTCGGCTAGTCAATTTATAGAAGAGGGCTTTATACAAATCTAAACCACCATGGCACATTCTAATTCCCAATAATTACGCCAATAAGAAGTATCTGTAGACAGATTTAAGCGGATAGATTTATTCATTTGACCGCTATCCGTCATGGACGGACACGGCCAGATCGACTTAGAACGTCAAGACGATGAAGACTATATCTGCTTTATGAAGTATGCTGTTCAATTCATTGCGAGGTGTTACAAACGGAATGACTAGATTTGTATACCTTCCATTCTATAGCGGTCGGTATAAAAGTCACAAAAAAATTCGATTTTCATAGAAAATATCGTAGAAATTTTCATATTTGCTCATGAAAACTCTTTTAGAAACAGTGGCAACTAGAAATTGAAAAAATTTGGTTACTATAAATCAAAGTTTGTGTTATCAATTTTTTGAAGTATGGACTTAATCCATTTATTCTCACTTTCATCCCTAACCTACTGCTCCCTTAAGAGCTACAGCAAAAATATTGTTATCTTATATGCAAGTTGCCAAAATATGAAGTGCACTGTGAATAGTTTTTGTTTTTTTCATACTTTTGTTATTTTAAACTTTCATACACATAAATGTACATTTTTGATATTCTTACTAACATTTCCTCTCTTCTTCTTCTTCTTCTTGTTCTTCTTCTTCCTTTACCAAAAAAATAGTTTGGCAGAATTCTACAAAAACTTTCAATCTGATATCGATGCATGGAAAACATATTATGATTTGTCATCGCCCGAGGAAGCCAAATATCCACCACCCTATGAAAATATTGATGAAATGCTGAGCTTAATCATATTGAAATGCTTGAGACCGGATAAAGTTGTGCCGGCAGTTAGGGTAAGTTCAAATACAGAAGCCAGCTTCATATAAAGATGTCGGTCTCTGTTTAAACGACCACCACATGTGATATCCGAAGAAACTCGACACGATATCTTGGGGTGCACCACATGTTGTTGGTAATGAATAAGCAAAAGCAAAGAAATTATGTACATTAGGGGTATTCAAAAGTAAAAATTTGTGTAGGAATACATGGGATATAGCGAATAAGGTAACATTTTCTTGTTTTAATGTCATCATTACAAAAATTTTAATAATAGAGGTTTTAAATTCATCCGAGAAAACAGGAAACATATATAGCGGAAACTGTTCCTATCAGTTTTATACATTATTAACAAAAGATAATTTTGCGAGCTTACCTTATACACCATCTTACGGGCCGTGGCATAATTTGAAACTGACGAAAAATTCCTGAAATGAAAGTTAAGAATTTTAATAAAATTTAAGTTTAAACATAGTCAAAAATAGTAAAAACAAGTACAATGTTCGGCCGGGCCGAATTTACTACACCCTCCATTTTGTATCGCATACGACATGTTCTCTGAATGACTTTTTCAAATATATAAAATCTCTATCAAGTAATAGACCGATATAGATCGTGCTTGTCATAGCTCTTAACACTCATAGAAAAATACCAGCTCCAAAATTTGAGCGAAATCCGATAGAATTGCGTCCTCTAGAATCTCAAGAAGTCAAATCAGGAGATCGGTTAATATTGCAACTATGGACTGATTTAGATCATACTTGATACAATTATTGAAGCTAAAAAAAAATTCTGCCAAGTCGGATTAAATTGCGCCCTCTAGAAGTCAATTCGGGAAATAGAGTTATATGACAGCTATATCCAAACATGGACCAATTTGCCCATTTTCAATCCCAATCGACCTACACTAATAAGAACTACTTGGGCCTAGCTTTGCTTCTTCGATAGTTAACATGCTTTCGACAGACAGATTAATCTTAAAGTTTTTGGGCTTTGGATACCTATATACATGATGATGCTTTGGATGGTCCCAGCGATAACAGCCCCGAAGGTGTCGTTTCGACAGCATATCTTCGCACGGGTAGGATCTTTGTCTCCTGATGAAGGTGATCCACGTAAGAACTGAGGAGATAGCCCGTCGCAGTTCAAAGGGTGGCATTCCGACAAATATGAGTTTTATTCCACTGCGTGTCACATAGTTGATGAGACTACACCGGCGCTGCAAAACTTACCACAGACCGGCCCATTTGTACGTGGTCAACAAGGTTTCTTTGACTGCACCCAAGTGCTGCCAGGAAAGTGATTTGAGGATCTTGTTTCTACTTTTGACCTTATCGCAAATTGCTGTGGCATGTGGCGAGAATATGTAAGAGCTGTCAAATGTGACACCAAGTGTTTTGGGACCCTTGTTGGTCAGAATGATGATGCAACTAGCACATTTGAGGGGGGTGTCAGCTCACTGAAGCGGTGATTGGTGCACTATCTGAACCCGACTCAATCAGCCTCCTTCAGATTGATAAACCTCTGGCGCTTAGAGGTTATGAAGTCGGTTGCCCCGTCGATGGTGAGTTGTTGTTTTTGTGGCCACATTTCCATGTGAAGGCTGCGATCCTCGCCTGGCTCTTATAGGTGAGCGAGCTCGTTCCGGTACAAAGGCCCGATCGCCGCGGTAACGTGATGGCCATTGGCTATTTAAGGCTTTAATAACTCGCGTTTTTATAGTGAATGAACGGTGCCGCTCGTTCATTCACTGAGACTTTTCACTCGATACCGCTGATTATCCGCGACTGCAATTGCAGCTACCCCGTACACCTAAAAAATAATTTTGAAAAACAATGACTTTGATCGAAAAAACGCCGACGAAATTTGTTAGTTTTCCTGGAACAATTTAGGCCATTGCGATTAGGGAAAGGTTTCCAGCTCTTTAAGAAATATACTTCAGGAAGCTCTACATGCAACAGCGAAGTGGGCTGCCGAAAGTGATCTAGGTGTAAATCCGTGCAAGACAGAAGTACTTCGTTTCAGCAGGAGACGCAAGTTACCTACAGTGGATCCTGTCTCCCTGAGAGAAGAGATTCTTTCATTTAATGATTGCGTAAAATGCCTGAGTGGCCTGATGGAAAGGAAAGTGAAATACAAAACCAATATTTTGGAAAGGGCAAGAAAGGCAACTCTTGCCCTATGCACCTGCAAGAGACCCATTGGGGGTATAAACCGCGCACCATGCACTGGGTATGTACTACAGTTGTCAGACTGTCTACCGCTTTGCTGTCACTGGCTACAACAGACGTCTCAGCCATTGTGTCCGTCATGACAGGTCACTGTCTAATCGGAAAACATGCTGACAGACTGAAGGTTGCCAGTAACAACTTTTGCAGAAGCTGTGAGGACATCGAAAAAGAAGAGACTATAGAACATCTGCTGTGTGTGAGTCTTGCACTGGTAGTAAGAAGGAGTTCCATGTTAAGTTCTCATTTCTTTGAGAACCTGTCTGATTTAGCGTATGTGAACTTTCTCAAGTTGTTGGACTTTTTAAACCGATCTGGAAGGTTAAGCGGTAGGAAGTTGAATGCATTTTCCTTCTTCTGTTCCTGTGGTATCACAATGGACGAAAACGTGTGGCAGACTGCCACTTAGACCTAACCTAACCTAATAAAGGGTGATTTTTTTGAGGTTAGGATTTTCATGCATTAGTATTTGACAGATCACGTGGGATTTCAGACATGGTGTCAAAGAGAAAGATGCTCAGTATGCTTTGACATTTCATCATGAATAGACTTACTAACGAGCAACGCTTGCAAATCATTGAATTTTATTACCAAAATCAGTGTTCGGTTCGAAATGTGTTCATTCACCGTAACGTTGCGTCCAACAGCATCTTTGAAAAAATACGGTCCAATGATTCCACCAGCGTACAAACCACACCAAACAGTGCATTTTTCGGGATGCATGGGCAGTTCTTGAACGGCTTTTGGTTGCTCTTCACTCCAAATGCGGCAATTTTGCTTATTTACGTAGCCATTCAACCAGAAATGAGCCTCATCGCTGAACAAAATTTGTCAAAATTTGAACACATTTCGAACCGAACACTGATTTTGGTAATAAAATTCAATGATTTGCAAGCGTTGCTCGTTAGTAAGTCTATTCATGATGAAATGTCAAAGCATACTGAGCATCTTTCTCTTTGACACCATGTCTGAAATCCCACGTGATCTGTCAAATACTAATGCATAAAAATCCTAACCTCAAAAAAATCACCCTTTATAACTAACATCAAAGAATATGTTGTCACCTATCACTTCCCAGTTGCGATAATGAAGCTCGTTCTAGTTTACATATAACAAATCGTCACCCTTTTCATTAGAACTTAAACTTCTACCTGTCAAGTGATGTGCAACAGTATCACGACCTGCAATGAAATTCTCTTTTCCTGCAGAAGAGACTTTACCGATAACTTAAGGTTTGAAGGCGGCACCTTTGAATCGTATGCCGAATAGATTGAAGCTAGCCAACAGTATAATTTACCAATCTTAAGACTAGCTACAACTACATCTTCAGTGCTGTGTACTTAAAATTCTTTGAAATGTCACTTCGATTTGAGGAGAATATCCCTAATGTAATTTTTAAACTATATATGCGAAGATTATAAAAATAGTTACATGGTTGTATAACTCGAAAGGCTATCACACAAAAAGAACTGTAGTTCAACTAAAAACTTTGTAAATAATTTGTTACAATCTTGTAGAAAAAATCAAGATAAGTTTCCTTCATCTATGTGAATACTTAAATATTGAATATTGAGAATGTTTAGTTGCTTAGAAATAACTACAGTTTATCTTTATCCCGGGATGATGAATAAATTCCTAAATAGACAAAATATTCAATGGCTTTTCTTAGCATAAATAAAACCAAAAAAAAAGATGATAAAAGCATTTATCTAAAACTTAAATCAGACAGCATTAATTAAAATAAGAAAGTTTCCCCTGCTGTTCTATAATAGGAAATGGTTAATCGACGAATTTGCATTTCAAGCGTAAATAGTAAAATTTATTTATTTTAGTTATTTGTATAAAGAATACCTACAAAGCAAGTTTAAACTCTTATAATTATTGTAAGGCTTTAAAGAACAGTCATACATATATCCATCTCATAAAATAATAAAACAATTCGAAAGAAGCTAAAACTTTCGAATATCAATGGAAGAAAAGTACAAATTTAAAACAGCTAATGTCGAAGAAAAACTGCCGCGGGCAGTCAGCGATTTTCGAGAGAAGAGTCTCAGCGGCTCGCCACAACGAGGGATACACGTGCAATCCCACAAAACCCATGCGTTTGGGGCACTGGGCCAGTAACCCGCCTCGGAAAACTATGAGAACTACTATGAGAAACAAAGGAATAGTAAAAACAGACCACCCCCCAACACTTTGTCTCCAGCTTTACTCCGGTGGATGAGAGGCTAGCCACAATCGGCATAAAAGCCAAATTCTTCAACATGAACCTTATTTGTGCCCATGCCCCGACGGAAGACAAAGACGAGCAGATCAAGGATATTTTCTACGAGCGCCTAGAGAGAGAATATGACCGCTGCCCCGCATATCTTCGCATTAAAATCTGGGAGATTTTAATGCGAAGATAGGGAAGCAAGACATATTTGGTCCAACAGTAGGAAAGTTTAGCCTCCACGAGATAACGTCCAGTAATGGGTTGAGGCTGATAGATTTCGCCGCGGCAAAAAACATGATAGTTAGTAGCACCAGATTTCAACATAAAAATATTCACAAAGCCACTTGGCTGTCACCCGATCAAAACACGAGGAACCAAATTGATCACGTTGTGATAGATGGAAGGCATTCATCCAGTGTATTAGATGTACGATCGATCGGTGGAGCGAATATAGATTCGGATCATTACCTCGTTGCAGCAAAGGTTGCGCACCCGTTTGAACATGGCGAGGAAAGTATGATCTGGCACTGCACTTAAGCTGGACATTGAAAGGCTGCAAACACAACAAATGGCATACTCCACTCGACTGACCCAACTGCTTGATGAAAGCACTCCTTGTTCCGATGATACAATGCCGCAGTGGCAAACTATTGCTCACTCCATGGAAAATACCGTGAAATCCGTACTTGGGTACCGGAAGCCTTCTCCTCGTACCATGGGTTTGTACGACCAAGAGTGTCGAGATGCGGCATATAGAGCAACCCTGCAATCAGTAGCAACGGGAGAATAGGAGAGTGGAGAAACGTCTATTCCGCAGAAAGAAAAGGGGAAATGGAAAGACGTGAGTGTGAAAGAATTGAGATGTTCCGGAAGTCCGAGTGAAGTCCGGAAATTCTACCAAGGAATTAAACATCAAACCGATGGCTTTGATGCAGGCACATCCTTCTGCAGAGACAAAGAAGGAAATCTAGTAACTGCCACAGATATCATGCTGAGGATATGGAAAGAACATTTTACCCAACTGCTAGTGTCCGACTGGCTAGAAGAACGCATACCCGATGATTGGAACCTCAGCATACTATGTCCCGTACACAAAAAAGGAGACAAGACGGAATGTGCCAACTATAGAGGAATAAGCCTTCTTCCCATCGCATACGAGATACTCTCGAGCGTACTGTGTGAAAGATTAAAACCTAAAGGCAATGAGAGAATAGGGCCGTATCAATGCGGGTTTAGACCTGGTAAATCCACCCTGGACCAGATATTCACACTGCGCCAAATTCTGCAAAAGACCCGAGAAGGACAAATCAACACCTACCATCATTTGTTGACTAAAAAGCCGCCTTCGATGCTCCTTTACGTTTAAAGGTATTTCAAACCATTTAAATGAGGTTTCAGACAAGGAGACAGCCTATCTTGTGATCTCTTTAATATCCTGCTGTTATATGGTTCTGAAGCATGGGTACTTGTGAAAGCAGATAAGACAGAGCTTGGAGTATTTGAGAGAAAGATTCCTTGTAATATATATGGACCAGTTTGCGATAATGGAGAATATAGGCGACGTATGAACCACGAGCTATATGAGCTGTATGACGACGATTGCATATTTACACGCATCAAAATACAACGGCTGCGTTGGCTAGGTCATGTTGTCAGAATGGAGTAGGAAGCTCCAGCAAAGAAGTCTTTTGAAGGCAAACACGGTGGTACACGCAAATCGGGAAGACCAAAAGACCCAAGTGGTGGGAGACATCTCGAAACTTGGTATCAGAGATTTTAGAATGAGAGCAGAAGATCGAGGCGCTTGGAGCGCTATTCTACATTCGGCTAGTGGAACAAATATTCTGTCATAGCCAATTACAGAAGATGAAGAATGTCGAAGAAAAATGGAAAGCATTTTGTAGGGAAGGGTATTCCAAAGACGTATGCTACTCGTATAAAACTGTCATTCAAATACTAGGCTCTTTCTTCTAAAAGGGACATGTTTCCTACTAAAAAAGTAATAATAACAGCAATTATATTTGTATCTCTCTTAAATCTGTTAACATTTTAAATTAAAAATCCTTTCAAAAACTTTAATACACATATTAATTGATTTAATGGATGCATGCTTCTCTACATCTTTGCTCCGCAGGCTTTCATTACACGCAACATGGATAGTTCGTTTGTGGAGCCGCCTCCCTTTGACTTGAATGAATCGTTTGCTGACAGCTCACCCAGGATACCTTTGGTGTTTCTGTTGTCCCCAGGCTCGGATCCCATGGCCAGTCTTTTTATGTATGCCAAGCAGCGGAATATGTACGACAAGTAAGTCAATTATGTGTAACAACCCAAATAAAACAAAAAAGAAAATATTCTCCAACAAAATAAAGAGTAAATTAAATGGCATGAAGGTTTGCTGGAACAGTGTACATTGGGGCGGGTCGATTTTTATACCCACCACCATAGGATAGGGGGTATACTGATTTAGTCATTCGGTTTGCAACACATCGAAATGCCCATTTTTGACCCTACAAAGTATATATATTTCTGATCGTCCTAAAATTCTAAGGCGATTAAACGTCGCCCGTGTGTCTGTTCGTCTGTCCTTCCGTACGTCCATCAGTTCTAATCAGTCATTAAAAATTGAGATATTGAGATGAAGTTCTTGAATGGCCACATCGGACTATATTTGGTTATAGCTGCGATATAAACCGAATTGGCAATTTACGATCTTAAGCTTATAACAGGCACATTTTTTACCCGGCTGTGCTGAAATATGGAATATGGTGTATATCCCGAATATGGTGTATATCCTGAATATGGTGTATATCCCGAATATGGTGTATATCCCGAATATGGTGCATATCGCCCGAATATGGTGTATATCCCGAATATGGTGTATATCCTATATATATATATAGGTGCCATACAGACGATGTACCCATTTAGGGTCTTAAGCCTATTGTAGACGCATTTATTACCCGATTTCATTGAAATTCAAAAAAGTGAGTTTTATAAGGCTCGTCGATATCTTAACCAAAAACGGTCCAGGACGGACCATATGTAGATACAGCAGTCATATAGACCAATCTGCTGATTTTGGGTCTTTAGCCGGTAAAAGACGCACTTACTATCCGATTTCGCTGAAATTTCAAATAGTGAGTTGTTTAAAGCCTTCCGATATCCGACTCAAATATGGAGTGAACTGCGGATTAAGACCCTTGGGTCCATAAATGCTACATTTATAAGCCGATTTTGCTTAGGTTTGGAACAGTGAGTTGTTTTAAACCTTCCGTCATCACACCCAAATATGGTTAAGATCGGACCATATTTAGATATACCTGTCATATAGACCGATCTGATGATTTAGGGTCTTAAACCCATAAAAGCCGCAATTATTATCCGATTTCGCTAAAACTTGAAACAGTGAGTTGATTAAAGATATAGCCGTCATCGAGCGCGATCTGACGATTAAGGGTCTTGAGCCTATAAAAGCTAAATTTATAACCCAATTACGCCGAAATATAAAACATTGAGTTGTTTTAGGCCTTCCGTCATCCGAGTCAAATGAAGTTCAGACCGGTGTATATTTAGGTATTGCTGCCATATAGACCGATCTGCCGATTGAGGTCCTTAAGCCCACACAAGCCTCAATTATTATCTGTTTTCGCTAAAACTTGAAACAGTGAGTTGATTAAAGCCTCCCGATATCCGACTCAAATATAGTTCAGATCGGTCTATATTCAATTTTAGCTGCCATATAGAGCGATCTGCCGATTAAGGGTCTTGAGCCCATGTAAGCTGAATTTATAACCCAATTATGCTAAAACCTAAAACAATGAGTTGTTTAAAGCTTCCCTACATTCGACTCAAATATAGTTCAGATCGGAGTATATTTAGATATAGCTGCCATATAGATCGATCTTTCAATTTAGGGTCTTAATCCATTAAAAAGCGGATTTATTGCCCGATTTCGCTAAAACTGTGACTTGTATAAGAGTTCTCCGAACCTGAATCAAATATGATTCAGACCAGGCCCCATTTGCATATTAATGTGGATGTGGTTGTGGAGTTGGTATAAAAGAGGATGGTTAATTTACCCATGGCGGTGGATATCCAAAGTTCGGCTTGACCGAACATAACACATATTGACTTGTTAATTTTTTATTTGTCCATACAAATCGACCCGCCCTATTGTACATATAAGTTTCATTTTCAATATTTCTAAGTTTTCATTACTTCAACACCCTTTCGGTATTTGTATTTGTGTGATGCCCTTATGAGTGTGATATTCGTGTGAAACGAATTGGTCTCGTCCTGTCCAGCACCTCCATGACACTTGGTGGTATCTTTAATTTGCTCAGGCAGCCATGACATTTTCGAAATGTGCTGCATTGCAAAAATCCTCTTTCAACACTTACAATGTGTCTGCTAGCAAAACAAACTGACCTGACTCAACGATGTTCTTATGAAATTAATTTCGCCACTACTGACACACTACTGTCGATAAATGTGAATCAATGACATTGTAGGCACAGATATAAAAGGGACTGGTTCAACTTTCTAGTACGAATTTTATTATTTCTTCTGTATGATTCAGAAGTCAAATCGGGAAATATGTTGGTCTGTATAGGACGATCTAAATAGCGCTATGATAGAAAATGGGTTACTTCGGTACACCTTCGAACTTTTCTAACCGTGGCCGATTTATGTAACGTTTTATCACAGCTTTTTTATTGGTGTCCAGGATCCAATTCATCGACGAAAAGTCCAGAACAGTGATTGTAGGTTCTTCATAAAAAGGGTCGTAAATTTTTTTCAATGATGGAGTACTATATAATGGACTATACGAGGGCTGCTATAATATTTCTGGCCTAAGCAACACCAAGTGTTGTCAGTTGCAATTTGACATTTCCATTGAAAAGTTTGACATTTTCTAGCATAATTGTATTCTGAACGTTTTGATGTACGACCATCATCAGTGTTGTTTATAGTAACTTAAAAAAATTTATTTGACACAAAAATAAAATTAACTCGTTAACATTTTCTTGCATCTATTTTTCACACCTTTTTGGCCACGATTATCACGACAAGAGTACATTGATGAACTTAAATCTTTGTATGGCGATAAAGCACCATCATATATCACTGCGAACAAGTCCCGATATGGGATAGCTCCCGATACGGATAGAGCACCACACTGGCTGAAACATTGAGGTCCGGTCTGTGGGGTGTTCATTGCTGTCACGAGAAGCTTAGCTACGAGCTACCGGGCGCGACCACAGGTTGCGGATAGTGGAATGCTCCATACGGAGAAGCTGCAACGGAGAGTCTCAATGAGAGGCCGGGTGGCACAGGCACTTGCATAAATACGGAGTAGCTGCAACTGCAGTCACGGACAATCAGCGTTACCGAACGGAGAGCTATACTGGGAGCTATATCCAAATATTGACCGATCTGATCCACATATGGCACGCATGGCGAGAAGCCTAACATTGGCCACTATGCTGAATTTCAGCGAAATCTTATAATTAATGCGGCTTTAATGGGCCCAAGACCTTGAATCAGGAGATCGGTCCATTTTTATATCCACCACCGAAGGATGGGGATATATTCATTTTGTCATTCCGTTTGCAACACATCGAAACATCCATCCGACCCTATAAAGGATATATATTTTTGATCAGCGTAAATATCTAAGACGGTCTAGCCATGTCCGTCCTTCTGTCTGTTGAAATCACGCTACAGTCTTTAAAAATAGAGATATAGAGCTAACACTTTTCACAGATTATTTTTCTTTTCATAGGCAGGTTAAATTCGAAGATGGGCTATTTCGGACTATATCTTGATATAGCCCACGTATAGACCGATCCGCCGATTTAGGGTCTTAGGCCCATAAAAGCCACATTTATTATCCGCTTTGCTGAAATTTGGGACAGTGAGTTGTGTTAGGTCACTCGACATCTTTCCTTAATTTGGCCCACACCCGTCCAGATTTGGATATATTGACCGATCTCTCGATTTAAGGTCTTTCGCCCATAAAAGGCGCATTCATTGTCCGATTTTGCCGAAATTTGAGACAGTGAGTCGTGTTAGGCCCTTCGACATCCTTCTTCAATTTGGCTTAGATCGGTCCAGATTAAGATATAGCTGCCATATAGACCGATCTTTCGATTTAAAGCTTTGGACCCATAAAGGCGCATTTATTGTCCGATGTCGCCGAGTTAAGTTAAGTTAAGCCCCTCAAGATACTTCTGCAATATGGGACAGATCGGTCCATATTTGGAAATAGCTGCCATATAGACCGAACTCTCGATTTAAGGTTTTGGGGCTATGAAAGGCGCATTTATTATCCGATTTCGCCGAAATTTGGGACAGTGAGTTGCATTAGGACCTTCGACTTCCTTCTTCAATTTGGCCCAGATATTTTTAGTTATAGCTACTAAAATGATCAATATTTTATTATACGCAATTGAACAATGACTTGTACTTATTATTATTTGGTCCAAATCGGAATATACAATATTTGGACATAGGTGCTATGGAGCATAAGGTATGCATTTATCATCGGATTGTGGCGAAATATGGTTTACATATATACCCGAGGTGGTGGGTATCCAAAGTTTTACAATCGACTGGACCTTTTCATGAGATAACACTTTCTCCAAACATGGTTTCCAATAAATTGTTTGCGACATTCGCTGAGTGGCTTGTGGCGCCTTCCTGTTTGAACTAGAACCACATGTCCGCCAAACCCATATCATGCAATTTGGGCCAAAAGTATTCTGTTATCATTGAACGGTAGCGATTTCCATTCACGGAAAAGTACGGCTCAATGACGCCGCCGGCCCATAAACAATACCAAACCGTAATTTTTTCGGAATGCAATAATGACTCATGGGATGCGTGTGGATTGCTGTCTGACCAATAACGTATAGTTTGTTTATTGCCGAAGACATTCTACCAGAAATGAGCCTCATCGCTAAATTGGATGTAGCGCTCTTAACATTGAGGTCACTAAATCGAATTTCGGCAGTAAATTTAAATAATTTCGACTCGTTGTTGGCTCGTAATTTCCATCATGAAATGGCAAACCTTACTGAAAAGAAGTGTCAAAAGAACGGCAAAAAATATGCCGTCGTTTACTGTCCCTATCGGTCTAATTTTGTAGCGCCCCTGTTAAAAACTCTGTATATAAAATGAACATGGACAGCAGACATACGGAGAGACATGGGAACATGTCCCTGGTATGTCTACTGCAATCACGCTACAGTATTTAAAAACAAATAAGAGCGTGCTAAGTTCGGGCGGGCCGAATCGTGGGAACCCATCACCATGGATTATGCTAAAATATGGAAGCTATACCTGGTTATAGACCGATTTGGACCATACTTGGCTGCTTTTAAGAGTCATAACAGAACAAACATTTTGCCCCAGAACATTCCACTAAAGAACAGGGGCAAACTTCTCACATATCAATGAGGGCAGCCCGATTTAAGTTTCAAGCCCAATGATGAGGCGCCCCCTTTTTATAGCCGAGTCCGAACGGCGTGCCGCAGTGCAACACCTCGTTGGAGAGAAGTTTTACACCACATGCAAAATTTCAGCCAAATCGTGTGAAAATTGAGGCTTCCAGGGGTCAAGAAGTGAAATAGGGCGATCGGTTTATATGGGAGCTATATCAGGTTATAGACCGATTCGGACCGTACTTGACACAATTGTTTAAAGATATAACAGAACATTATCTGCAAAATTTCAGCCAAATCGGACAAAAAATGTGGCTTTCAGGGGCTCAAGAAGTCAAATCGGGAGATCGGTTTATATGGGAGCTAAATCAGGTTATAGACAGATTCGGACCATACATGGGACAGTTGTTGAAAGTCATAACGGAATACTATGTGCTTCCAAGGGCTCAAGAAATCAAATCGGAAGATCGGTTTATATGGGAGCTATATCCAAATCGGAATCGATATGGCCCATCTGAAATCTCCGACGACCTACATCAATATTAAATATCTGTGCAAAATTTCAAGCGGCTAGCTCACGCGTTCGACGCTATCGTGATTTCCACAAACGGAAGGACATGGCTAGTTCGACTCAGAACGTCGACACGATCAATAATATATATACTCTTTGGAGCCCTAGATCAATATTTCGAGGTGTTACAAACGGAATGATTAGATTGGTGTACCCCCATCCTATGGTGGTGGGAATAATTAAGATATTGAGCTGAGATTTTGCAGAGATTATTTTTATGTCCATGTTAAGTACGGTACAGGTAAAGTTAATATGGCTGCATCGGACTATATCCTGATATAGCCCCCATATAGGCTGATCTCCTGATATATTACTCAATTTGGTTGAAATTTGCCACAATGATTTGTGTTGACGTCCCCCTACATCCGTGCCGTTTATGATCCAAATCGGACTATAACTTAGTATAGCCCCCATATAGACAGATGTTTTTATTTAAGGTCTTAGGCGCATAAAATCTGAATTTATTACCTGAATAGGCTGAAATTAGACAATTATTTGTGATAAGAGCCCCGATATCCATGCCGAATATGATCCAAATCGGTCTTTGTCTTAATATACCCCTCATATACTTCCATCTTCCGATTTAAGGTCACAAGCCTATAGAAGTCATATTTATTGCCCAATTCCACTGAAATTCAATACAGTGAGCTGTGTTAGGTGTCCATGCCGAATATAGTTTAGACCGGACCATTTTTGGTATAGCTATAAATATGTATATAGCTATACCCCTAAGTTTCCTCCCCGAATATGATGCTGATCGAATGACATTTGGAAATAGCTGTCATATATGTCGATCTCCCGATTTGCGGGATTGATCCCATATAAGGCCCCTTCATTAAACGATTTTGTTGAAAGTTTGTGGCGACTTGATTTGTGGCGACATGGGTCCAGTTTGGAACAAATCTCGATGTTGGTGCTGTAGGTTCATAGTGGTGCTTTTACCGCAGCGATCCTCAACAAACTCAAAATCCCGGACCGATCGCCGCCTCGGGAACATTATGGCCATTGGTCACTTAAAAGCGCCTACAACTCGCTTTGTCATTACGAGTATCACAGGCACTTAGGTTTTAAGCCAATTTTATTGAAATTTGGGTTATATATGCCCTAGGTGGTAGGTACCCGATGTTCGGCCCAGCCGAACTTAATTCCTTTCTCATGTTTTAATTTGTTTTTGTTGATTTTTCTTTTGTTTGGCTGTAGCACCCCCGCAGGAAAAATGTCTTGCTACGCCAATGGTCACAAAGGAAAAGTTTTTGGAAGTAGAGCACGTGTCTGGTATCCAAATTGGGGACAAAGTATATATGGGACAATATAGGACTCAAAAAAAGTTCTTCGGAAACACAATACAAACTTTGCATCGTAATTTGCTTCAGGAAGGACCTGTGAAGGTTTTATCAAGATCCAAAACTCTTTCTATAGCAAAGGGTACAAAAATGCAATTCAACTTTGAAATTGTTACTCCTCCAATCCATATGACTGGGATAGACCCAAAGGTCTCAGTGTTAACCCAGAGAAGACTGAAATATGCCTGTTAACTAGGAAGACGAAGGTGGGCCAATTTAACGAACCACGTTTCCTCAATAAGACGAATTCGATATCTGACAAGGTCAGGTATGTATTTAGGTATGATCTTGGACAGGAAACTGAATTGGAAGTGTCACATTCAGGAGCGTATTGAGAAGGCTCACAGATATTGGGCACTATGTAGACGGGCCGTAGGCTCGAAATGGGGCCAGAATCATAGGATAGTCCACTGGCTCTACAGGAGTGTGATTAGACCAATACTTACTTAGTCCTCGTGAACAGCATATTTCAGTCTTCTCTGTGTTAACACTGTTAACAGCCCAGTCGTATACACTATGCATAGGAGGAGTAACAATTTCAAAATTGATACTCATAATGACCAAGCGAGTTAAAGGCGCTTTTAAGTGACCAATGGCCTTAATATTCCCGAGGCGGCGTTCGGTCCTATGGACTTCTATTTCCGATAAAGGGTCTAATGCCTATAAAAACATTATTTTTCATCCGATTTTGCTGAAATATGAAACAGTGAGTAGTTTAAGGCATCCCGACAACTGACTCAAATATTATTCAGATCGGACTATATTTAGATATAGCTGCCATATAGACCTATCTCCCGATAAAGGGTCTGAAGCCGATAAAAACTTTATTTATTACCCAATTTCGCCGAAATTTAAAACTGTGAGTAGGTTAAGACCTCCCAACATTGACCTAAATATGGTTCTGATCGGACTAAATTTTGATATAGCTGCCATATAGACCGATCAGCCGATAAGGGGACTGAAGCCCTTAAAAGCTTTATTTATTACCCGATTTCGCTGAAATTTGAAACAGCGAGTTTTTCTGAGCCTCACGATATCCGACCTGAATATGGTACAGATCAGTTTATAATTGGATACATCTGCCAAAAAGACCAATATTGTGTTCTACAAAATCGAATAGTGACATATATATTAGACAACTCAATGTCCGTACCGAATTTAGGTGCATAAGTTATCCAATTTTCATTGGATTGTGACGAAAGGGGGTTTACATATATACCCGAGGTGGTGGGTATCCAAAGTTCGGCCCGGCCGAACTTAATGCCTATTGACTTGTTTTAATTCACAACTTATTCGTGAACATGCTCAAAGTAGTTTCGGTTTCTTTACTCCTTTTCTATGCACTTGGTGCTTGTACACCAAGCATTTTTTTCAAAACGTTCTTGAAAAGTGTTTGTCGGTACACTTTGCGAAATTGCATTCATTCGTTCGTTCGCTAAAACAACCAACTTCAGCAGTCAGTTGAAAGGCGAAAAACAAGCAAAGTAAGCAAACTTATTTTAATTGATGAGCTTTTAATGAACAATTAGTCGTTCTCTTTAAAACAATTTTCACTATTTTCGAATGTATGTCAGGGTGTTTGTCAAAACTATATTTTGTAGAATGTAATAAGTCCGTATGGAAACAAAAAGCGATAATTGCAAAAAGTAAAAATGAAAAACTGTCTTATAATCAGCTGACGAAGTCAGAATCGAGAGATCGTGTATAAAAATGAGGTTTCATTATATTATTCTTAAACTTGAATTGGGCTGCACTCATTGTTTGAAAAGAAGCCTTTCCTATGGTGGGGAAATTTATGAAAATCCACCTTCTCGCTTGGATTTGAAAATCCTCGTACTCACTTGGTTTCCAGATCTGTTGCCGCGCTGGACTTGGTAAGGCTACAATTCTGGAAACCAAGAATTGAATTTTTTTTCATTTTTTTTCCTTAAGTAACTTAGACAACATTTAATATTTACTAATACACTTCTTACTGGTGTCCTTACACTTGCTTTTTGCTTAACTGTTTTTCAAAGACATTTTCATTTCTGCAAAAACAAAAACAGTCGCCAGACATGTAGCTACATTTTCGCAAATTGATTAGTTCTACGAATTGGTCATGTTGTAACAGTTGCTGTCACAAGGGGTACAGGGTATATGTTGCAGGTTAATTGATCGAATTATTGAATTGCACTTCCTTGCCCAGGAGGGGTTTGAAATACATTACATGACCATAATAAAACGAGAAAGATGAACAAATGTGTTATAAGTTAAAATTAAATTTAATGAACATGAACATGAACCGCTTAAGTAGATGATTGATTGACAGTGATAAGAGGAAGGAATGACCATTTTTTATTCCCAACACCGAAGGACGGGGGTATATTGATTTTGTTATTCCGATTATCATATATAAATTTTTAAACCCACCACCATAGGATGGGGGTGTACTAATCTAGTCATTCCGTTTGTAACACCTCGAAATAATCGTCTATGACCCCATAAGGAAATCACGATAGAGGTCGAACGCGTACAGCTAGTCGCGTGAACTTTCGAACAAATACTAATATCGATATAGATCGTTGAAGATTGCAAATGAGCCACATCGGTATAGATTTAAATATAGCTCCCATATAAACCGATCTCCCGATTTGACTTCTTGAGCCCCTGGAAGCCGCAATTTTTTTCTAATTTTGGTGTTCTTTTTTCTTTTTTTCCAAAAACTGTGCCAAGTACAGTTCAAATAGATCTATTACCTGGTATATCACCCATATAAACCGATCGTCAGATTTGAATTTCTGAACCTTTACAAGC
The DNA here is from genome assembly GCF_963082655.1 of Stomoxys calcitrans. NCBI lineage: Eukaryota > Metazoa > Arthropoda > Insecta > Diptera > Muscidae > Stomoxys > Stomoxys calcitrans. The sequence continues at coordinate 216,741,379 of NC_081552.1, forward strand.
CGCAATTTTTGTCCGATTTAGCTGAAATTTTGCATGTAGTGTTTTGTTATGACTTTCAACAACTGTGCCTTGTACGGTCCAAATCTGTCTATAACCTGATATGGTTCCCATATAAACCGATCTCCCGATTTGACTTCTTGAACCCGCACAATTTTTGTCTGATTTTTCTAAAATTTTGTTATGACTTCCAACAACTGTGCCAAGTACGGCCAAAGTCAGTCTGTAACCTGATATAGCTTTCATTCAAACCGGTCTCTCCTTATTTATTTTGTATAAATTTTAAGCAGAATTGATGGTGGTGGGTTCCTTAGTTTCGACGCGGCCGAACTTAGCACGCTGAGCCATGCCCCTTAGGCCGTCTGTGAAATTGCTACATTCCTCGTTTATTTGTTTTGGCTACTATAGCCGATCATTTGAATAAATCCTTCTTTCTTGCGTTAGCCGAGAAATGACCACGAGAATGTGTGTTCTTCCTAACACATGGAGCCCCTGGATCTCTATATCGGGAGAGCGGTCTATATGGCAGCTATATCCAAATATGGTCTTATCTGGACGATGTTCAACATAAAAGTGTTGAGGTCTATCAAAACTACCTGTTTCAAATTTCATCCAAATCGGATGAAAAAGGCTCCTTTTATGGGCTTAATAAAGGGTGATTTTTTTGAGGTTAGGATTTTCATGCATTAGTATTTGACAGATCACGTGGGATTTCAGACATGGTGTCAAAGAGAAAGATGCTCAATATGCTTTGACATTTCATCATGAATAGACTTACTAACGAGCAACGCTTGCAAATCATTGAATTTTATTACCAAAATCAGTGTTCGGTTCGAAATGTGTTCAAATTTTGACAAATTTTGTTCAGCGATGAGGCTCATTTCTGGTTGAATGGCTACGTAAATAAGCAAAATTGCCGCATTTGGAGTGAAGAGCAACCAGAAGCCGTTCAAGAACTGCCCATGCATCCCGAAAAATGCACTGTTTGGTGTGGTTTGTACGCTGGTGGAATCATTGGACCGTATTTTTTCAAAGATGCTGTTGGACGCAACGTTACGGTGAATGAACACATTTCGAACCGAACACTGATTTTGGTAATAAAATTCTATGATTTGCAAGCGTTGCTCGTTAGTAAGTCTATTCATGATGAAATGTCAAAGCATACTGAGCATCTTTCTCTTTGACACCATGTCTGAAATCCCACGTGATCTGTCAAATACTAATGCATGAAAATCCTAACCTCAAAAAAATCACCCTTTACTTTATATCGGGTGATCGGTCTATATGGCAGCTATATCCAACTCTACCACAACTCAAAGTGCCAAATTTCATCGAAATCGGATGAAAAATTACCAATTTATTGCCTCAAGTCAAGATCGGTCTATATAGCGGATATATATATATATATATATATATATATATATATATAATCCGATTTTATGAGATCAGAAGGTCAGTTTTATATACAAAGAATACGAAATCATCACAAATCCAGCTTTTACGTATAAATGGGTAAATACCCGCGTATTTACCCAATTTACCGGGTAAATACCTTTTGAGTAGGTACCCATCGCCCATCTCTATCCATGTGGAACATATAAAACACGGATGTGGAAGAGTCTAACAACGCTCACTGTGACAAATTTCAAAAAAAAATATTAATAAATGTGCCTTTAATGGGCCCAATCAGGCATATGACAGCTATATCCAAATATAGCCCCATCTACACCGTATTCCGTATGGGCCCAATACCTTAAATCGGGAGATCGATATATATGACAGCTATCTCCAAACATAAACCGATCTACGCCCTATCGAGCAGGGATGTTGAAGAGCTTAATACAACTCACCACGAAGGCCACCGTAGCGCAGTGGTAAGCATGTCCGCCTATGACGCTTAACGCCTGAGTTCGAATCCTGGCGAGAACATCAGGAAATTTTTTCAGCGGTTGTTACCCCCTCATGTGTTAAAACTTCTCCCCAAAGAGGTGTCGCTGCGACACGCCGTTTGGATTCGGCTATAGGAAGAAGGCCCCTTATCATTGAGCTTAATATTTGAATCGGACAGCACTCAGTGATATGTGAGAAAATTGCCACAGTTCCTTAGTGGAATGTTCAAGGACAAATTTGCATTTGCTCACTATGCCAAATTCCAACGAAATCGTTTAATAAATGCGCCTTTTACAAAGCTTAGTACTTAAATCGCTATATCGATTTCCATACCACCCCCCTAAATTGGTTCATGTCTGGTATTGTGTCCCCACCTAAGTGCCGGTGTCTGTTAGCCGCGTAAGCCGGGTTATGATAAAGGAAATGCCCCAACGTGTCATCATCTTTCCCGCATGCCTACAATTGATATTACATGCCTCAATGATTTTGCAGAAGTGAAATCATAGTCCCATGAGTCCCTTCATTATACTGAAAGCCCAACTAGCCTCTTTCTTACTACCTCTCAGTGACAGCCTCGTCTTCTCTCGAACTGGATCCAATATATTCTCCAGAATATTCTCCGTTGTCTCTGCTCTCACTCCCATATTGTCTACTAACGTGCCAATTTGGACATGGATGGATGCTATTTACCTGTTCGTAGAGAAGCTTCTAGGAGGCACGTTTTGCCGCCCTAATTATCTTTTTGTATTCCTTGAGCCGTATGTAATACATGTCCCAATAAACTTCTGCATTTTAACGACGTGCTCTGTTGTAAAGTCTGCAGACGCATTTCCCAATGTTGTGAATCTCCCCGGTCATTCAGGATTTTTCTTGGGCTGATTTCCTTTCTTTCAACTATCTTCGAAAGACCCTACGGTTGAAGCATTGCTCTCGTCTACAAGTGCCAAGGCACCCACACCTATACCTGCCCCTACAGGCAACATGCTTCGGTCTGATGCCAACACCGTTGGGTCTTTCGTGTCCATTTTGAGCCAAACAATTTCTGCAGTAGGTTATGTTAGACCCCTCGGCATCTGGGTCGTGTACGATCCATATCGTATTTGGATATAATTGCCATTTAGACCAATCTCCTTGTTTAAGGTCTTAGCCTATAAAAAAGCGAACTTACTACCCGATGTCGCTGATATATGCTACAGCGAATATCTTAGACAACTGTCGCCTATTATGATCCATATCGGACAATATTTAGATGCAGCCCTTTCCTTTTTCCAAAAATTTATTACTAACCGATTTCGCTGAAATTTTGGAAGTGAGTTGTTTAAGGACCCTTAATATCCACGTCGATTATGGACTACATTATAATGTGATGTAGAAGTGATGGTGGTGGGTATAAAAAGTTTATTCGAAAAATCGGCATATAATCTTCCGAATAAACTTTCTATATCCATTAACATAAGAAGGGGTACACTAATCTAGTCATTTCGTTTGTAACACTTCGATCTAGCCATGTCCGTCCGCCCGTCTGTCGAAATCACGATAGCGTTTCAACGCGTTAAGCTAGCCGCTTGACATTTTGCATAGATACTTCTTTTTGATGGATCAGATTCAGATTTGGATATAGCCCCCATTTAAACTGATCCCCCGATTTGACTTCTTGAGTCACTAGAAGCCTCAATTTTCATCCGATTTGGCTAAAATTTGGAACAAAGACTTGAGTTGTGACTTCCAATCCATTCATGCAAATCCATGCAAAGTATGATCCGAATCGGTCCATAAACATTTATAGCTCCCATATTAACCAAACGCCGGATTTGACTTCTTCAACCCATAGAAGCCTAAATTTTTACCCGATTTGGCGCCAAGTTATTTCCGAATCAGTCAATATGGTGATACAGGCCTTTCTAAGAACCAATATCATTATCATTGTCATTACGTTTGCAACACATCCAAATATCCATTTCCGACCCTATAAAGTATATATATTCTTGATCGTCGTAATAATCTAAGACGATCTAGCCAAGTCCGTCCGTCTATCTTTCCGTCTGTTTGTCTGTTAAAATCACGCTACAGGCTTTTAAAGTGAAGATAATTAGCTGAAACTTTACACAAATTCTTTTTTTGTCCATAGGCAGGTTAAGTTCAAAGATGGGTTATATCGTTATATCTTAATATACCGCCCATATGGACCGATCTTCCGATTTAAGCCACATATATTACCCTATTACCCTTCGCTGAAATTTGGCACAATGTTTTGTGTAAGGCTCCAAAACATTCGTATGGAGTGTGGTCAAGATTGGGGTATATTTGGATATAGCTGCCATATAGACTGATCTCCCGATTTCGGGTCCTGGGCCCATAAAAGGCGTATTTATTAGCCGATTTTGCTGAAATTTGGCACAGTAGGATATGTTAGAGACTTGAACATCATGAACATTATGATATAGCTGCCGTATACATCGAACTCCCGATCTAAGGTCTTGAGCGCATAAAAGTCGCATTTATTACGCGATATCGCTGAAACTTGGCACAAGGACCTATATTAGGCTTTCTGATATCCGTTCCCTATATGGTTCAGATCGGTCTATATATGTCTATATAGGATATATTAGCCATATATACCGATGGGTCTATGGACCCATAAAAGTAACGTTTATAACCCTATTTCGCTGAAATTTTACACAGTGAGCTGTGTTAGGCCCTTCGACATTCATATTCAATATAGCCCCCCTCGGCCTATATTTGGATATTTGGATATATCTGCCATATAAACAGATCTCCCGGTTACGGAACTTGGGCTCATAAAAGGCGCATTTATTACCCAATTTCGCTGAAATTTGACACAGTACGCTGTGTTAGACCCTACGACATCCGCTTTCAATAGCCATATAGAGCGATCTCCGGTTTTAAAGTCTTGGGCCCATAAAAGGCGCACTTACTATCCAATTTTGCACAAATTTGGCATAGTGACCTACGTTAGGCTTTTCGACATTCATGCCCTATATGGTTCAGATCGGTCTATATTAGGATATAGCTGCTATATTGACCAATATTCTGTTTTAACAACTTCCACAATAAATTGTTTTTGTTAGACCACTTGAACTCCGTGCAGAGTTTGGTCCAAATCGGACCATATTTAAATATAGCTAAATATAGCATCAATGATGCATTTTCTCCGAATTATGACGAAAGGTGGTTAATATATAAACCAGAGGTGGTGGGTATCGTAAGTTCGGCCCGGTATACTAATTTCGTCATTCTGTTTGTAACTCCTCGAAATCTTTGTGTAAGACCCAATAAAGTATATATATTCTTGATCTTCATGACATTTTCGATCTAGCCATGTCCGTCCGTCTGTGTGTCCGCCCATCCGTCTGTCCATTTGTCCGTCCATCTGTCTGTCGAAAGCACGCTAACTTTCAAAGGAATAAAGCTAAGTGCTTGAAATTTTGCACAAATACTTCCTATTAGTGTAGATCGGATGGGATTGTAAATGGGTCATATCGCTCCATGTTTTGATATAGCTGCCATATGAACCGATCTTGGATCTTGACTTATTGAGCCTCTATAGGTTGCAATTCTTATCCGATTTGGGTGAAATTTTGCATGAGGTGTTCTGCCATGACTTTCAACAACTGTGCTAAGAATGGTTTAAATCGGTCCATAACCCGATATAGCTGTCATATAAACCGATCTGGGGTCTTGACTTCTTAAGCCTCTAGAGGGCACAATTCTTATCCGATTTGGCTGAAATTTTGCACGGAGTGTTCCATTAAAGTTTCCAAGTACTGTACCTAGTATGATTCAAATCGGTTCATAACCTGATATAGCTGCCATATAAACTGATCTTGGGTCTTGACTTCTTGAGCCACTAGAGAGCGCAATTCTCATCCGATTTGGATGAAATTTTGCCTGGGATGTTTTGTTATGACTTCCAATAACTGTTCTTGGTATGGTTAAAATCGGTCCATAACCTGATATAGCTGTCATATAAACCGATCTTGAATCTTGACTTCTTGAGCCGATTCGCCAGAAATTTTGCATGACGTGTTCTGTTATGACTTCCAACAACTGTGCTAAATATGGATTAAATCTGTTCATAGGGTCTTGGCTTCTTGAGCCTCTAGAGGCCGGAATTATTATTCAAATTGGGTCACATTTTGTACAACGGTTTCTCCCATGACCTTCAACATGTATGTTAAATATTTTCTGAATCGGTATATAGCCTAATACAGCTCTTATATAAGGTCCGGCCCGGCCGAACTTAGCACGCGTTTACTTGTTGTTATTTTTATGGTATGAAGATCCCAACAAGTTAAAAATTATTTTAAATTTATAATTTTTTTTTGTCCTAGGTGAAAGTAAAAGTTCCCTTAAAAAAATTCTTTAAATGATTTGTAACATTTCAAAGTAGACTAAAATGTAAAACTCACCACAACATAAGGTAGTGTGGGAGCCCCTTCTGTTTTGTATGTAAATTCCTTTGAAAAGAATTGCAGTTACACACAACACTATCAAGGAAACTTTTAAAACTAATGTCTCTATTTTATTTGATTACAACTGATTTGGTATCCTTTTTTCTTCTTTTCATGCCAACACCCACAATTACCCACACATTCAAATAGAACTAAAAGCATTTCGTTGGGTCAAGGACAGGGGCCACGTGCCGAAAAGATGATTATCGAAGCCAATCGCCATGGACACTGGGTGGTTTTGCAAAATTGTCACGTCGCTGTAAGCTGGATGGGCGAATTGGAGCGCATTTGCAATGACAGCACACTGGCCGAGTCGGCTCATCCGGATTATCGCCTATGGTGTACCTCGTACCCCAGCTCGGTATTTCCCGTTTCCGTGCTACAGAATTCCGTAAAGATGACAAACGAGCCGCCCAAGGGTCTGAAAGCCAATATGCAGAGATCATTTAATTCTGATCCGTTGGTTCGCGATAAATTCTTTAGCAATGCATTTGTCCACTACGAGGCAGCCAATAAAAGCTGGCTGCGGGGCGTATTTGCTTTGGTCTTCTTTCATGCCGTCGTTCAGGAACGCCGAGAATTTGGACCACTGGGCTGGAACATACCATATGAGTTCAGCGAAGCAGACTTAAAGTGAGTTTGGTCAATTTTTGTTTTTTTTTTTCATCTTCTTTTTCTTCTTTTATTTTCATCACTTTTTCACATTTCTGGGTTTTTTTGCCTCCGCATAACTAAGATGAGCTGAAGGGTACTTTTGGTTTACACATTCCACATCATTTGTTTGGCTATGCATTGGGTGTGATGATGTAGCCGATGTAGCCATGTGTGAATTGTGGAAATTTCCTTGAATGTGTGAATGGTGCATAAAACGGAATGATGGATATTTTGCTGGGGATGGAAAACTACAATATATACAATAGAGTAAAGAAGTTCTCTTTAGAGACATTTCTTTTGTCAGGCGTAGTTCACATAATTCCCGATAATATCCGAATTAATAAAAAAACAAACAAGAAAAGAGAAAGCAAATTCGGCTGGGCCGATCTTTTGATACCCACCACCATGGATATATTTATTATCACAATTTATTTTAACAAGACCTATATCCATATTAATTTATATATATAAAAATGAATTTGTGTTTGTTTGTATGTTCGTATGTTTGTTTGTTTGTTTGTATGTTGTAAATTTGTTTGTTCCGTATAGACTTAAAAACGGCTGAACCGTTTTTTTTTTTTAATTTTCACAGATTGTGGAGAATCATCCGGAAGGAGCGATAGGCTATATAATTTATTGATATCGGTTGGGGGGCAGACCCTCCCCCTTACCCTAAGAGTATGACCCCAAAATAAAAGTGAACCGATCAGGGCAATATGGGATTCAAATGAAAGATATTCAGGAGTAGACTACTAATTTCATATTAAAAATTGAATTCAAGTAACTGGGGCACCGCCCCGATCCCAAAACACCCTAAAATAGGATATGGGACTCGAATGAAAGTTATTCGGGAGTAGATTACGAAAATGATCAGGAAGGAGGAAAAGGCTTTTTAGTTGGTTGATATTGGAAGGGGCGGACCCTCCCCCGTCACCCCAAAAACACCTCTTAAAATCAAAAGTGGACCGATAGGGACAATATGGGAATCAAATGAAATGTATTGGAGAGTAGAATACGAATATGGTATTAAAAATTGGGATCAAGTATGCGAGGGGTCGTCCATCCCCAAAAACTGCCCCAAACAAACATATTGGACGTAAATATCAATATGGGACTCAAATGAAATGTATTCGGGACTATACTGCGAATATGACAAAAAAAATGAGATACAAGTAAATGGGGGGTCGCCCCACCCCCAAATGAGAATATAATTCGATCATAGCTAGATGAGCCTCAAATGAAATGTATTTGATAGCAGATTACGGATATGACATTAAACTTTGTGTCCAAGAATTTAGGTGGCGCTATACTTCCTAAAGTCACGTATTAAAACAATGGGGGATCAAGTCATAGATATGTTTAAGTGGAGTGCGTTATTCAAATTGGTGCTCAAGTGGCAGATAGAGCGAGGCGCGCACTTGTCCTACGGCCCCACCAAACGGTTGTATACACCAATTATGACAATATGGGGTTCAATTCAAAGTATGAGTTTGTGGACTGCGTACATGAAATCTTTATTCTGCTCATATATCTAGCGGACCACCTCACCCCAAAACAGTTGATCAGTTAAAATGACCCAATAGGTCACCGCCATACCTCCAAAGTTATGATGTTCAGTGTAATAGTAGCAGTTGCAAACCTTAACGTCATGATGGCCGCCTTTTTCATCTCATCGACAAGAAGCATTCTTTCCTCAGACAAATCCAAACAACATGCTTCCGGGCGATACTTTCACCATTAAAAGTTTTACACGGATTAATTACTAAGAACTGTCGCCACCGCACCTAATATGAAGACCGGCAAATTAGTTCTTTACCACTGAGAATCGTTTAATATGGCAATTTGATTTTATTTAAATAGGCTAAATTATGACTCTATATCAGGTAGCCATATAGTCAGTAATAGACTACTACCACATGATGGTCAATGTTATAGGCGCTAAGCCGCTCCAAGCGAGTAGCAAAAAAGCTCTAACAGATGGGAGAAATGTCAAATTCTCAGTCATTTATATGTGTTTGTGCAAGGATCCGGGGCGACATGGAACGGAGAACTTTTAAGTTATTTTAAAGGGTGATTTTTTTGAGGTTAGGATTTTCATGCATTAGTATTTGACAGATCACGTGGGATTTCAGACATGGTGTCAAAGAGAAAGATGCTCAGTATGCTTTGACATTTCATCATGAATAGACTTACTAACGAGCAACGCTTGCAAATCATTTTCAGTGAATGGGCCCTAGAAAAGTTGGCAGAAAATCCGCTTTTTTATCGACAAATTTTGTTCAGCGATGAGGCTCATTTCTGGTTGAATGGCTACGTAAATAAGCAAAATTGCCGCATTTGGAGTGAAGAGCAACCAGAAGCCGTTCAAGAACTGCCCATGCATCCCGAAAAATGCACTGTTTGGTGTGGTTTGTACGCTGGTGGAATCATTGGACCGTATTTTTTCAAAGATGCTGTTGGACGCAACGTTACGGTGAATTAACTCATTTCGAACCGAACACTGATTTTGGTAATAAAATTCAATGATTTGCAAGCGTTGCTCGTTAGTAAGTCTATTCATGATGAAATGTCAAAGCATACTGAGCATCTTTCTCTTTGACACCATGTCTGAAATCCCACGTGATCTGTCAAATACTAATGCATGAAAATCCTAACCTCAAAAAAATCACCCTTTATAAACATGTTGGGAACTAAAGTCTAAACCTTTCTCTTATAGATGACAGTGCTAACATTTAGAAAAGCGTCATCTGTTTGCAAATGGATCAACTGAATGGAGACGCCACCACGAACATAGAGAGGGCAGAGTGGTAAAAATTTATCATTTAGCATTTATCTTTGTTATGGTAACCTAGCGGTCCTTAAAATAAAGAAAAATTGTTTATAGGAATTTCGTTGCGGTTGATTGCTGTATTATTTTTTGAATTTCCTCATATATAAAAATGCGCGAATATCCAAATTTGTGCTTAACTGTTAGAGGGGAAGGCTCATCGAACGTACACAGAATCAGAGATATTGGAGAGAAGGTTACGTAACAGAGGTGGCATTTTTCTACGTTATGAAAGCGAAAGTGCAGTGGAGCGGGTTTGATTGAAAATTTAGCTCAAAGATAATAAGTCTCTTTTTTATAGTCGGGCCCAAGTGGCGTGCCGATAAGCACAGGGGAAATTCGATTCGGACCATGTTTGGTTATGCTGTTGGAGTAAAAGTAATTGTGCAAAACGTCAGCCAAAATTTAATAAGAATTTGAGCCCTATTGTGGCTCGGGAGATCGGTTCATATGGGAGCTATATCAGGTTAAGGACCCATTCAGACTATATTTGACACGTATGTGGAAGGTCGTTAGAGAAGTCTTTAAAATAATGTTTAGCCAAATCGCATAAGAATTGCGCCCTTTCGAGGCTCAAAGAGTCAAATTAGAAGATCGATTTACATGGGAGCTATATCAAGTTTTAAACTGGTTTGAAAAATACTTAGCACAGATGTTGGAAGTCATAACAAAATATTTTATACAACATTTGAGTTAGCGTGCTTTCGACAGATCGACGGACCGACATAGCTAAATCGACTTAGAATGTCAAGACGATCAAATATATACATATATAATTTGTTGGGTCTCAGATGAATATTTCGATGTTTTACAAACGGACCCAAAATTGGCAGATGGGTAAATATAGCAGCTATATTCAAATATGTTCCGATCGTAGGACCGTCGATAAAACTCACTATGCCAAATTTCAGCGAAGTCAGATAATAGATGCGCCTGTTATAGGCTTAAGACCCTTAATTGGCAGATCGGTCTATATGGCAGCTAAATCCAAATATGGATACCCACCACCTCGAATACCAATCCACCACCGATTTAGCCCGCACTTAGCACAGTTGTGAAAAGTCACAACGAAACACTACATGCAAAATCTCAGCCAAATCGGACAACAACTGCGGCTTCCAGGGGCTCAAATCGTGAGATCGGTTTATATGAGGGATATATCCAAATATGAACCGATATGACCCATTTACAAAATATTTTATAGGTTCAAGGCCTTCAACCGCGAGATCGGTCTATATCGCAGCTATATCCAAATATAGACCAATCTGGGCCATATTGAAGACCAATGTTGAAGAGCCTTACACAGCCCACTGTGCCAAATTTCAGCATACTCGAAACGTGAAACGTCCAGCTACATCCAAATCTAGACCGATCTTGGCTATATTGAACAGGGATGTCAAGGGGCCTAATACAATTCACTGTCCCAAATTTCAGCGAAGTCAAACAAAACATGCCCCCAAGACCTTAAATTGAGAGATCGATCTACATGGCAGTTATATTCAAATAAAGGCCGATCTTGGTCATACTCTGTATGAATGTCAAGAAGCCTAACGGAACTCATTTTTCTTAATTTCAGCAAAATCGGCTACTTAATTCACCTTTTATGGGCCTTAAATCGGGAGATCGGTATATATGGCAAATATATCGAAATCTGGACTTATCTGGGCCATATTGAATAGGGATGCCGAAGGGCCTAACACATCTCGCTATCCCAAATTTCAGCAAAATCGCACAACAAATGCGCCATTAATGGCCCCAAGACCTTAAATCGAGAGATCGATGACAGTTATATCCAAATCTGGATCGATCTGGGCGAAATAAAACACGGACGTAGAGAGTCACACAACTCGTTTTCCCAAATTTCAACGAAATCGGATAATAAATGGCAAATCGGTCTATATCAAGATATAGTCCGGCTTTATCGGTCAAGATATAGTCCGATAAAGCCAACTTTCAAACTTAATCTGCCTTTGAACAAAAAAGAATCGATGCCAAGTTTCAGCTCAATATCTTTGTTTTTGAAGACGGTAGCGGGATTTTAACAGGCTGACGGACGGACGTGGTGATCGTCTTAGATTTTTACGACGATAAAAAATATCAATGACAAAATGAATATACCCCCATCCTTCGGTGGTGGGTATGCAAATGCAAATTTGCCCATGAACATTCCTTTAAGGAACAGGGGTAAGGGTTAGGTTAGGTAAGAGTGGCAGGCAGTCCTTTACATACTCACTTAGACAGTTTTAAGTTCATTGTGATACCATAGTAGCAACAGACCGAGGCTTCTGGCGGGAATCGAACCCACGACTGGTAATCCAAGCACGCAACCAACTCGGCTAACGGGGCACAGTGTCTGAGCGGCGTGCCGCAATGCACCACCTCTTTGGGGAGAAGCTTTTATATGGCATAGTACCTCACCAATGTTGCCATCATTAGGAGGGAATAACCACCGCTGAAATTTTTTTTGATGTTCGCGCCAGGATTTGAACCCAGGCGTTCATCGTCAGTAACGGACGTGCGCTACGGTGGCCAACCAATGGTGGGTATAAAAAATTTAAATTTCCCCTAAAGCACAATTTTAATGAAATTTTACTAAAGCCAACATTTTTTGAGGTTGTCTCTCAGGTAAAGGTTAGGTTAACCAAAATGTCAGACGCAAATTGATCCCAGTTTAGTATTGAAGTGCAAACTGTACTTTTTTGTTTTTGACGCAATTCTATACTTTGGGGCAAGTTTGTTTTTGGGTCATTTTTCATAATGCAAAAACTGTCCAAATTCGAAGTCAATTTTCTTTTCAATTTAGACGCCTTGCTGGATCATCCGAACTAATTGTTCGCCTCTTTATCGAAATCGGCTGCACTTCCATTACAAATCAGCTGATTTTTATGCTGATCTATGATTATGATTTATATTGCCCATTAACTATTCACTAGAAGTGGGTACCCAAGATTCGGCCGGCCAAACTTAGCACGCTTTTACTTGTTTTAAACTTTAGCCGTGATTTTCTCGTAAGTCGTGATTGTCGGTCGAGTTGTGAGCGTCTCGTGAGTCGTGCATGTCAAGCGTGAGTCACGTGATTCGTGACTGAGATCCAAATCCACTCACGTGATAGTGCGTGACCGTGATTGAATTAAAATACTTCGTGTGTGAGCACACTCACGACTCACGAGACACTCACCCGACATTCACGACTCACGAGACGCTCACGCGAAATTCACGAGACACTCACGAGAAAACAAGTAAAATCGTGCTAGGTACGGTCGGGCTGAATCTTTGGTACCCACCACCATGGCTTCCGCCAAAAATGTACCCTTATTAATGGAGCTTGTATTTTAATTATTTTGGTCTCAAGAAGTCATATCTGCTTATCGCTACTTAGGGGGCCTAAATCACCATATTGACTGATTCGGATACAACTTGGCACTGATTTTTAAGTCATAAAATAGGGGTTTGGCCCAAATTTCAGCCAAATCCGGTGAAAATTTGAGGGCTGTAAATTATAAATCCGGGGATCGGTTTATATGTGGGCTTTATCTATTTATAGACCGATTTGGATCATACTTGGCATGGCTGTTGGAAGTCGTAACACAATTCTTTTTTTTTAATTTCAGCCAAATCGGATGAAAATTGAAGCTTCTGAGGGATCAAGAATTCAAATCGGGGGATCGGTTTATATGGGGGCTATATCTGTTTATTGACCGATTTGGATCATACTTGGCATGTCCATCCATCCATAACTCAAGTCTTTGTTCCAAATTTTAGCCAAATCGGATGGCAAATTGAGGCTTCTAAGGGCTCAAGAAGTCAAAGCCAGGGATCGATTTTTATGGGTGCTATATTTGTTTAAAACCCGATTCGAATCATACTTAGCATGGATGTTGGAAATCATAATTGAAGTCTTTGTTCTAAATTTCAGCCAAATCGGTTGAAAGTTAAGGCTTCTATGGCCTCAAGGAGTCAAATACGGGGATTAGTTTACATAGGGGCTAGATCTGTTTATAGACCGATTCAGATCACGCTTGGCATCGACGTTGGAAGTCATAAAGTCTTTGCTCCAAATTTCAGCCAGATCGGGTGAAAATTGTGGTTTCTAAGGGCTCAAGAAGTCAAATCCGGGAATCAGTTTATATGGGTGCTATTTCTGTTTATAGACCAATTCGTATCATACTTGGCATGGATCAATCAATCAAATGAAAATCCCTATCGACCTACGTCAATGTCTATTTGTTATCCGTGCTCGTGCGTCGCGAGTGTTTCGTGAGTGTCTCATGAGTCGTGATTTTCCCGTGAGTCGCGATTCGGATCATACTTAGCATGGGTGTTGGACGTAAAAACTTTAGTCATTGTTCCAAATTTCTGCGAAATCGGATGAAAATTGAGGCTTCTAAGGGCTCCAGAAATCAAATCGGAGGATTTGTTTATATGGAGGCTATAACCAAATCTGAACCGATATGGCCCATTTGCAATCCCTATCGACCTACATCAATACCTATTTGTTAACCGTGCTCGTGAGTCGCGAGTTTTTCGTGAGTCGTAATTTTCCGTGAGCCGTGAGTGGCTCGTGAGTGCTTCGTGAGTAGTGATTGTCTCATGCGTAAGTAAAATTTTCGTCTCATGAGCGTGGGTGAACGTGAGTCAACATAAAAATGACGTGCATGAGTAAAATTTTTCTCGTAAGCATGAATGAAAAATTGCTCACGCACACATCTCTACTACTCACTCAAAACTCACAAGCTTAACAAAAATCTACAAACCTAGGTGGGTGAAGATAGAATCTGTGAATCCATGACCGATTTGGATTTAAGAACTTTAAGGCAAATTTTTCTAGTATTTCCATTTTGAGCAAATTGTTTAGTGGTAAGGCGTTAGTTAGACATTTATCACGGCATAAAAGTGAGTGTAAACTTACACACTTTCACATCTCCAACGTCAAGGTTTCACATTCATTTCTTCAACAGTAAGCTTTATTTTTCCTTGTTTTCAAGGAATAAAATTTTCCGTGTTGTTGTTTTCCCTTGTTGTGGTGGGATTTATTTTTCATTTCCTTTACTTTTTTTGTTTTCATTTTTGCAACATTGTTTACATTCCAGCACCCATTCATCCAGATTCTCTCATTTAATTTATTTCTGTTTCGTTTTTTGCCCTTCTATTCTCTATTTGCCATGTGTTTTGTATGATTGCAGGATTTCATTGCTACAGTTGAAAATGTTTATGGCCCAAAGCCATAACATACCATTCCGTGGCCATGTCTATCTCACTGGCGAGTGTAACTATGGTGGTCGTGTTACAGATGACAAGGATCGTCGCTTAATCTTATCATTATTGAACATGATCTATAATCCCGATGCTATTGAGGTTGACAAGTAAGTATGGTATTATCTTGGAGGTAGTATAAGTGACATGACAGTTGCAACTACTAGAGTGCAAATGGAAAGAGGATAAGTTCAACTGGGACAAACAGGGTCGTTTTTTGGGAAGGAAAAAGAAAGGAGCTTATTCTAAAACTTACAATGAAGCTCATAAATGTTTACAATTTTGGACAATGTGCCACTACCGCCTAAATGACACTCACCAAAGGACAGAAAGATTTTCTGACAACCATTATCTATTCCACCATTAACCCATTAACGACGCAAGGGTAGAAAAACACCCAAAAATTTAGCTGTTTAGAAAATTTCTAGCTTGAGTTAGGAAAAAGGTATCCAATGAGAACGAATGAAACTTGTTAAAAAATATTTCCTGTACTATAAGTCATATTTTTGGGGGAATACTGCAGTGCTATAGAGTCTTGGGAGTCGAAGTCTAGCAATTTTCCTTGGAAAAAAAAAATAAAAATCTAAAAAATGTTTAGAATACACGAACAAATAAAAGCGTGCTAAGTTCGGCCGGGCTGAATCTTGAGAACCCACAACCACGGATTCTGCTAAAAATTTATGATAAATTTACTTGTAAGGCATAATTTTATTGTACAACAAATTTCTGTCAAACCAGCAAAAATTAAAGCTTCTAGGAACAAAACCAGGACAAATGAAGGGCCGGTTTACATGCGAGCTATATCTGGTTATGGATTTATTTGGATCGTAATTGGCACAATTGTTGAAAGTCGTAACAAAACAATTTGTGCAAAATTTTAGCTAATCGGACAAAAATTGCGGCTTGTAAGGGCTCAAGAGTCAAATAGGGAGATCGGCTTATGGGAGCTATATCAGATTATGGACCGATTCGGACAGTACTTGGCACATTTATTGGAAGTCATAACATCGGACAAAAATGATGGCTTCCAAAGGCTTATGATTTCTAATCGGGGGATCAGTTTATATGGGAACTATATTCAAATCTGAACTCAACGACCTACATAAATAATTAGTATCTGCACGAAATTTCAAGCGGCTAGCTTTACGCGTTCGACCGCTATCGTGATTTCGACAGACGGGCGAACGGACATGGCTAGATCGACTCAGAATTTAGAGACAATCAAGAATATATAGACTTTATGGGGTTTTAGATAAATATTTCGAGGTGTTACAAACGGAATGACTAAATTAGTACACCCCCAACCTATGGTGGAGGGAGCTAGGTATTGTCGAGAAAAGCATTGCTAAAAAGCAAATGTGCTTGCGGTGGATCTAAAAATGAAAATCGGGTGAAATATATATATGAGAGCTATATCTAAGTCTAAATCAATTTCTATGAAATTCATTAGTAATATCAAGAGTCATAAGAAAATCCTTCCTGTCAAATTTCGGAAGATTTGGTTAACAAATGACCCCATTATTGCAATATTACCAAAATTGGACGAACATATATATGCGAGCTTTATCTACATCTGAACCGATCTCGACCAAGCATATTAGAGATTGTAGTAGTTGTGCAAAATCTTGGGAAGATAGGTAAATAAATTCAAATCTGATCCGATATCTATGAAATTCACCAGTAATGTCGACAGTCGTAAAAAAATCATTCCTGCCAAATATAGAGAGAATCGGCATATATATGACAAAATTATTCCAATATTAGTCCAAATCGGACGAACATATATATGGGAGATACATTTAAATCTGAACCGATTTTCTCCATTTTCAATAGGCTGTAAGAAATTCCAGTACCAAGTTTACAGATGATTGTATGAAAATTGCGAACTGATCACAATTTGATCACAAATTAACATGGCCAGACAGACAGACAAACAGACGGACATATTCATCGGTTAAAAAATTCACCTCTTAATGGCCTAAGAACTTAAATCGGGATATGTATATGGCAGCTATTTCCAAATATTGACCGATCTAAGCCATATGAGACACGGATTTCGAAAATCTGATTATAAATGCACCTTTTATGGGTCCAAGACCTCAAATCGAGAGATCCGTCTATATGGCAGCTATATCCGATCTGGCCCAAGTTGAAAAATGATGTCGAATTCAACGAAATCGGACAAAAAATGGTCTATGTATGGGCCCCAAAACCTTTAATCGAGGTATCGGTCTATATGGCAGCAATATCCAAATCTGGACCGATCTGGCCCAAACTGAAGAAGGACATCGAGTGCCCATACACAACTCACTGTCTCATATTTCAGCGAAATCGGATACTAAATGTTGCTTTTACGGGCATTTATGAGGGCTATATCAAGATATAGTTCATCTTTGAACTTAACTTGATTATGGAATCAGTGCAAAGTTACAGCTCAAAATCTCTATTTTTAAACACTGTAGACTTACATTTTTACGACAATCAAGAATATAATTGCTTTTTAGAATCGTAAATCGATATTTCGATGTGTTGTAAAAGGACGGACAAAATAATAGTCGAGCAATCTGAACGGGGTCGGAGTGGAGTTAAAATTGCTCGACCCCCAAACCTAGAAAATTTCCATATAGAACGTCGTAATTTTTCAATATCCAAAACAAGTAAGAGCGTGCCAAGTTCGGCCGGTCCGAATCTTGGGAACCCACCACCAGGAATTCTGCTAAAATAAAGGAGCTGTATCTGGTTATAGACCGAATTGGACCGTACTTGGCGCAGTTGTTGAGAGTCATAACAGAACACTATATGCAAAATTTCAGCCAAATCGGCTGAAAATCGCAGCTTGAAGGGCTCAAGAAGTAAAATCGGGAGATCGGTTTATATGGGAGCTATATCTTGACCGATTCCGACCTTACTTGGCACAGTTGTTGAAAGTCATAACAGAACACTATGTGCAAAATTTAGGCCAAATCGGACAAAAATTATGGCTTCCATGGGCTCAAGAAGTCAAATCGGGAGATCGATTTATATGGGAGCTATATCCAAATCTGAACCTAAATGGCCCATTTGTAATCCCCAACGGCCTACATCAATATAAAGTATCAAGCGGTTAGCTCTACGCGTTCATAGCGGTCGAACGCTGATTTCGGACATGGCTTGTTGACGGACATGGCTTGTTCGAAGCAGAATTTCGAGACGATCAAGATATATATGTACTTTATGGGGTCCTAGATCAATATTTCGAGGAGTTACAAACGGAATGACTAGATAAGTATAACCCCATTCTATGGTGGTGGGTATAAAAATCAAATAACCCTTTTTATTGTCTTGTTGCATTTGGCGCGTTCAATTCTAGAAAAATAATTTATCGCAACGATCCTACTAGTTTTGACAGATAATGCGATTTTATAGAAAAGTCATTAAAATCCACATTTTTTCTCTAAATGGTGATAAAATATTGAGAAAACGATTCTTTTTAGTTGTAAAAATAGAGTGGTTAAGGGAATAAAAAGAATTTTTTTTAAAAAATTTAAAAAAAAAGTTTCTTAAAAATTTTAAATAATTACTATCCGAGTAAAACAAGGATTTGCCATATCCAATTTCATATAAATTTATCTGATGCTGTATTTAATTATATGTGGTAGTATATATAATTGGATATGAGACCAGATATAATTATATCTGCTATATATAATTATATCTAAAGAGATATGCTATATATAACTATATCTGGCCTTGGATATAATTATATCTGGCATTAGATAAAATTAAATCTTGGGCTATATATATATGTATATCTTGCCCTACAAATAACTAAATTTTGTTCTTCCAGTGTTTTAAAGTAGAAATGCTTTAACTTTATTTTAAATTATATAGCAAATAATTTTGCGCTTTGTTTGTTTGTTTGTCTGTTCCGTATAGACTCACAAACGGCTAAACCAATTTTTATGAAATTTTCACAGAGGGTAGAATTTGCGTCCCCGTGAAAAAGGGTTCTACAATTTTGATATCCCCCTTCGGGCGGATAACACAAAATTGGTTTAAAACTTTAGGGTCAAATAACCTAGGGGACGCCCCATCTCAAAAGCCATCCGGACGGACATGTTTAACGATTCGGACAATATGGATATCAAATGAAATGTATTTAAGAGCAGAGTATGAACTTGTTATACAAATTTCACGCTAAATGTTCGGTGTCTGAGTTGCCTCCCCACCCCCCAAAAGCCCTCAACAGGACATATTTACCGATTAAGACAATATGGGTATAAAATGAAAGGTATATGGAAGTTGAGTACACATCGGTTATAAGAATTTGGTCCAATGTGTCCACGGGCCTCTCCAACCTTAAGCTTCTGCTGCCTTATTTTTTTGCCACCAGGTTACTGCTAATTCACTTCCGTCACAAGAACTTCCGCAGTGGTTGAGTTGGTAACGAGCTTAGTTTATCATTGCAAGAGTAGTGAGTAAGCGAGCCTGTTATCGATAACTGCCATTACATAACCTTACCTTCTCTTACAATTTGGCTAAAAGTTTGCATTTGGTGTTCTGTCATGGTTTTTGTAATTCAAGCTTCGCACAAAAATTTTCTGCACTACCAGTGAGTGAGTTTTTTGCCTATATTTAAAGGAAAAAAATCTGTCTTACCCCCATACAAGGGAACGTCTCTGCCCAAAACTATAAATTAAATATCGAAAAAATATATAAAATAAGAAACTGTCGCTTCATATCTTTTGCACCAACACAACAAGGATGTTAAGTTGAAATTGAATTCTTACCCGTTTAAAGGTTCAAGGATTTCGGTTTTTATTTTATTTGAATCCTCAACCACACAAGAAATGCAACTTAAAATTTTTAGTAGAATTCAATGAATATTTTATGCTTTTTACCATTGAATCAAACACACCAGCGTACAAACGTAGTCAAATTATCCATTGAATCCTTTTTGCTTTTTGTGTCACCCCCTTTGCTAGCTATGCTCTATCACAGTCTGGTACCTATAGAGTACCATTGAATCCTACACGTGTCAATGCCTTGGAATACATCATGGATTTTCCTTTAAGTCCCCATCCAGAGGTTTATGGTTTACACGAGAATGCCGACATAAATCGCAATAATAAAGAAACAAATAGTGTAAGTGTGAAATGAAAACGTATGATGAAAGAAATTCTCTCTGTATTATTAATAAAATTCCATTTCAAAAGATATTCTAAATTAAACAAAAACAAGAAAGAAAATAACCCACACTTCATTTATATGCCTCCTTGCTTTTCTCTCTACTTTGTATGAAAACAGTTAATACAGGGAGTGTTGAAGACCCAGACGGATTTGATGGCCTCGGTGAAATCTAGTGGTACTGGTGGTGATGGGGTTCAAGTTGATCCTGCTTTTCAGATATGTAGGGATATTTTGACACGTTTACCTATTGCTTTTAATTTAGAAGAAGCCAGCGCTAAATATCCTGTGGTCTATACAAATTCCATGAATACAGTGTTGAGACAGGAGTTGATAAGGTAAGTGCCTAGAGGATTTTGCACTTGACATTTTCTTAATAATAATGCCTCTTTTTTAGATTTAATCGTCTGCTGGAAGCTATACGTACAAGTCTAATAAATGTCCAAAAGGCCATACAAGGACAAATAGCCATGATCCCAGAATTGGAGAGAACTCATCGTTCCATGGTTATTGGGAAATTGCCTGATGATTGGCTCAAAAAAAGTTATCCTTCATTGAAGCCATTGGGAGGCTATATCAATGATTTTCTTGCAAGGTACGTCTAAAACTTAAGGTATTCAAGATCTAACCTTCATGCTAGTTTTTTTTTTAATTAAAAACAAACAATAAAAAAGAATTTATTTTGGTTGAAACAAGTACGAGGGCTGCCATATAAGTTTCTTGCCTAATAATGAAAATACAAATTTGTCATCATCAAAAATGGCTTTTTTTGCATGTGCTCAACCTAATTGTTGAGGCACTTTTTCTACAATAATTGAGACAACTCCAAAACATGGTTATTGAAAGCTTAAACTGCATTTTCTGGTGTCGAAAATTATTTACAACGCATTTTTATCTTAGTGTGACGAGCAAAAAGAAGTCAGGACTGCAAGCTGAATGACTCATCAATTCGAAGTTTTGACCGGTCAAAAAGACGCTGGTTTGAGCCGAAGTATGAGACCTCGCACTGCCATGGTGAACAATGATTCGTCTTCCTTTGTTCGTTCTTACACCCACCACCATAGGATGGGGATATACTAATCTAGTCATTCCGTTTGTAACACCTCGAAATATTGAACTAGGTCCCCATAAAGTATATATATTCTTGATCGTCTCGACATCCTGAGTCGATCAAGCCATGTCCGTCTGCTCGTCTCTTGAAATCACGATAGAGGTCGAACGCGAAAAGCTAGTCGTTTGAAATTTTGCACACATACTTAGTATTGATGTAGGCCATTGGAGATTGCAAATGGCCCACATCGGTCCAGATTTGGATATAGCTCCCATATAAACCGATTTCCCGATTTGACTTCTTGAGCCCCTGGAAGCCGCAATTTTTGTCCGAATTGGCTGGAATTTTGCACATAGTGTTCCATTACGACTTTCAACAACTGTGCCAACTATGCCACCTTGGCTCAGAGGTTAGCATGACCGCCTATGACGCCGAACGTCTGGGTTCAAATCACGGTGTGAACATCAACAAGATTATCGGCAGTGGTTATCCCCTTGCTAATGCTGGCTACATTTGTAAGGTATCCTGCCCACCCACCACCTTGGGTATATATGTAAACCACCTTTTATCATAATCCGGTGAAAAATGGTCTAAATATGGTGAAATTTGAACCAAATTCGGCACGGACATTGAGCGGTCTAATAAATACATGTCATAGTTCAATTTTGGTTCAATATTGGTCTTTTAGGCAGCTATATCCAAATATAGACCAATCTGAACCATATAGAGCACGGCCAGCAAAAATTAAAGCTTCTAGGAACTCAATAAGGATAATCGAGAGATATTGGAGCTGTACAGGCTAAGGACCAATTTCAATCGTACTTGGCACAGTTGTTGGAAGTCACAATAGAACACTATCTGCTTAACTTTAGCCAAATCGGATGAAAATTGCGGCTTCCAGGGCCTCAAGAAGTCAAATCGGGAGATCGGTTTATATGGAAGCTATATTCAAATCTGAACCGTTATGGCCCATTTGCAATCCCTATCGACTTACATCAATATTAAGTATATGTGCAAAATCTTATACGGCTAGCTTTACGCGTTCGACCGCTTTCGTGATTTCGACAGACGGACATGGCTAGATGGACTCAGAATGTCGAGACAATCAATAATATATATATTTTATTAGGTTTTTGGTCTTTATTTCGAGGTGTTACAAACGGATTGACTAGATAAGTATACCCCCATCCATGTGTGTAAAAATATATTATAATATACAATAACAAGTAAAAGCGTGCTAAGTTCGGCCGGGCCGAATCTTATATACCCTCCACCATGGATCGCATTTGTCGAGTTCTTTTCCCTCCATCTCTTCTTAGACAAAAAAGGATAAAAGAAAAGATTTGATCTACTATTAGAGCGATATCAAGGTATGGTCCGGTTCGGACCACAGTTGAATTATATGTTGGAGACCTGTGTAAAATGTCAGCCAATTCGAATAAGAATTGCGCCCTTTAGGGGCTCAATAAGTGAAATAGAGCGATCGATTTATATGGGAGCTGTATCAGGCCATAGACCGATTCAGACCATAACAAACACGTATGGTCATGCGAGGATCCGCCGTACAAAATTTCAGGCAAATCGGATAATAACTGCGACCTCTAGAGGCCCAAGAAGTCAAGATACCAGATCGGTTTATATGGCAGCATTATCAATTTTAAAACTGATTTGAACCTTATTTGGCACAGTTATTGAAAGTCATAATAAACAAAATCATGCAAAATTTCAGCCAAATAGGATAAGAATTGGGCCCTCTAGGAGCTCAAGAAGTCAAGTCCCCAGATCGGTTTATATGGCAGCTATATCAGGTTATGGACCGATTTAAACCATACTTGGCACAGTTGTTCGATATCATTACAAAACACGACGTGCAAAATTTCATTCCAATCGGATAAGAATTGCACCCTATAGAGACTCAAGAAGTTAAGACCCAAGACCGGTTTATATGGCAGCTATATCACAACATGGACCGATATGGTTCATTTACAATCCCAAACGACCTTCACTAATAAGAAGTATTTGTGCAAAATTTCAAGCAGCTAGCTTTACTCATTCGAAAGTTAGCGTGCTTTCGATAGACAGACGGACGGACATGGCTAGATCGACATTAAATGTCACAACGATCAAGAATATATATACTATATGGGGTCTCAGACGAATATTTCGAGTAGTTACGAATATTTCGAGTAGGTGGAGGGTATAAAAATTCACGATAGAGCACCACTTATATGTGAAATTTAAAACAGAAAAAATGCTGATACCAAATAAAAATCCTAATATAAGAAAAAAAAATTCAAACACAAATATGACGAAAAATTGAATTACAATAAAAATCGAAATAAAATACATGTCGCAAAAGAAATATGGATGTCGAATTGAGAAAAAGTGGGATACAACCAACTGAGAAAAAGTGGGATACAACTATTTACAGGAAATATAATTTGAACCACGCTCTTTTTGAATCTATTAAATTTGGAGCCCTAGGTATTAAAGAAACCAAGATATTGGCCATTTTTGGCAAAATTTGGTCATTTTTTCATATGAAGCTCCATTTTTTTAAATAAATAGCCCACTATAGCCAACGGGCAAATGGTGGTCTTAAACCGTTGATAGGAAATATAATATTGAGCACGCTCTTTTCGAATCTATTCAATCTGGAGCCCTAAGTATTAAAGAAACTAAGATATTGACCATTTTTGGCAAAATTTGAAATGTGGCGGACTGAAAAATAGTGGGCTGAAACCGTTTACAGTAAATATAACATGGATCACGCTCTTTCCGGATCTATTCAATTTGGAGTCTAAGGTATTAAGGAAACCAAGATCTTGGCAATTTTTGGCAAAATTTGGTAATTTTTATGTATGATGCCCCATTTTTCAGAGTTAGTTGCCCACTGTGACCAACTGGGAAATAGTAGGCTGAAACCGTTTACAGGAAATATAATATGGACCACGCTCTTTCCGAATCTATTCAATTTGGAGCCCTAAGTATTCAAGAAACCAAGATATTGGCCATTTTTGGCGAAATTTGGTCAATTGTATATATGACGCCCCATTTTTCAGAGATAATGGCTCACTATGGCCAACTGGGAAATAGTGGGATATAATTATTTACAGAAAATATAATTTGAACGACGCTCTTTCCGAATCTATTCAATTTGGAGTCCTACGTATTAAAGTAACCAAGTTATTGGCCATTTTTGGCAAAATTTTACATTTTGATATATGATGCCCCATCTTACAGAGACAATGGCCCACTGTGGCCAACTGGGAAATAGTGGGCTGAAACCGTTTACAAGAAATGTAATATGCACCACACTCTTTCCGAATGTGGCCTATCGTGAGATTGAGATAGCCTTTGGCATTAGTGGGACAAGCATACATTCAATATCGCATGAACATTTGACCGTCAAAAAAATTTCTAAGCGTTGGATACCACACAATTTTTCAAGAGCTCGTATCGATGGGCCGAAAGAAATGCTCCAAAAATCCGAAACAACTGCATTTTTAAGCTTTCAAACATCGTTTTGATGAGTCATCCAACATATAGTCCTGACTTGGCACAGAATGACTTATTTTTATTACCGTAATGAGAGAGTTCAACGTCTTTCTACACCTGAAGAAGCGGTTGATGCATTCAGAATGCACGTTTTGGAGATACATCAATCAGAGTGGCAAAAGTGCTTAGACAATCGCATGCAAAAGTGTATAGATCTTAACGGAGAATATTTTGAAAAACAATAAAACGATTTTCGGTAATAAATGCATATTTATTTTTATGTTCTCTAATCCCGAAATATAAAAGGCAACCCTCGTACAAGGGTTTTGGGTTTTCACCAAAGTGGAATAAACATCCGTTTTACTTGCTGTAACAATTTTTATACCCACCAAGAGGATAGGGGGTATGCTAGTCTAGTCACACCGTTAGTAACACCTCGAAATATTGATCTGCGGTGTATATATTCTTGATCTTCTTGAAACTATAAGTCGATAGCGGTCAAAGGCATAAAGATAGCCGCGCGAAATTTTACACAGATACTTCTTATTGATGTAGGCCGTTGGGGCAATGCAAATGGGCCATATGAGTCCATATTTGGATATAGCTCATATATAAAGTGGTCCTTCGACTTGACTTCTTGAACCCCTAGAACCTGAAATTATTATCCGATTGGGCTGAATGTGGTGTTCTGTTACAACTTCCAACTATCGGGCTAATTATGGTTCAAATCGGTGTATAACCATATAAATCGATCTCCCGATTTAATATCTTGAGCTCTTAGAAGTTGCTATTGTTATCTGATTGGGATGAAATTTGGCACGAAGTGATCTATTACGACTTCCAACAATTGTGCCATGTACGGTCATATACGGTCTATAACGTGATATAGCTCCGGTGTAAACCTGTCTTCCGAGTTGAGGTCTTGAGCCACCAAAACTCACAATTGTTGTCCGATTTGGCTTAAAAATTTGCTCGTAGTGTCTAACATCCATCGAAAGTGTTGTCCAAATTGGTCTAAAACCATTAAAGCTGATCTCCCGTTTAGCCTTCCTCGCCCCTTACAAACTTAAATTTTTGCTTACCTCATTTCTTCCAAACCTTTAGCAGAATCCATGCTGGTGGGTTTCCAAGACTCGGCCCGCCCGAACTAAGCATGCTTTAACTTGTTTTATCGATTTATATGATTTATTAAATCTTTAAGTCTCAATATATTCAAAAACTTTCTTAATACAATTATTAAGTTTTTCAACAATAACTCAAACAAATTATATTATTTGCACATCTTAAAGTGAAGTTTTCCATGCGATATACCCAACATATCATTCTCTTCTGATATAAATTGCAAAGCTAAATCTGATTCTTTTTTTTCGTCATTCGCAACAATCGCAAACATTCATTGCAATTGTACAAAGTTTTTTTTTTACCGCTTACGCTTTTCTTCGTTTACTTTTATATAAATACAGTTTTTTTCGTATTTGCACTCGTATTAAAGCTCATAAAATGTACTTAGGAAGGAACTTTCAAAGCAATACCAAGTACCAACTATGCTGACACTTCAGAATGTACAAAAGAAAATTCTTACTTTTGTCGTGTAGCGACGTGGAGTGTCGTCGTCTCAGGAATATCTACTGCCCTGTTATTGTTGCCACTTTAATAGAGTTTAATATCGTAATGATAAAGACTCCTTGTGTGACAAATATAATGGCACAAAATGTATACGCCATGCCTTGGATATTGGTAAGAGGATTTGAGTTTTGTGTATATAATGCACGTATCGAGAGAAGGATATCATAAATATGTCGTAGGCATTTTTAGTTGGAAATGGATTTTGCAATGGTTGAGAATATTAAAAAACTAAAATTGATAATTGTATTTGATAGAATAACCAAAACAACT
Organism: Stomoxys calcitrans; assembly: GCF_963082655.1. NCBI lineage: Eukaryota > Metazoa > Arthropoda > Insecta > Diptera > Muscidae > Stomoxys > Stomoxys calcitrans. The sequence goes on from NC_081552.1 coordinate 216,768,083, forward strand.
ACAAACATATTAAGTTCAGCCTGGCCGAACTTTAAATACTCCACGGAAATATATCATGTCTATAAGGGAGATCGCTCTATATACAGCTATATTATATTATGGTACGATCAAGACTATATTCAGCACGTGTATTTAGAGATCCTATACAACTCTTTGTGTGACATTTCAGGGAAATCGGGTAATTACCCAGTCGGAAAAGGCGACGATTTGAGGGCCTGAAATTATTCTTTGTTTGCATTCGAATTCAATGTTTATATCTTTTTTTACCCACCACCATAGGATGGGGGTATACTAATCTAGTCATTCCATTTGTAACGCCTCGAAATATTGATCAAGGACTCCATAAACTATATATATATTCTTGATGGTCTCGACATTCTGAGTCGATCTAGCCATGTCCATCCGTCCGTCTGTCGATATAACGATAGCGGTCGAACGCGTGAAGCTAGCCGCTTGAAATTTTTCACAGATATCTAACATTGATGTATGTCGTTGGGAATTGCAAAAAGACCATATCGGTTCAGATTTGGATATAGCTCCCATAAAACCGATCTCCTGATTTGACCTGAAAGCTGCAATTAGTGTACATAGTGTTATAACTCTCAACAACTGTACCAAGTACGGTTTAAATCGGTCAAGAACATCATATAACTCCCAGACACACCGTTTTGACTTCTTCAGCTCTCACAAGCCGCGGTTTTTATCCGATTTGGCTGAAATTATTCGTGTAGTGTTCTGTTATGACTTCAACTTCATCAACTGTGCCAAGTACAGTCCAAATCGGCCTATAACCAAATATAGCTCCCATATTTTAGCAGAACTCATGGTGATGGGTTCCCAAGTTTTGGCCCGGCCGAACTTAGCACGCCTTTACTTGTTTTAAGTTTGCGTGACATGTCCAAGTTAGTACTTGCCTTTCACGCCTTAAGAAGGAAATAACTACTGCATAACACCACAAAGGAAAGGCTAAAGTTGGGCGCAGTCAACTTTATAATACCCTACGCCACCTAGTCTACCTACTACTTTTAACAAATAGAACCTATGTCTAAATCTTGTCAGACTTTAATTTTTTATATTTACTGAAATATCGAATAGAACAGCAATATGTTTAGCATGTCCCCTTATGACGCCGAACGCCTGGGTTCGAATCCTGGCGAGAGCATCAGAAAAAATGTTCAGTGGTTGTTTTTCCCTCCTAATGCTGGCAACATTTGTGAGGTACTATGCCATGTAAAACTTCTCTCCAAAGAGGTGTCGCAATGGGACACGCCGTTCGGACTCGGATACAAAAAAGGAGGCGCCTTCTCATTGAGCTTAAAACTTAAATCGGACTGCACTCATTGAAATGTGAGTAGTTTGCCCCTGTTCCTTAGTGGAATATTCATAAGCAAAATTTGCAATTTGCAATTTTACTGTGAAATTGGTAATGATACCTAAAATTTTTATACCCACCACATATTCATTTGGTCATTCTGTTTGCAACATATCGAAATAGTAATTTCCGACCCTACGAAGTATATATATTTCGAATCGTCGTAAAATAATAAAAGCTTCATTTATTACACGATTTCGTTGAACTTTGAAATAGTGAGTTGTTTTAAGCCTCCGGACATTCGACCCAAATATGAGTCAGATCAGCCTATATAGATATAGCTGCCATATAGACCGATCTATTGTCTGAAAATTTTACTTGTATACGAATACTCGGGAACTGAATAAAATACGATCGAGACCAGCCCTTATTAAGATATAACTACGGTATAGTAGTGGAGTTGTAATAAAATAGGATGAATATTATATCCTTGTTTAATTTGGTCCAGGTCGGTTCAGATTTGGATATTGATGTCATATAGACCGATCACTTGATTTAAGGTCTTGGCCCCCTAAATGCGCATTTCTAATTCTATTTCGCTGAAATTAGACACCGTGACTTATGTCAGGCTTTTTGACATCCGTGCCATTATGGTTCAGATCGGTTTATATTTGGAAATAGAAGCCAAAAATACCAATATTTTGTTCTACAAAATTGAACAATGACTTATATTTATTAGACCACTGAATATCCGTTCCGAATTTGGGTGCATAATTTTTCCAATTTTCACAGGATTGTGACGAAAGGAGGTTTGCATATATACACGAGGTGGTGGGTATCCAAAGTTCGGCCCGGCCGAACTTAATGCCCTTTTTATACCCTCCACCATAAGATGGGGGGTATACTAATTTCGTCATTCTGTTTGTAACTACTCGAAATATTCGTCTGAGACCCCATAAAGTATATATATTCTTGATCGTCGTGACATTTTATGTCGATCTAGCCATGTCCGTCCGTCTGTCCGTCCGTCTGTCTGTCGAAAGCACGCAAACTTCCGAAGGAGCAAAGCTAGCCGCTTGAAATTTTGCACAAATTCTTCTTATTAGTGTAGGTCGGTTGGTATTGTAAATGGGCCATATCGGTCTACGTTTTGATATAGCTGCCATATAAACCGATCTTGGGTCTTGACTTCTTGAGCCTCTAGAGTGCGCAATTCCTATCCGATTGAAATGAAATTTTGCACGACGTGTTTTGTAATTATATCCAACAACTGTGCCAAGTATGGTTCAAATCGGTTCATAACCTGATATAGCTCCCACATATACCGATCTGGGGTCTTGACTTCATGAGCCTCTAGAGGGCGCAATTCTTATCCGAATGGAATGGAATTTCGCACGACGCGTTTTGTTATGATACCCAACAACTGTGCCAAGTATGGTTTAAATCGGTTCATAACCTGATATAGCTGCCATATAAACCGATCTTGGGTCTTGACTTCTTGAGCCCCTAGAGGGCACAATTCTTATCCGATTTGGTTGAAATTTTGCATGACTTATTTTATTTTTACTTTCAACAATTGTGTCAAATAAGGTTCAAATCGGTTCATAACCTGATATAGCTGCCATATAAACCGATCTGGGATCTTGACTTCTTGGCCCCTAGAGATCGCAATTATTATCCGATATGCCTGAAATTTTGTACGACGGATCCTCTCATGACCATCAACAAACGTGTTTATTATGGTCTGAATCGGTCTATAGCCCGATACAGATCCCATATAAATCGTTGTCTCTATTTTACTTCGTGAGCCCCAATGGGCGCAATTCTTATACGAATTGGCTGAAATTTTACACAGGTCTCCAAGATATAATTTAATTGTGGTCCGAACCGGACCATATCTTGATATCGTTTTAATAGCAGAGCAACTCTTTTCTTATATCCTTTTTTGCCTAAGAAGAGATGCCGGGAAAAGAGCTCGACAAATGCGATCCATGGTGGAGGGTATATAAGATTCGGCCCGGCCGAACTTAGCACGCTTTTACTTGTTTTAAATGCATCCTTAAATCGAGAGATCAGTCTATATGGCAGCTATATGCAAATCTGGACCGATCTGGGCAAAATTGAAGAAGGACGTCGAAGAGCCTAACCAAACTCACTGTGTCAAATTTCAGCGACATCGGACAATAAATGCGTCTTTTATGGCCCCAAAACCTAAAACCTAGATATCGGTCTATATGGCAGCTATATCCAAATCTGGACCGATCTGTGCGATATTGCAGAAGTATATCAAGGGGCTTAACTTAACTCACTGTTCCAAATTTCGGCGACATCGGACAATAAATGAGCATTTTATAGGCCCAAAACCATAAATCAAGAAATCTGTGTATATGGCAGCTATATCCAAATCTGAACCGATCTGGACCAAATTGACGAAGGATGTCAAAGGGCCTAACACAACTCACTGTCCCAAATTTCAGCAAAATCGGATAATGATTGTGGCTTTTATGGGCCTTACACCATAAATCGGAGGATCAATCTATATGGCAGCTATATCCAAATCTGGACGGATCTAAGCCAAATTAACGAAGGATGTCGATGGGCCTTACACAATTCAATGTTCTGAATTTCATCAAAATCGGATAATAAATGTGGCTTTTGTGGGCCTAAAACCTTTAACCGGAGGATCGGTCTATATGGCAACTATATCCAAATCTGAACCGATCTGGGCCAATTTAACGAAGGAAGTCGAAGGGCCTAAGACAACTCACTGTCCCAAATTTCAGCGAAATCGGATAATAAATGTGTCTTTTATGGGCCTTAGACCCTAAATCGAAGGATCGGTCTATATGGCAGCTATATCCAAATCTGGACCGATCTGTGCCAAATTGACAAAGGATGTCGAAGGGCCTAACACAACTCACTGCCCCAAATTTCAACAAAATCGGACAATAAATGTGGCTTTATGGGCCTAAGACCCTAAATCGGCGGATCGGTCTATATGGGGACTATATCAAGATATAGTCCGATATAGCCCATCTTCAAACTTAACCTGCTTATGGACAAAAAAAGAATCTGTGCAAAATTTCAGCTCAATATCTCTATTTTTAAAGACTGTAGCGTGATTTCAACAGACAGACGGACGGACATGTCTAGATCGTCTTAGATTTTTACGCTGATCAAGAATATATATACCTTATAGGGTCGGAAATGGATATTTCGATGTGTTGCAAACGGAATGACAAAATGAATATACCCCCATCCTTCGGTGGTGGGTATAAAAAGAAAATTTTATCGTAAGCAGAATACAATTTTTTTCAGAAAAGAGGTTTATTGGGCGAAATTTTCTTTAATGTGAAGCGAAATATTTTTTTGTGTGTGTACATGAGAGCTATATCCAAATCTGAATCGATTTTTACCAAAATTCGTAGCGCCTGCGTTTAGTATAAAAACGTCATATGTGGACAATTTTGTGATAACAAATTCAATTTTCACACCTACAAAAACGACAGACGGACATGGTTTAGCTGAGTCAAACCGTACATTTTATCACAGTCACAATGGTGGCATAGAATACAGTTAATGTTTCAACCATAAATTCCATATAAATATGTACTTTCCTAACGTATTTCATGCAAGGACCAAAATCTTGAACTGCTTTTCATCGAAAGCATGGAGCTGGAGCGGCCACCGGTACTTTGCCCTGGAAATAGACATCAAATTAGCTCTTTACTCCCAAATACTTCTGATTTGAGCTCCATATAGCCATAGTCGGTTTATTTCAATTTAGGAGGTGCTTTAGGGTGCATCCCCAAAACGAGGCTCCAAAATTGGGTATCAAATTCGTTTTCTACTCTAAAATACATTTGATTTGAGTCCCATATTGTCATAATGGGTCAATTAACCTATTTGACATATATTAAGGAGGAGAAGCGCCACCTGAACTTGAACGCAAATTATAATGTCATGTTAGTAATCTACTCCCAAATAACTTTCATTTGAGTCCCATAAAGCCATGGTCAGATAGTATGCCCATTTGGTGGTGTTTGGGAGTGAGGCGATCTCCCATTACTTGGAACTTATTTCTTATGCCATATTTGTAATCTAATGCCGAATACTTTTCATTTGAGTCCCATATTGACATAAATGTGTTATATATCTGTTTAGAGGAGTTTTGGGCTTGGGGGACCCCGCTGGGTAGTTGGACCCAAATTTTAATACCATATTCGTTTTCTGGTCTCCAATACCCTTCATTTGATATACTTGTTGTGCCCATCGGACTACCTTCGGATATGGGTGGCGTTTTTGGGGTAAGGGGGAGGATCCGTCTCCACCCGATAACTAAAAATTATATAGCCATGTTTCCTTCCAAATAAACGTACACAATCTATGAAATTTTTAAGAAAATCCGTTCAGCCAAGTATCATATAGCCATAATGGGTCTAATGACGTTTTTGAGGGGTGGCGTGACCCCCTATACTTCGATATGATTTTGTATGCCAGATTCGAAATCTACTCGCAAGTGCCTTTCATTTGAGCATTGAATGAGTTCATTGAAATGAACGTCCAATAAGTCTGTTTGGGGGAGTTTTGGGGTTGGGGGCGGCCCGATGGGTACTTAGACTCAAATTTTAATACCATATTCGTATTTTACTCTCCAATACCTTTCATTTGATACATATATTGTCCCGATCGGTCCACTTTTGATTTTGGGTTGTGTTTTTGACATGAAGGGGAGGATCCGTACCCCTTCCGATACCGAAAAAAATCCGTGATTGGCCTCATATTGGGCGTTTTTGTGGGTGTGGGTGACCCCCTATACTTCGATATGGGTATCAAATGATTTTCCATTTGATACCCATATTGTCCTTATCGGTCCACTTTTGATTTTGGGTGATGTTTTTGGGGTAACGGTGGAGGATCCGCCCCTTCCGTTATCAATCAATAAATTATAATCAATTCCTGACCATATTCGTAATCTACTCCTGAATACTTTTCATTTAGTACCATTAGTCCCATATTGTCATAATCGTCAAATAAACCTTTTATAAGGGGTTTTGGGGCTGGGGCGGCACCCCAGGTACTTGGACCCAACTTTTATTATGAAATTCGTACCCTACTCTTAAATACCTAGTATTTGGAGCCCATATTGTCCCGATCGCTCCACTTTTATTTTTGGGTAGTACTTTTGTGGTAAGAGGGAGGGTTCGCCCCCTCTCGATATCAAAAAAATAATTAAGCCTATGTTTCCTTCCAGACCAACCTACACAATCTGTGAAAATTTCAAGGTAATCGGTTCAGCCGTTTTTGAGTCTATACGGAACAAACAAACAACCCTATAAACAAACACAAATTCATTTTTGTATTGTTTCTTAAAATTAAAGTGTAGGCCATTCTACAGTCGGCAACGCCAGACTTTTGTTTCTTTTAACAATAGTTTTAATAGAAAGTCTAGCGTGATATGGATTTTTACGACTTTTATTAGTGCAGCATATATTCTGGCCGACCAAAAGCCAACTGATGCCTCGTCATATCAAACACAATTCGTTTCAACAAACCACCTCGCCACTTAGACAAGTTGTGTATATTACATACGAGTATATCTATATATTTTCTATACAAGTAGTGTGCCATTGTGGAAAATGCAGTCTTCTTAAATTCTTCGCAACCAACCTTCTCCTTTATGAAGAGAAAAGAAATGATGAACTTAGTCATAGCAAAGTTGGCACTGTCGTCGATAACAGTGACGTCTGCAAAGGCAACCAAAGAATAAGTCCTCGTCAAAATTATAAAATAATAAGAGCAATCATTTAATAAAACTAAATTATAAATATACATCTATACAAAAACCATAGATACTCAGTGCAGAGCTCTGTCCTCTTACTTTAATCCTAGCGTGGAATATAGGATTTTCAGATATTTGTATGTAGTGCTTCACTTCTGCTCAAACATTTAAGTTATGTGAATTTTCATTAAACTTTTTTGCCAACAAGAAAACCCCATCAATAAAACCAGCCCGCATTCCAACTCCTTCAGCCGTTATGGCTGGCCAGCAGCAAAGAAAAAAAAACTCAATTTTATTTTTAACTTGAGATCAAAGGAAATTCGAATAAAAGCTGAGAAAAACTAATTAAATTTAACAAAACTGCTCTAAGTAGGATTGTTGAAATTGTTGAAACTTTTATCTGGCCAAGTTGTTCTCGCATGCATTCCATTGCCCATACCGTCATAGCCGTTGTACTCACACCCTGATTTTTTGACTCCTTCTTTGGTATTTATTGCGCCTTTTTTCACAGATTGGAATTCTTTCAACGATGGATTGAGAAGGGCGAACCCATAGTCTATTGGCTGTCCGGATTTTATTTCACCCAATCTTTTATGACTGGTGTACTGCAAAACTATTCAAGAAAGAATCGCTTCCAGATTGATATGGTGAAAATTGATTTCGAAGTGACGCAATACGAAATGGAAGCTGATAAGGAGCCACAACTTGGGGCATATATACGGGTATGTACGACTACTTGCATTTCATTTCCACTTACTTAACACTTTGTAAAGGAAAAAAAAACAAATTATAAAACAGAATTAAAGAACTTTACTAAGTACAACTTTTTCTTCTTATTTAACACGTAACATAATATGCCAACATGATAGAAACGAAAGGAAATCAATGACGAAACAAAGTTAATACAAGTAAGATCAGTCGATATATGAGTCACAAAGAGACAAACTTTTTGGCCATTTGAAAAGAAAGCACTGCACTGCACAAAGGAAGTTATTATATTTTTAATAGTTTGACAAGATTTTTTTCTATAACCATAGAAGGCATCAAATTGTAACTTAGCTAGAAAATCTACCTATCACACTACCTCAATATCAAATAAACCATCATCGCAGCTAAAACGAAAGCAGAGTTTAGCAGGATGATAGCAGAAATGTGAAAGACTTCGATAAAGCTCACAATAAAAACCAACAAGTAAAATCGGTATAAAAGGGGTCTAAATCAGTATACAGACCTGTTCGGATCATGCTGGGCACGGATGCCGGAAATCATATCAGAAGTCTTTTTGTCAAAATTCCAGCCAAATTAGATGAACATTGCGGCTTCTAGGGGCTCAATTAGTCAAATCCGGGAAACGGTTTCTATGGGGGGTATATCAGTTGACCGATTGGGATCATATTTGGCACTCAACACAAGTCCTTGTGATAATTTCAATTAAATCTGCCGAAAATTAAGGTCTCTAAGAGCTCAAAAAGTAGGATCGGTTTGTATTGGGGGTATCTTGGTCGTAACGAAATGGGAGGTCTTCCACAGGTAGGAGAAGGACGAAGGAACTCTTCTTGTAGCAACCCTTGACCAAGTTTCCATGACAAGTTGGGTAAAACTGAGGTCTGAATCCGAGTATAGCGCCTACCAATCTCCTAAAGATCCAGTGGGTAAGATCAATACATACCTACGCCTCAAAAGTTTGTTTAACTTCGACGGAAAACAAGAAAAAAGGAGTTAAGTTCGGCCGGCCGAACTTTGGATACCCACCACCACATTTCGTCAAAATTCAGTGAAAAACGCATACCTTATGCCCCGTAGCAGCTATATCGAAAAAATAAACCGATCTGAACCATATATGACGCAGATGTCGTAAAGCCTAACATAAGTCACTGTGTAAAATTTCAGTGAGATCGGATTATAAATGCGCCTTTTATGGGGCAAAGCCTTTAAATCGAAATATCGGTCTATATGGCCGCTATATCCAAATCTGGACCGATTTGGGTCAAGTTGCAGAAAAATGTCTAAGAGCATAACTCGGCGAACTCGGACAATAAATGCGCCTATTATGGGCCCAATGCTTTAAATCGAGATATCGGTCTATATGACAGCTATATCCAAATCTGATCCAAATTAAAGAAGAATATCGAAGGGATCAACACAACTCACTGTCCCAAATTTCGGCGACATCGGACAATAAATGGGCCTTTTATGGGCCCAAACCCTTAAATCGAGAGATCGGTCTATATGGCAGCTATATCCAAATCTGGACCGATTTGGGCCAAATTGAAAAAGGATGTCGAAGGCCCTAACACAACTCACTGTCCCAAATTTCGGCGACATCGGGCAATAAATGCGCTATTTATGGCCCCATAACATTAAATCGAGAGATCGGTCTATATGGCAACTATATCCAAATCTGAACCGATCTGAGCAAAATTGAAGAAAAATGTCGAAGGCTCCAACACAACTCACTGTCCCAAATTTCGCCAACATCGGGCAATAAATGCGCCATTTATGGGACCAACACCTTAAATAGAGAGATCAGTCTATATGGCAGCTATAACCATATCTGGACTGATATGGATCAAATTGAAGAAGTATGTCGAGGAGCTTAACTTAACTCTCTGTCCCAAATTTCGGCGACATTGGACAATAAATGCGCCTTTTTTGGGCCCAAGCTTTAAATCGAGAGATCGGTCTATATGGCAGCTATATCCAAATCTAGACCGATCAGAGCCAAATTGAAGAAAGATGGTTCCAAATTTTGGAACCCCCCCAAAACCTACCCAATATATACTTAGACCAATCACGACAATATGGGACTCAAATGAAAGGTATTTAAGATTAGAAAACGTATCTGATATGCAATTGTCGGACTAGGTGTTAGAGGGACCACCCCAAGTGTAGAATTCGAATACGGGCCAAGTGTTTGGGGGGATGTCCCATCAAAAACACACCCCAAAGAGGACCATAGCAATATGCGGCTCAAATGAAAGGTACTTCGGAGAAAGGCATGAATTTCATATCAATATTGTGGAAAAGTGTCTATATGTGCCACCCCACACCCATAACACCACCCAAATTGGAGGTTTTTGCAGACCATTGCAATATGGGGCTCAAATAAGAGGTATCTCAAGTAGAGCATGAATCTGATATAAATTTTCAAGGCCATATCAAACCGGACATGTTTGCCGACTGTGAAAATTTGGGGCTAAAATGAAAGGAATTTGGTAGTAGACCATGAATCTGATATCAACATTCGGGACAGACTGTCTAGAGGACGTCCCACCCCCATTACAACCCCCAAATAGGACGTATTTGCTCATCATGAAAATTTTGGCATTAATGAGAGTGGAGTTCGACATTGGTAGTTTTTATGGCCCATACCCCAAACTGGACATATTTGCTGACTTTGAGATTAGAAAACGAAATTGATATCTAATTTCAATGCCAATAGCAATATGGGGTTCAAATAAATCATATATCTATATATGAGAATAGAGGGCTATGGTGATATATTTTCAGGGCCAATTGTTTGGGAGACCACCACACTCCCCAAAACTCCCCCAAATCGGACATATTTACCGAACATGTCAAATGAAAGGTCTTGCGAAGTAGTAGTGCACGAAATTGATACTCACTTTCGGGACCAATTTTCTGGGTGTCTATGGGCCTAAAATAGAGGTACTTGGGGGTAGAATACGAATATCCAAATGTGGGACCATGAATATTTGGGGCACCGCCCCTTCCCCAAAACACCCCCCAAAGTGTAAAAATTTACCGACCACACCAATATGTGAAAGGTATTTGAGATTAGAAAACGAATTTGATATCCAAATTTTGGAACCTAGTGTTTGGGGGACGCCTCATCCTTTCAACTCTCCTTAAACCAATGGCAATATGGGGTTTAAATAAATAATATTTGACAGAAGAGCATGATGCTGATATTTTTTTAAGGGCCAAGAGTTTGGGGGGCCGCCCCTCCTTAAAAACACCCCCCTAAAAACAAATTTAGGACCATAGCAAAATGTGGCTCAAATTAAAGGTCTTTCGAAAAGGTCCTAATGACCCAAAACCCTCCGAGCGAATTCATATACCAATAAAGATCATATGGGATTCAGATAAAGTCACTTATATTGTTATGCTGTTAGTTAGGCGATATACATATACTATTTTCGTAGCATGCAATTTCACTAAAAGCTCTTTAATTATCGAAGATAAATATTCAAAGGATAATTTTAGTCCATATAAAGTAAAAGAAGGCGCAGCGGAGCGGGCCCGGTTCAGCTAGTATCTAAATAATGTCTGATCTGGACTATATGCTGGTGGAATGACGGGAGGCTTAATACAAGTCACTGTGTCCCATTTCAGCGAAATCGGGTAATAAAAGCTCCTAGAAGACCCTAAATCGCCAGATCGGTCTATATGGCAGCTATATCCAAATATAGTCTCATTTGGCCCATTCAAGAACTTAACTTGCGTATAGAAGAAATAGTAGTCTGTGCGAAATTTCAGCTCAATATCTAAATTTTTTAAGACTGTAGAGTGATTAACACTGACGGACACACGGACGGACATATACAAGGACGTGGTTAAATCGTCTTATATTTTTACGACGATCCGAAATATAAAGGGTGATTTTTTAGCCATTATCTTTTTGGCAATACTGGTTTAAACAGCTCACGCACGTTTCGTGTTTTGTTTCACTGTCAAAGATCATCAGTTTTCACTTCTCACCATGAATCGTCTTACAAACGAACAAAGAGGTTTCTATTAGGCGATTGATGATTTGCGTCTGTTTCCAGTGAAACAGCAGATTTAGAGCCCGGGAGTAGGCTTAGAATGGGCTCCAAAGACCCAACTGCTGCAGTGATGGTATCAGGCAGTAGCATGAAACCTCGACTGGTGGAGCGGCTGCTCCAGGCTCCGCTAGCCGATAGAGGACTTGTCAGCAGGGGCTTTTGACGAAGACACCTGGTTCGAGTTTTAAAGACAAGGCGGGACATTTTCTTTCTTCGTATGCCAAAAATTTGCCTAGGCCATTGGCCTTCTCCGGCAAACCAACACGCTCTTTTAGAGGTTGGAATAATAGAAGGTTTATGGAGAGGCTTGGTGTGAATGATCCTAAGACTCTCACTAATAGTGAGAGAGACTTCCTAAATTGGGCTCGGAAAATTGCTGCACAGGCTATTCCAAAGACTACTGCACCGCAGTCAGCGGCTGCGGTCATCTGCAGGACATCCCATGCCTAAAAGAACTAGGGCGAACAATAGTAAGATGGGTCCAAGAAGCTTTGTTGATGTCGCTAGAGACAGTTCGGTAAGAAAGTTTATTAATAACTTACTTACTAAAATATGCATTACGACAGGCTTGGGATCTGTGGATCTAAAAAGAAGATGGGTCAGCAGAGGAACACCTCAAGGAGGAGTACTGTCTCCTCTACTTTGGAATATAGCCATTAACAATATATCATTGTCTCTGGAAGAAAAAGGTGTCAAAGTGGTCGCGTATGCTGATGACGTGGCAATTGTAGTTAGGGGAAAGTTTCCCAACACTCTAAGAGATATTCTTCAGTAAGCTATACGTGCAACAGCAAACTGGGCTACCGAAAGTGGTCTGGCTATAAATCCGTGCAAGACAGAAGTAGTTCTTTTCAGCAGGAGATGCAAGTTGCCTACAGTGGAACCTGTCTCCTTGGGAGGGGAGAATATTCCATTTACAGAAAGCGCAAAATACCTGGGTGTTTGGCTGGACAGAAAAATAAACTTCAAATTTAACTTTATTGAAAGCGCAAGAAAGGCAACTCTTGCCCTATACATCTGCAAGAGAGCAATTGGTAAAAGTTGGGAGTTGCGTGTCATGCATTGAGTATATATTGCAGTTGTCAGACCTATAATGCTATATGGTCTGGTGAACGGCGCTTCAAAAGTCCACCTACTGCTCAATACTTAACCGGATCCAAAGGATAGCGTGTTAGTCCATCACAGCCGCACTGAGGACGATACCATCTGTTGCACTGAATTTAATGCTACATCTTATACCTCTGGACATTGTGGCTAGACAAACTGCAGCGACCATTGCCGTAAGGTTAAGGGAGCTTTATCATTGGTCATGTGGCGGCTGTGGACACTGTGTTATGTTTTATATAATATCCGATGTTCCAGACAGTGTGGATTACAACTTACCTTAGCCGCTTTTTGATAAAAAGTCCTGTACCAATTTTCCTGGTAACAATGGACTTATGTAGGGACGAGTTTGGTGAACATTTTATTTCACATTCGGGACCGGTCAATTGGCCGCCTAGATCGGGCGATTTAATGCCATTAGACTATTTTTTGTGGGGATATGTTAAAGCTCATGTCTATACACAAGCCCTCTTCAACTGACGCATTGGAAGACAACATTGAAGCATTCATTCGTGACATATCCGGAAAGAATATGCAAAAATTGAGCTAAGCGAATGAACCATTTGAGGCACAGTCACGGTCAACATCTACATGAAATAATCTTCAAACATTAAAATATATGGACTGTGCTATCGACTCGAATAAAGATTTCATGCAATTTTCTGAATTTTATGTGTTTGTATACCCACCACCGAAGAATGGGGTATATGGTTCAGATTGGTCTATATTTGGATATAGCTACCAAAAAGACCAGTATTTTGTTAAACAAAATTGAACAATGACTTGCACTTATTTGACCACTCAATTTCCGTGCCGAATTTGGTCCAAATCTGACCATATTTCGATAAAGCTGCTATGGGGGCATAAATTATGCACTTTTTACCGGAGTATGAAGAAAGGTGCTGTAGAAAGTTCCCGGCCCGGGCGAACTTAATGCTTTTTACTTTTTTTTTTTTAATTTCCTAGAGCTCTTAAAAAATCACTCTTTATGTACTTTGTAGGGTCGGAAATTGATATGTCGATGTGTTTCGTACGGAATGGTTGAATGAATATACCCCCTATTCTGGTGGTTATAAAAAAGAATTTTTCAAAAAATAATAATCATCTATAAAGTAAAATAAGAATCAATCAGCGATCAAAATTTGAAGCCGATGAACTGGTCCGTTTGTCAATAGGAAATTTAAATTGAATTTAAAGATAACATCTTTATTTTTGGGTCGTTTTCATTGCTAGTCCTTCAAATAGGGAAAAACTAAAATTTTCGACCAACTTTTTGTCACTAAATGTATGCAACATATGTAGCTCGGCCGGGAACTTTGTATACCCACTACTGGTCTATACATACATGTTTTCCTATGAAAATTCTATCAAGGAACACCGGAAACTTCTCTCCTTTCAAAGAGAGCAGCTTCTCAAGTTTTAGCTCAATTATTTGAGCTATAATTATTCAATTATATTAGTTTTAGCAATCCCTTTTCATGCCGACTCCGCACGGCATGCCGCTTAGCGACACCATTTGTAAGAAGAGTTTTAATATGGCATTTGTGAGGGGATAATCACCGCTGAAAATTTTTTCTGATGTTCACGTAGGGACTTGGACCCAGGCGTTCGGTGTCATTGGCGGACATGCTAACCTTTGTGCTACAGTGGCCTCCGGTCTAAATGCCAGCTATATTTATTATTCCAACTGAACCAAGTTTGGTAAGGGTGTGAAGGGGTCCAATACAATTCATCATATTCGGCACGGATTTTCACAGACAAATAGTTTTGGTAACTTGTAAACAATATAATTAGGACGTCAGCGTTAACACATATCTTAACTTCTGGAATCTTCAATCTCGACAGAATACCACAGCCTACAAAAACGTTGTAAATACTTAGCCTTAGAGCAAATGGAACTAAAAAATGGACAACTACAAAGCGGGCCGATCTTCCAATTTGATTTCTTAATGCCCGACGGAGATCCGGGCGATCACGGAATGCGTGAGGTGGTGTGCTGTTAACACGAGGACGTCGAGTATGAACATCTTTACGGACAGTAAACAGCCCACAAAGCCAATAACAACCAGGACGGTAAGATCAAGAACAATCTTGGAATTTAAGAAGTAGATTAACGCCTCTGAGTATGGTATGATCCGCATCGTCTGGTTGCCAGGCTATTGCGGAGTAACTAGGAATGAGAAAGCAGACGATTTGGCAGTGAAGGCCAGAGAACTGTCGTCAATAAATTTGATTAATCCAAAGCCTTTCGGGTCGACGCAGTCCGGGGTATGGGCGTGGGCGACAAATGCGCGTGCAACCCTGTGGAAATGCGAAACGGTCGGTAGGACAGCGAGAATCCTATGGAGTGATCCAGATCCAGACAAGGCTATTAGTGAAAGGAAATAAAAAGGAGGTCAGAATAGCTCTCGGTATCATCACGGGGCACATAGGACTATAAGTGGGCTACTTATGTATTTCCTATGTCATTTCTCGGCTTTCACGTCTTACAGATTCCGGCACTTAGATGGGGACACAACACCAGACATGAAGCAACTTAGAAGCGTAGCATGGAAAACAATTAAGAATTTTGTAAATAGTACGAAATTCCTAACTTAAAAGTTTCTGTTTCTTTTACTTTTTTAGAGTTTAGAGCGCACAAGCCGATTACTGACTTAGGTGCATGTTCATAGTGGCATGGAGCGGATTAATATCCGAACTCTCTTTTCAACCTAACCTAATTCCCTAGAGGACCCAATTCGTATCCACCTTGAGTGAAGTTTTACATAATCATGGCCCGATTCAACAATAAATTCAGTTTGTTCAATTGTGACCAGTGCCATAAATAGATCTATGCACGAAAAGCGACTAATAACCGATCTTCATCTGCGATGGGAAATAATAAGGGCATGCGACATAAATAACTTTGAAAAGATTCAGTTTTATATATCTTCTTCTTCTTATATATAAAAATCAATTAGTGTTTGTTGGTTTGTTTGTTTGTGTGTCAAAAATGGGTGAACTGATTTTTTTGAAATCTTCACAGATGGTGCATAATGATCCCGTGTTACTAGGGTACCACGTTCATTGATATCTGAAGGGGGGCGGACCCTCCCCCTTACCCTAATTTTCAGAAACGCCAGATCTCGGAGATGGGTGGTGTGATTTAAGCGAAATTTTGTGTGCTCTCTTAAAGTAACCCAAAAACAAAAATTTGGTTCCAAATTTCAGATGGGGTACCTAGGGGGGCCGCCCCACCCCTAAAACCTATCATATATATATATTGACCAATCATGACAATATGGGGGTCAAATAAAAGGTATTTAAGAGTAGAAAATGTATGTGATATCCAATTGTCGGACCAAGTGTTTGGGGGACCGCCCCAACCCCCAAAACACCCCTAAATCGGACATATTTACCGACAATAGCAATATGGGACTAAAATGAATGGAATTTGAATTTGTGAGTAGATTACGAATTCGATATCCAAATGTGGGAGTAAGTTTTTGGAGGTCCATCATTTCAGTCAAAACACTCCTCAAAGAGGACAAATTTACGACTATATTAATATGGGGAGGACAAATTTACGACTATATTAATTTGAAATTTTCACAGATGATGCATAATGATCCCGTGGTACTAGGGTACTACGTTCATTGATATCTGAAGGGGGACGGACCCTCCCCCTTACACTAATTTTCAGAAACGCCAGGTCTCGGAGATTTAAGCAAAATTTTGGGTGCTCTCTTAAAGTAACCCAAAAACAAAAAATTTCGTTCCAAATTTCAGATGGGGTACCTAGGGGAGCCGCCCCACCCCTAAAACCTACCATATATATATATATTGACCAATCATGACAATATGGGAGTCAAATAAAAGGTATTTAAGAGTAGAAAATGTATGTGATATCCAATTGTCGGACCAAGTGTTTGGGGGACCGCCCCAACCCCCAAAACACCCCTAAATCGGACATATTTTCCGACAGTAGCAATATAGGATTAAAATGAATGGAATTTGAATTTGCGAGTAGATTACGAATTCGATATCCAAATGTGGGAGTAAGTTTATAAAGGTCCATCCCTTCCGTTAAAACACTCCTCAAAGAGGACAAATTTACGACTATATTAAAATGGGGCTCAAATGAAAAGTCTGTGGGAGTAACGCATGAATTTGATATCAATATTCGGGAAAAGTGTTTATTGGCCACCCCACGCTCATAAAACCACCCAATTAGGACGTATTTGCTCACAATTGCAATATGGGGCTCAAATATGAGGTATTTTAGAGTAGAACAATAATGTGATATATATTTTCAGGGCCAATCCCTCAAAACAGACCCCAAAATCGTTAAGTTTGTCTATGGAAAGGTATTGGGGAGTTGCTCTACCTTCTACCGAAATTGATACCTTCTTTCGGGACCAATGTGTTTGGGGGACGCCTCATCCCATAAACTCCCTTAAGACCCATGGCAATACGGGGTTAAAAATATGGTTTTTGAGGGTAGAGCACGATGCTAACATTTTTTCAGGGTAAAGTGGACATTTACAGATATTGGCAATGTGGGGCTCAAATGAAAGGTATTTGGGAGTAGGGCACGAAATTGTATCCAATTACAGGACCACATTTCTGGGGATCCACACCACTCCCCTAACCCACCAAAATCCATATGAGAACATCGGGCTCCAATAAAGTATTTTAAGCTAAAATAAGTGTTTAACTTCCAAACTTAAATAACCATAAACACTCGGAGCGAATTCATAGACGAATAAAGATTATATGCAATTCAGATAAAGGCATTTATATTTTTACACTGTTTCTCAAACTATATACATATACTACTTTCGTAGCATGGCATTTCACTAAAAGCTCTTTAATTGTTAAATATATATATTCTAAGGATAATTTTGTTCCATATAAAGTAAAAAAGGCAAAACGGAGCGGGCCCTGTCCAGCTAGTCTCTGTATAAAAACAAATCCAAATTCTTTATTATAAAAAAAGTTTTACATCAAACTGTTTGCAAGTAGTTATTAAACCACACAACTAGAACACACATTCGATAACATAAGTCCACCTGCACCTAAAGCCACTCCTTTAAAGAAATTTCCACAAGCTCACACATTAACTTTTATCCAAAATAAATTATAATATTAACTTTATCCCATCATTCATAGGGTTTATTTCTTGAGGGTTGCCGCTGGGACCGCAACAAATGCGCTATTGAAGAATCATTTGCGAAAATTCTCTTTGATACCTTACCTGTTATTTGTATTATGCCCACCATTGAAGCTGAAGGTCAGCCTCCAAAGGATGTCAGTGCCAATAGAGATGACAAACAAATTTACGAGTGTCCTGTTTATAAGACAAGTGAAAGGCGTGGCACTTTATCAACAACTGGACATTCGACAAATTTCGTTATGTACATGAATTTGCCATGTACCAACAACCAAATTCATTGGATTAATCGGGGTGCTGCTTCTTTGTGTCAATTGGATGATTAGCTTTAAGAAACAAACCAAGCTGACAAGGCTGATATATATTGGTTTGACTTTTATGCAATTCGGTTTGGTTTTTATACGTATATGTATATATTTGTATCATATATTTTGCTTTTTGTATAAAACAATAAAATATATTTTTTGTTAAAAATTTGAAAATGATATCAACTGTATTTTGAATTGCATACTTTTGTTTAATGTATACATTTAAATAGTAGTCAAAAGTTAAAATAATTTTGAACAATTAATAAGTAATAGCTTGCTAATTTCGGCCGGGCCGAATCCAATACCCAAATCCATCCCATTCGGGATGGTGGAGGGTATCACCATGAATCGCATTTGTCAAGTTCTTTGAATGACTTTTTCATATATAAATGAGTTTTATCAAGTTATTGACCGATACGGACCGTTTTTGTCATGGCTGTTAGAAGTAATAAAAACACACCATATCCAAAATTTCAGGCAAATCGAGTAATATTTGCGCCCTTCTGAGACTCAGAAAGTCAAATTGGGAGATTGGGTTTTACGGCAGCTATATCCGACTATCAACCGATTTACAGTTGTTGGAAGTCATACCAAAACAGCATGTGCAAAATTTCAACCAAGTGGATAAGAATTGCGTCTTCTTGAAGAAGTCTAATTGGGAGATCGATTTATATGGCAGCCATGAACTTATTTAGACCATACTTGGCACAGTTGTTGGAAGTCATCACCAAAACGATATGTGCAAAATGTCAGCCAAATCGAATAAGAATTGCGCCCTCTAGAAAGTCAAGAAGTCTAATCGGGTGATCGGTTTATATGGCAGCCATATCAGGTTATGAAGTAATACCAAAATACCACGAGCAAATTTTCACCAAAATACCACGAGAATCTTTGGATTCTGGTAAAAAAGTATACAAAATAAATTTAGTTGAAGGGCATAATTTTATTATAAATACCTAACTTCTGTCAAGCCAGCAATAATTAAAGCTTCTACGAACCGAACAAGGATAATCGAGACACCGGTTTATACGGGAGCTGTATCTGGTTATAGACTGATTAGGACCGTACATGGTACAGTTGTTGGAAGTCTTAGCCGAATACTACATGACAATTTCAGCCACATCGGACAAAAATTGCGACTTTTAAGGGTTCAAGAAGTCAAATCGGTAGATCGGTGTATATAAGAGCTATATCAGGTTATACACCGATTCGGACCGTACTTGGCATAGTGGTTGGAATTCATAACAGAACACTATATGCACTATATGCGGACAAAAATTCTTCTAGGGGCCTAAGAAATAAAATTGGGAGATCGGTTTATATGGGAGCTATATCTAAAACTGAATCGATATGGCCCATTTGCAATCCTCAACGACCAACATCAATAGAAGGTATCTGTGTATCCCGGCAAGGGATAACTGTGTAACACGCTTCACAACATCAAATTTTATGAAAAAATAAATTACGAATTATAATGAAAATTTTACAGAAAATTTAAAAAAAATATTTGAAAAAAATGAAGTCCTTGTTGCTAATTTTAAAACACTCAAATTATATTTTCATAATATTTAAATTATTAAATAAAAAGTTTTGAATTAACAAAAAATGTTACTCCACTTAGTTACCATTTTTCCACAAATTTTTACTTTGATAAGCCAGTGAAAAACACAACTTTTATGGGCTCAATACCCTATATCTGAAGATCGGCCTATATGACAGCTATATCCAAATATGGTCCGATCTAGACGATATTCAACAAAAAGGTGTAGATGTTAATCAAAACTCACTGTGCCAAATTTCATCGAAATGGGACAAAAAAGGCTCCTCGTGTGAGCTCAACGCTCTACATCGGAAGATCGTTCTGTATGGCAGCTATATCCACATATGGTCCGATCTGGACCATATTCAACAAATAGGTGGAGGGGTTTTCCAGAACGCGCTGTGCCAAATTCGAAATCGGATGAAAAATGCTCCTTTTAAAGGCTCAATACTGTATACCAGGAGATCGGTGTGTATGGCAGCTATCCAAATATAGTTCGATCTGGACCATACTTGACAAAAATAGGTAGCGGTCTACCAGAACTCACAGTGCCAAATTTCATCGAAATCGGATGAAAAATGGCCAATTTATTGCCCCAAGACTTTTGGTCTAGAAATCGGTCTATATAGCGGCTATATATAACAAAATTCCGATTTTATGAAATCAAAAGGTCAGGTTTATGTACAAAGAATACGAAATCATAAACAATTGTTTGGAAAATGTCTTTATACCCAAGATATCTGCAAAATTATAAACATCCAAATAAATACCCAGAAAAGGTATTTTTTAGGTATTTAGCCAATAAATACCCAAGCATTGGGTATTTATCCGGTAGAAACACATCTCTACAGATGACCCATCAATTCGACGTTTTGGCCGGTCAATAACGATAATCGTGTGAATAATGATCGCACCGAAGAAGTTGACGGGTTAATTCCATTTTTTGCCAAATTAATTTTTTCGAGTCACTACAAATGATGTCGTACATCTAAACATTTAAGTACGATTTTGCCAGAAAATGCCAAACTATCCAAGGAAATTGTCAAATTACAACTAGCAACACTTCGCATAGATAACTAATAGATAGGAAAAAATTTTGAAGTTCGCACATAGACTGTTTGGTGGCGCTTGTGAATATAGGTAAATGAGAGTTACCTAAGAACTTGCTGTAAGCGTCGTTTGCGTTTACTAAATATCCATTATTTTCTTTCCCATGAAGGAAACTATGGTTTATTTATTTTCTTTTTGCTGTAAATTTTATTTTTTTTTTTAATCTTTCGGCAGACCTTGCTTCGAAGAAAAATAAAATAATAAACGACACCTACAAGCTTGATATTTGCTGTCAAGTTTTGAGATAACTTAAAGTTTTCGGTTGTTTCTATTCTCTTTGGCCTAGACCAGAAGGCACTAGAAAATCGGGCAAAGTATAAATATGGGAACTATATCTAAACCTGAACCGTTTTCTCTAAATTCCATCTTCTAAAATTTTAAGAGACTCATTATGGATGTGGATATATTGGTATCTTTTAACCTATACGGCGTTTATTGGTTAATATTATTGTTTCATATAACTATACAAATTAAAATAAAGGGTGATTTTTTTGAGGTTAGGATTTTCATGCATTAGTATTTGACAGATCACGTGGGATTTCAGACATGGTGTCAAAGAGAAAGATGCTCAGTATGCTTTGACATTTCATCATGAATAGACTTACTAACGAGCAACGCTTGCAAATCATTGAATTTTATTACCAAAATCAGTGTTCGGTTCGAAATGTGTTCATTCACCGTAACGTTGCGTCCAACAGCATCTTTGAAAAAATACGGTCCAATGATTCCACCAGCGTACAAACCACACCAAACAGTGCATTTTTCGGGATGCATGGGCAGTTCTTGAACGGCTTCTGGTTGCTCTTCACTCCAAATGCGGCAATTTTGCTTATTTACGTAGCCATTCAACCAGAAATGAGCCTCATCGCTGAACAAAATTTGTCGATAAAAAAGCGGATTTTCTGCCAACTTTTCTAGGGCCCATTCACTGAAAATGATTTGCAAGCGTTGCTCGTTAGTAAGTCTATTCATGATGAAATGTCAAAGCATAGTGAGCATCTTTCTCTTTGACACCATGTCTGAAATCCCACGTGATCTGTCAAATACTAATGCATGAAAATCCTAACCTCAAAAAAATCACCCTTTACTTAATAACTAACATAAACAAGTAAGAGCGGCCGGGCCGAATCTTATATACCCTCCACCATGGATCGCATTTGTCGAGTTCTATGCGCGGTGTCTCTTTTTAAGCAAAAAACGAATATTGAATAAGCACTGTTCAGCTATTGTAGCTATATCAAGTTATAGTCCGATTCGGACCATAAATTAATAATGAACATTGTAGAAGTCATTGTGTAATATTTTAGTTCATTCGGATAAGAATTGCGGCTTGTAGGGGCTCAAGGAGCAAAATCGGGTGATCGGTTTGTATGGGAGCTGTATCAAGCTATTGATCGATTCAGACCATATTAGATACGTATGTTGAAGGTCATGAGTGAAGCAGAGGTACAAAATTTCTTCCAAAAATGATGGGAATTGCGCTCTCTAGAGGCTCAAGAAGTCACGATACAAGATCGGTTTATATGGCAGCTATATCAAAACATGGACCAATTTGGCCCATTTACGATCCCAACCGACCTACACTAATAAAAAGTATTTGTGCAAAATTTCAAGCGCCTAGCTTTACTCCTTCGAAAGTTAGCGTGCTTTCGACAGACAGACCGACGGACATGGCTAGATCGATTTAAAATGACATGACGATCTAGAATATATATACTTTATGGGGCCTCAGACGCATATTTCGAGGTGTAACAAACAGAATGACGAAATTAGTATACCCCATCCTATGGTGAAGGATATAAAAATTAAATTTTTTCCCTCTCTCATTTCCACCCATAGTCCATCACCCAAAACATGGTCATACTTTTTATACCCACCACCGACGGATGGGGGTATATTCATTTTGTCATTCCGTTTGCAACACATCGAAATATCCATTTCCGACCCTATAAAGTATATAAATTCTTGATCAGCGTAAAAATCTAAGACGATCTAGACATGTCCGTCCGTCTGCCTGTTGAAATCACGCTACAGTCTTTAAAAATGGAGATATTGAGCTGAAACTTTGCACAGAGTCTTTTTTTGTCCATAAGCAGGTTAAGTTCGAAGATGGGCTATATCGCACTATATCTTGATATAGCCCCCATATAGACCGATCCGCCGATTTAGGGTCTTTGGCCCATAAAAGCCATATTTATTATCCGATTTTGCTGAGATTTGGGACAGTGACTTGTGCTAGGCCCTTCGACACCCTTCGTCAATTTGGCCCAGATCGGTCCAGATTTGGATATAGCTGCCATATAAACCGATCCTCCGATTTAGGGTCTTAGGCCCATAAAATCCACATTTATTTTCCGATTTTGCTGAAATTTGGGACAGTAAGCTATGTTAAGCCTTTCGACATCCTTCGTGAATTTGGCCTAGATCGGTTCAGATTTGGATAAAGCTGCCATATAGACCGATCCTCCGATTTAGGGTCTTAGGCCCATAAAAGTCACATTTATTATCCGATTTTGCTAAAATTCGTGCCAGTGAGTTGTGTTAGGCCTTTCGACATCCTTCGTCAATTTGGCCTAGATCGGTTCAGATTTGGATATAGCTGCCATATAGACCGATCCTCCGATTTAGGGTCTTTGGCCCATAAAAGCCACATTTATTATCCGATATTGCAGAAATTCGGGACAGTGAGTTATGTTAGGCCCTTCGACATCCTTCGTCAATTTGGCTCAGATCGGTCCAGATTTGAATATAGCTGCCGTATAGACCGATCCTCCGATTTAGGGTCTTAGGCCCATAAAAGCCACATTTATTATCCGATATTGCAGAAATTCGGGACAGTGAGTTATGTTAGGCCCTTCGACATCCTTCGTCAATTTGGCTCAGATCGGTCCAGATTTGAATATAGCTTTGAATATATATAGACCGATCTTCCGATTTAGGGTCATAGGCCCATAAAAGCTACATTTATTACCCGATTTTGCTGAAATTTGGGATAGTGAGTTGTGTAAGGCCCTTCGACATCCTTCGTTAATTTGGCTCTGATCGGTTCAGATTTGGATATAGCTGCCATATAGACCGATCCTCCGATTTAGGGTCTTAGGCCCATAAAAGCCATATCTATTATCCGATTTTGCAAAAATTTGGAACAGTGAGTTGTATTAGGCCCTTCAACATCCTACGTCAATTTGGCTCAGATCGGTCCTGATTTGGATATAGCTGCATATAGACCGATCTCTCGGTTTTAGGTTTTGGGGCCATAAAAAGCGCATTAATTGTCCGATGTTGCCGAAATTTGGGACAAAGAGTGAAGTTAAGCCCCTCCACATATTTCTGCAATTTGGTCTAGATCGATCAAGATTTGCATATAGCTGCCATAAAAACCGATTATGAATTTTCGACCGGATTTTGAGGAAAGGTGGTTCACATATATATCCGAGGTGGTGGGTATCCAAAGTTCGGCCCGACCGAACTTAACGCCTTTTTACTTGTTCAAGTTATATTTGCCCTCTACTCCCAAATGACATTCATATGTACATAAGTCCCATAAAATTTTTAAACCCGACCACATACCCGCTTGGTTGAATGTAGTTGGTGTGCGGATCCGCAAAAACTTGGGCTCTCTTTGAAATTTGATTAGCAAATATTAATAAAATTTAATGAAATTTAAGTTCTCAGCATGACTTCATGCAAACAATTCATAAAATTATTGGTGTATTCCATCCAACAACCCATCACATCATTTTGAAAGGAGAAATTCGTTCGAAAGCAATACAAATCCATCATCTGATACAAAACAAAAAGCAACAATATGCAAATTTACATACCTTATTACGGCTCAATGTAGTTGGACTTGCATTTGTTCTCTGCCATGCATTTGTTCTCTGTCATATTTTCTACTATATTCTTTGCCATCCATTTATTTGGCTGCTCTGTTTCACCACCCCGCGCTCAAAACACGAACTTCATAACGAGTCAGTAGTTTGCCGAAGCCAAACTACAAGAATTAATTTCTTCTCACTTTTATTTGTTGTATCGTTTTGGGGGGAGAAGTAATATCTTGTTTTTTTCTTTTACTCACTTTCTGTCTCTGAGCTTTACGCGCACATCCCGAAACAACCGGCGAAACGATAAAACGGAAACGAAACCACATTTATTCAGCAATCTTAGTGCGAAACACTTCACTTTAACATGTATTTGTTGTTGTTGTCTTTTGCCACTTTGCAGTCAACGTACAAATTTCACAAACAACTACTTGCTTACCAGCAGCCAAACGCAAGATTTCATTTTCTTGCTTTGTTATTATTAGCCAGAGATTTTATGACTTTTTTTCTCTTTGAACCTTACGCTCATACCACGAAACAACCGGCAAAACGATTGAACGGAAACGAAACGACATTTATTCTGCAAACTTCCCTTAACATGTATTTGTTGTTGTTGTCATTTTCAACTTTACATTCGACGAAGCACTTGTTTATCAGAAGTTAAACACAACAATTCATTCACTTTGCTCTCTTATTAGTAGACAGAAATGTAATGACTCATTTTCTCTTTTACTCTCTGAGCTTAACGCGCACACCGAAGCAACCGGCAAACCGAAAAAACGGAAACGAAACCTTTTTTTGGAAACTGAGGTTTTTTCAGGATTTTTACTCTATATTCTTTAAAGCAACAAACCGTAAATTGTTATTAACACCACGACTATATTGAGTTGCATATTTTATAAAGTTTTTCATTGGCTAACTAATTTTCGCAATTAATTTATGAAGACAAGAAGATTTTACTTGCAAGCCGTTTAAGTGCCCGACGATAACTGAAGAACGAACAGAAAACGAAAGTGGAAAGGAATAGTGACGATCTCATTAGAACAGTGTTGACACTTGTAGCGTATTTGTTTTGATTGCAACTACGTTTGTCACTGAAAATAAAAAAAAGCAAAAAATTAAATAAAGTAAAATCTGTAGATAACTTATAGATTTTGGATAGATACCACAGACAAAAAATATATGTGCAAACAAGTTTTGCTATTTTCCATCTAAAGCAGAGTATTCTGTTTACCTTTTCAGGTGGAATGCTTAGTACTCTGCTTCTAGTGAGGAAAATGGCAAAAAATTACTATAGTGGCAATACTTGAACTACTATTGCCGGCATCAGTTTTGTTTGTTTTATTAGTTTCAGTGGTTCGTTTTGCTTTATTTATTTGAGAAAAAGTATATGAGAAAACAATAAATGCAGACAAAAATAAGTAAAAGCATGCTAAGTTCGGTCGGGCAAAATCTGGGGAACCCACCACCACGGATTCTGCTTAAAATTTATACAACATAAATTTAGTTGAAGGGGATAATATTATTCTACATACGAAATTTTGTCAAACCAGCAAAAATTAAAGCTCCTAGGAACCGAACAAAGATAATCGAGAAACCGGTTTATATGGGAGCTATATCAGGTTATAGACCGATTTGGACCGTACTTGGCACAGTTATTGGAAGTCATAACGGAACACCACATGGAAGTCATAATTTCAGCCAAATCGGACAAAAGTTGTGGCTTGTAAGGGCTCAAGAAGCCAAATCGGCAGATCGGTGTATATAGGAACTATATCAGGTTATAGACCGATTTTGGCCGTACTTGGTACAGTTGTTGGAAGTGATAACACAACATGCAAAATTTCAGCCAAATCGGACGAAAATTGTGTGTCTCCCAGTGGCTCAAGAAGTCAAATCGGTAGATCGGTTTATATGGGAGCTATATCAGGTTATAGACCGATTTAGACCATACTTGGCACAGTTGTTAGGAGTCATAATAGAACATACACAAGTCATAATAGAACATACACAAGTCATAATAGAACACACACTAAATTTCAGCCAAATCGGACAAAAATTGCTGCTTCCAGGGGCTCAAGAAGTCAAATCGGGAGATCGTTTTATATGGGAGATATATCCTACTCTGAACCGATATGGCCCATTTGCAATGCCCACTGACCTACGTCAATTAGTAGTAAATGTGAAAAATTTTAAGCGGTCTTTCGACCGCTATCGCCTTCGACCGATATCGTGATTTCGACAGACGAACGGACGGACGGACATGGCTAGATCAAATCAAATGTCGAGACGATCCAGAATATATATACTTTATGGGGTCTCAGATCAATATTTCGAGGTGTTACGTATTATGGTGGTGGGCATAGAAATGTGTTTTGGTTTGGAAAAAAGAACATTTGATTGCTGTCAAATTTCGCTCGCGAAACAATTACAAATTTCAGCGGCTATTCCGACCAACCCTTAATGAGACCAATAATTGAACAACAATTCAAAGACAAAATTATCACTCTCTGGAACACCTTTCATTCCATAACCGATGCTCTGTATCAACTTTATTCAAGGTACCGTTATTCTTAATTTCTGTGAAAGTTTGAAATTTCCATAGAAAATATTTTTATGTGCATTCTTAAAAAGTTAAGTTTTAGGAGCTAAAAAGCCAACAATTTTCATGTTTTTCAGTGATTATCAACCTACTTTCGAGAATCAACCTACTTTTTATTAAAATTGGGAATAGATTTATATTTTTTTGCATTTTTGACAAAAAATCACGTTAAAGATCTCTTGGGCATACTATTTGCAAAGGTTTTATAGATATATGGCGATACATAAAAAAAATTAGATGTGCATATAAAAAATATTCTGTGAAACAAATTTTGAAATTATTTTTTTTTTTCTATCAAAAAAAAAAAAATCCAAATGCTTTGAAATTTTATGTGATAATATTAAATAAGTAAGGAAACAAAATCAAAAAATATAAAAATTTAAGAAAAATATTTTTCATTCTTTAGCGCAGTTTCACACAATGCGCATATAATTATTTGTCTGGCGTATAACATATTCTTTAAACATTTAATAATATTTCGCGTTTATAAAAAATGTCCCTGTTCCTGTTTCAAAATTTGCTTTTTATTTAAAAATTATATAGGGGTTAAGTGGTGTCTCAATTGAGTTTTCAATATTTAAATAAAATTGGTCTCGTCTCCAAACTTGTCAAGTCAAAGGTCTCTAATTTAACAAGGCTCAAAACTTTGAAACAAAAAACATTTTGACAAATTTTGGATGTGAGATTTCTGAAAGCTGTTTGGCGACAATTCCACTATACAGGCTACAGTTTAGATTTAATGTCATGGGCATTAAAGTCCACTTTTCTATGCTATATTAAACAATATAACTATATTTTTTGCAGTAAAACTCAGCTTTTAGAAAACCAAAACAAAAAAAATCTAAATCTTAAGTTTGACCTGGCCGAACTTTGGATATCTAAATATAGTCCAATATAAACAATATTAAGCAAGGATGTTTGTTGTTGAATAAATCGCACTGTCTCAAGGTTCCACGAATTCGGGTCGTTATATACGGCTAAACAACAATATGTTAGTTGTTTAATTTAACGCTTCATTCCGAAGCTACCATTCGCTTGGTTATTTGCAAAAGTTATGCGGATCCCTAAATACTTGGCCTCTCTCAAAAACTTTAATATTAAATATTACTAAAATTTATTTAAAGTTGTGTTCTCAGCATGAATTTATACAAACGATTCATAAAATTATTGATGTATTCCATTCATTCCATTCAGCCACCCAGCACATCATTTTGAAAGGGAAAATTCATTCGAAAGCCCAAAAAAAGCGACAGCAATCCATCAAAAATAGAAGAAAAAAGCACCAATACACAAATTTCCATACCTTAAGACGGCTCAATGTAGATGGCCTTGCATTTGTTTTGCCAAGCATTTGTTCTGTGTCATACGTTCTTTGCCATACATTTATTTGTATGCTTTGTTTCACCACCCTGCGCTCAAAACACGAACTTTATAATGAGTCAGTAGTTTGCGAATCCAAACTACATTCATTCATTTATTCTCACTTTTATTTGTAGTGACGTTTTGGGGGGAGTAGTAGTTTTTTGTTTTTTTCTTTCACTCACTTTCTGTCTCTGAGCTTTACGAGCACATCCCGAAACAAACGGCGAAACGATAAAACGGAAACGAAACCACATTTAATCAGCAATTTAGTGCGAAACACTTCACTTTATCATGTATTTGTAGTTGTTGTCTTTTGCCACTTTGCAGTCAACGTACAAATTTCACAAACAACTACTTCATTACCAGCAGCCAAACACAAGAATTCATTTTCTTGCTTTGTTATTAGTAGCCAGAGATGTTACGACTTTTTTCTCTTTAAACCCTACGCTCATACCACGAACCGGCAAGATGATAGAACGGAAACGAAACGACATTTATTCTGCAAACTTCCATTAACATGTATTTGTTGTTGTTGTCATTTTCAACTTTGCATTCGACAAAGCACTTGTCTATCAGAAGTTAAACACAACAATTCATTCACTTTGCTCTCTTAATAGTAGACAGAAATGTAAAGGCTCATTTTCTCTTACTCTCTGAACCTAACGCGCATACCGAAGCAACCGGCAAAACGAAAAAACGGAAACGAAACAGTTTTTTTTTGGAAATTGTGTTCTTTTTCAGGATTTTTACTTTCTATTCTTTAAACCAACAAACCGTAAATTGTTATTAGCTCCACGACCGTATTGAGTTGCATAGTTTATGAAGTTTTCCATTGACTAACTAATTTTAGCAATTAATTTATGAAGACGCGAAGATTTTTCTTGCAAACCGTTTAAGTGCCCGACGATAACTGAAGAACGAACAAAAAACGAAAGGCAAAGTGGAAAGTGAAAAGGAATAGTGACGATCTTATTAGAACAGTGTTGATACTTGTAGCGTGTTTGTTGTGATTGCAATTACGTTCGTCACTGAAAGTAGAAAAAGGAAAAGATTAAATAGAGTAAAATCGATAGCTAATTTTAAGATATTTAAAAATACAAGTTATGCCATAAATTTCAGTTTTCAATATTGAAATAAAATTTTTCTCGTCATAAAATGTCTTGTATTGGGGAAAATTTGTCGAGCCAAAGGTCTGCAATTTTACAAAGATAACAATTAAAAAAAAAACTTTAATGGGTATTTGTATCATAGAGTAATTTTCGCATCAAATACAATACAAATGCAACCAATCAACATACGGCCCTTGAAGCCATCATGCCTAATATGGTAGAAAAGTCTTCTAACCAAAGACGGAACAGGCCTCTAGTGGTTAGCGGGTGTTGCAATCTCTGGCTTTCCTTTTCCAAAAATTGTGAAATTTAATGATCTTCGCCCAACAGGAAAAAAATTTGAAATTAAAAAAAAAAAAAACATTGTGAAATTTTTGGGTGTGAGATTTCTGGAAGCTGTTTAGCGATAATCCTACTATATATGTCTACGCGTTTGATTTAATGTCATGAGCATTAAAAACCATTTGTCTATGCTATATTAAGCAATATAACAATATTTTTAGCAACAAAAATTGAGCTTTAAGGAAATCAAAACAAAGAAAAATAATTTTTAAACAAAAAAATTGTTTGAAAAAGAAAAAAAACTCAAAATTTGAAGGTTGACCAGGCCGAACTTTGGATATCTTAATATAATACGATGCAAACCATATTCAGAGAGTTTGTTACACAAATCGCACTGTCTCAAGGTTTTAATAAATACGGGTCCGTAGCCATGGCCAAATTTGACGATCGACAAAGTTACAAAATTATTCACAAATTTCTTCGTATTCTTGTAATAAATATGTCATTTATGGACTCAAGATCGAAAATCGCAAATCGTTCCATATGATAACTTTACCAATGAGTAGATCTTTTATAAATCAAAGAGGACATTCCAACCGTTATGCGATTCTAACACTACTTCAATTGGAAGTAAACCGAGTGGATATTTCACTTATTACATTGCTATCGAATGTAAATAAAATAAATAATGGAGCAAACCATTTTTTTCATTTTAATTCTCTTACAGTTATAAAGTTTTGATAATAATTACTAAAAAAGGAAAGTCCGCACCATAAAACACTACAAACAAAATAGGCACTTGCACTCAGTTTTTCTCCTTTTGAATAATTTTTTTGTAAAATGGTTTATTTTTCATACTGTATTTATAAACCAAAATTTTTAAATATTAATTAACATGTGCTGACATGTCTTCCATGGATTTATGAGTAATTTTATAAGAAATTAAATAATTATTTAGGTGAAATTAAGTCTACTATATAGTCATTTTATTTAACGTTTCATTTCGAAGCGACCATTCGCAATTTTCTATGAAATTTTTGCTGCAAAATTGCAATGGACTTTGGGAACAATTGTGTTAAACATTTGAATTATTGGCGGAGATGGGTTAAGTCCATAAATTGTTTGTTGGAAATATATCATTTTTTCAGGCCTTAAAATGTTGTACGTCATTTCATTTTCAACCCAGCTCTAACTATTCAATATTTCAAAAAGTTTTCTCTACCCATTTTCAAACTGCAGATATTTTTTATTTATTTTTTCGATTTCATAAAATATTTGGCATAGATGCCAAAGGGTTTACACCTATTTCCATATAATGTGCAAGAAAAATCGAGTAAAAAATTCGCATTTTACACGCGAAAGAAGTTACATCAAAAGATAGGTATACATTGTGGTAATATAAAGACGAAATATGCAAACTCAAACTACAGAGGTAGATTTAACTAAATAAACATTCCCTCTCGCCAAAAAATGGTTCTAAATGTAACGATTATCTGACGTTTGGTTTTTTTTTTCTTCCGCAAGAACCTCATTACCACCTCGGGTATATACGTAAACCACATTACCACCTCGGGTATATATGTAAACCACATTACCACCTCGGGTATATATGTAAACCACATTTCGTCATAATCTAGTGAAAAATGCATAATTTATGCCCCCATAGCAGCTATACACAAATATGGTCCGATTTGGACCAAATTCGACACGGACATTTAGTGGTCTAATAAGTATAAGCCATTGGTCAATTTTGCATAACAAAATAATGGTATTTTTTTGTAGCCATATCCATTGATGGGTCGAACGCAACTCACTGTAAAAAATTTCAGCGAAATCGAAACCATAATGAGTCCAAGACCTTAAATCGAGAGTTCGGTCTATATGACAGCTATATGCAAATCCGAAAAGATTTGTCCCACATTTTGGCAAAATTGGACAATAAATGCGCCTTTTGTGGGCCCAAGACCTTAAATCGAAAGATCGGTCTATATGGCAGCTATATCCAAATCTGGACCAAATTGAAGAAGAATGTCGAAGGGCCTAACAAAACTCACAATCCCAAATTTTGGCAAAATCTGACATTAAATGCGCCTTTTATGGGCCTTACACCCTAAATCGGCGGATCGGTCTATCTGGTAGCTATA
Source organism: Stomoxys calcitrans (assembly GCF_963082655.1). Taxonomy (NCBI): domain Eukaryota; kingdom Metazoa; phylum Arthropoda; class Insecta; order Diptera; family Muscidae; genus Stomoxys; species Stomoxys calcitrans. Next base: position 216,800,498 of record NC_081552.1, read on the forward strand.
TCCAAATCTTGACCGGCCAAAACGAGTGGCTTAACACAACCCACTGTCCACAATTTCAGCAAAATCAGATAATAAATGTGACTTTATGGGCCTAAGACCATAAATCGGCGGATCGGGCAATATGGGGGCTATATCAAGATATAGTCCATCTTCGAACTTAACCTGCTTAAGAACAATAAAAGAATCTATGCAAAGTTTCAGCTCAATATCTCTATTTTTTCAGACTGTTGCGTGATTTAAACAGACAGACGGACGTGGCTAGATCGTCTTAGATTTTCACGATCAAGAATATATATGCTTTATAGGGTCGGAAATGGATAGTTCGATGTGTTGAAAACTGAATGACAAAATGAATATAACCCCATCCTTCTGTGGTGGGTATAAAAAGGCACTAAGTGGATGCTTTTTGCATTCTTAGTTAATGCTTTTTACCCCTTTTGAAATTTGAGTTTTTCTATCAAATTCACACATGCCTTTTGGCCTACTCCAAAAGCTATTCAAATTCTAATCCACCATCATAAATATTTTTTGTTAAAATTAAATAAAAATATATATATTATATTTGTAAAATTTTCTAAAAATCGAGGATAGTGCTTTTTTACAGAAGATTTTATTCTTCTTCACCCTGTTTAAAATTTTTGTTACGCTTTTTGCTTCTAAATTGTTGGCATCACTGCATATGACTGCAGGCTTCCATGAATTTGTTGTTGCTTTTTTTGCCTGCCTCATTGCCACATAGCCTTCAAACCACAACATTTCCAATGAAACACTTGTTGGATGAAAGGCTAAACCCAAGATTCTCTTTTTTCTTATTAGCTGTAGCCGCAGCGGCAGAGAAGTAACGATTTTATCTACTCACTTTTTCTTACTCTCTCCCATCCTCTCAAAGCTTTACGCGCACACGAACCGAACGCCGAAACAAAAACGAAAATTTTCTTGCCAATTAGAAAAAGAATTTCCACTTTAGATTCACAAAAAATAAAAGCAAATTATTATTGCTTTTGACTAGGGATTTATTGCATTTGGATTGTTTTAATTTGTTCGCATTATTTCCACTTTTAGCAATAAAATAAAGAAGACAAAAAGATTTTCCACGCAAACCATTTAAGTGCCCGACGACAACTGAGGAATGAACAAAAAACGAAAGGCTAAGTGAAAAGGAATAGTGACGATCTTGTTAGTACCAATGCTGACACTTGTAGCGGTTTTGTTGATAGTAACGTCGTTTGTGTCCGAATATAAAAATCGTTTAGAATTGAGAGAAAGATTGAACTTCGTCAAATACCAACAGTTGCTTCAAACGGAATCAGATTAAGGCCGGGATTCAAATTCTCCGGTTACAATTTATCGTATCGATAATCTTCTTTATAAAGTGTTTCGTTTTTCTGAATATATGCGTATTGCATATCCAAACGAATATGCTTAACCGGCAGATGCGTTCCGGTTAGTGACTTATCGTTCCGACAAATTCAAATAGATGGTACATGAATACAATCAGCTGTAATTTATTCACCGAATGCAGCGCAATATTAGGTGTGTTCACATAGATTTCTAGTAACAATTTGCCAGTAAAAATGTGCAGGAGAAATTTGCAAAACTTTCCAATTGTTTTTCAGTTTTACGCTCTCTCGAACGACTTTCAATAAAAATTTGTGAAAATTTTTAAGTAAGCGTACACTTTTATTACTGATTGCAGCGTAATATTACCATATCTTCTAAATTACTTTAAAAGTGTACGAGAAAACCAAATTCGTTAACAGGTGGTTTATCCTCACGCTAAATTAATGTTCCGGTTAGTTCACACGAACTTCGGTTTTCTACAAGATAACCGGCCTTAAGCTGCCATTAGACGATAAGACATGTCATATGTAATTCTAAAAACGCTCTATTCATATTCGACGTAAATAAGACAAGTCCTACGAAACAATAAGTGACAGCTCATATGACATGTCTTATCGTCTAATGTCACCTTTACCAAGGTATTTTGGTCGATTGTGATACTGCAGGAGAAGGAGGATGCCTTTCTTATATCCACCACCGAAGTATAGGGGTATATTCATTTTGTCATTCCGTTTGCAACACATCGAAATATCCATTTCCCACTCTTTAAAGTGTATACATTCTTCATGGTCGAAAAAATCTAAGACGATCTAGCCATGTCCATCTGTCTGTTGAAATCTCGCTACAGTCTTTAAAAATAGAGAATTTGAGCTGACACTTTGCACAAATTCTTTTTTCGTCCATAGACAGGTTAAGTTCGAAGATATAGACTGTAACGACAGGTTTCCCTTAGCGCTGGGGTAAGCTCGCCGGGACCGAGGATTCGTCACAGAAACAGTAATGGTGATTTCGATTCTGAAAAAAAATGTTACACTAATGTTGCACTTATACGGGACAACATTTTGGGAATGCTGCCTTATCCCTCTCATAGTTTTACACTTTTTACATTTTCAATCGAACATGTTAATATGCCCGTATATTGTAATTTCAACCAAATAATGCTGTAAAATGTAGCAATGCATCTAATATGCCGTTAGCTAAATAAAACGCGATTACTTTTTCCTTTTTTTATGTATTTCTTTTTAATATTTTGCCAAACGTTCTACAAATTGTTTTCTTCTTCTTCTTTTCAACCAAAATTTGCTTGAACGGTGGCATGCACATGAGATGATAGCAGCTGATTTAAAGTGCGGCATTCTCCATCCTAGCCTAGCCACGGTGTAGAAAATGCAGCATTTTTTCACTTTCAGTGGGCAACACCATTACAAACGAACATTTACCCGGTGGTGGGGTTACACTTTTTTGGAGAATCGAACACAAAATTTCGATCTCAGTGCAACATGTCGAAAAAATGCTGCACTTTTTTTCACAATCGAAATCACCATAAGAGAAAGACGAGAGAGGGCTGGTTTTAAACTTAATCTTGATTGGTGTGAGATGACTTAAGGCTACTTATTTTTAGGAGAAAATATAGAACAAATCTGTAGGGCGTTGATCCAGGCTTCCGAGATAACTGGGTAGGCGTTCTTCCTGGGATGTCCTGAGATTGGCAATAGAGGCCTTGGTAAGTAATCTATCTCGGAGGGCCTCTCTCGGTGGGTTCATGGTGGAACTCTCGGGGATGTCGGGAATAGAGACCTTGAAAAGTATTCTAGTAGGACACGGAAAGGGAGCGGTGTTCCACGACTCGGCGATTGTCAATTCAAGCAGCGGTAACCAAGGGAACGTGGGGTCCATCTGTGAGCATTAGGGTTGAATGCTACAACTCGAAACCTTAATAAGTACTCACGCAAGGACAAGGAGGAAAACTACGGCAATAGACCTTGGTAAGTATTCAAGCAAGGACAATGAGGAAAACCACAGCAAGAGACTCCAGTGAGGATATGAAAGAACTCTACACGATAGACAGGAGACCGTGGTAAGTACTCCCGTAAATATACGCAAGTATTCTACAGTATAGACAGGAGAAGGTGGTAAGTACTCCCACGAGGATAGAAAGGATTCTACAGGATCGGCAGAAGACCGTGGTTAGCACTACCGTTAGGATACGCAAGGATTCTACAGGCATTGATCCGAGTTACCAGGAGCTGCAAGAACATTGACTTCATACTTGTCAGGGTGTGAAGTTAAGAAAAGGTCAAGAACAGAAGAACGCCCCCAAGGAGGGGTATTCTCGCAGATTCTGTGGAACCTCGTGATTAATGAAATCCTGATGGATCTCGGTGTGGACGGCAAGAGGATTATCGCTTATGCGGACGACGTCGTGCTGCTGGCCCAAGGCAGGTTTCTGTTGACTATCAGCGAGACCATGGAATGGTCTCTGAGGAGGTTGTCGCGACGGGCTACCAGAAATGTGTTGAGGACCAACCCAGGGAAGACGGAGCTGGTGTTTTTCACACGTAGATATAAGATACCGGAGTTCGGACTCCCCTCCTTGGGTGGGTCAACCTGCGGCTGTCGAAGGAGGCGAAGTACCTAGGCATAGTCCTCGATTCGAAACTGTTCTAGAAGAGGAACACCAAGGAGAGAAGGCGTAAGGCACTGTGCGCTTTTTACTTTTGCAGGAGGATGTTCGGTAGGAAGTGGGGGGTAGCTCGCAATATGGTTTATTGGATGTATACGGCCATCGTGAGACCAGTACTGGCCTATGGGGACTGATGTGATGGAATGCTGTAGGGAAGTGGACACGTGAGAGGGAATTCACGAAGGTACAGAGACTGGCCTACGTCGGGATCACAGGAGCACTGGGATCTGCACCGCAGGCAGACCTGGTGGCAATGCTGGAGGTGCAGCCTATATTTGGAACTGTGCCGCCAGGGTCGCGCTTAGGCAGAGGTAGCTCGGCATGCTGAAGGGGCATGCTTGCGGCCATAATTCGATTGTGGGTGTTATGGATGCGGAGGAGGATAAACGGAAGAGGATCTCCGAATACCTGGCACCAGTGCCGACTGGACTGAGGGCATTCGCGATTCGGTTTCCTGAGAGGGACGAATGGAAGGCGAATGGTGTACTTGAGCAGTATGAAACCTCTATCTACACAGATAGCTCCAAGATGGAGTCAGGGACTGGATTGGGGGTCTACTCTGATGCACTCAATATCAGTATGTCTCTGAGACTGCCGGACGAGTGCACAGTCTTTCAGGCAGAGGTCTGTGCCATTGCGGTGACCCCAGGAGAAATTATGGTTAAGGAATTTACCGCTCTCGAGTTTCAGTCTTTATGTGGACAGTATGACGGCGCGCAAGTCCTTAGGGTAGAGGATGGTAAGGTCGAGATGCGTGGCGGTTTGTTTGGAGTCCCTGGAAAGGCTCTAGGTCCACAATGTGACGCTGACATGGGTTCCTGGGCATGAGGGGATTCCAGGGAATGAGAGAGCGGATGAGTGCGCCAGGAGGGGTGCGTCTGCTCCGGGCGGAGCAGTCATCGGTCTTGCCTACGTGCCATTTGTCGAGCTACTGAACACAGAAGAGGGGATGGCCAGGGCGGCGTCGGCGGAGAGGTGGGACACGGTAGATGGTTGCCAGATTACGATTGCGCTATGGGCGGTTATTGGCCGGTGGAGGACGAGGGAGTTGCTGGCATTCGATAAAAGTCGATGAGTACTTTGACAGGGGTCATAACCGGACATTGTGCCATAGGCCGCATGGCGGCGCGCATGGGAATACCGCACAATGTTTTCTGTAGGAGTTGCCTTGACGAGGGGTAGATTATTGAGCACTTTCTGTGTTCTTGTCCGGGTCAGCAGAGACGTAGGCTCTCCTTTCTGGGGAGTCGTTTCTTCTGTGATCTGGGTGAACTTGCGAACGTACCTCTTGTATGTCTCCTGAGGTTTGTTTAAGAAACAGGATGGTTCCGACGGGGGGCGCAATAAGTTCCGGTGTAGGTACTTCCGTGCTTGCGTGGGGACGGGCGTTTCTTCGCCCTCCGCTCGGGTTCTCCATTCTACCTGTATTTCTTTTATTCGTTTATAACCTCTAGTCCGAAGTCTTACATCTTCCTTTTCTCTCCAGGGTACCGCAATGGGCAAAACTCCGAGTGAACTCACCTTTGGTGTGCAATCCATTCAACGTAATCTAACCTAACCTAGTTCTAAGCACTTTCATCTTTCAGCATCATTCATATTTAGTTTTAACTTAACCTGACCTTGTTAGAGTGGAAATTTTAAAGGTTTTATTATGATCAAGATACGACAACAGGCCTGCAGTATTTATTCATCAGAAAAACTCTGAACACATTAAATTTGCTAAATCATTTTTCCCCCCTAAATATCGTAATATTTATTGTTAAAAACTCAACTCATTTTTTTATTAATTATTAATAACTCATGTTTAATAGCTTATTATTCACCAAGAGTAACATACAATTTATTATTTTTTTATGTTTTTATCAAAAAAAAGTACAAGTTTTAACACTTTGTTATATAACTTATGATTTATCTACACTTTTCCTAGAGTGTTTCTTTATTGTTATAATATGAAAGGGATTAAAAATCAAAGTAGCGCAATATACAAGGGTTATCCAATGTTGCTTAAATAGGATAACTAAGGTGGGAGGGTAATGAAAAAAGAGGAAAACAATATCTATCCCTTCTTTTACTTTTTGTTTTAAGTTTACATTATCTACTGGTTATGTGTCGTTACTATTCATCAAGGTTTATGCTACCTAATTTTGGGTTTTTGTTATAGGCCTTACATATATTCTATGACCATGATCACCATCCCATTTCCGTGAGCACGGCCGGATATAAAGGTAGCAACCGGTCCTAAGAAGGTGTGGCCTATGACGGACCGTTGCAATGTAGACCGGCGTGCTGATTTAGGGTTTTTACCTGAAATTTAATATCGTGAGTTGTATGGAGCCTTCCGATATCCGTAGCAAATAAAGTCCAGATCGGACTATTATTCAGGTATAGCTGTTATGTAGGCCGATCTGTCAATTTAGGGTCTTAAAACCATAAAGGCGAATGTTTTTTTTTACCGATTTCGCTGCAATTTGAAACTGGGACTTTAAAAGCTTACTCAGCATCTAAACCAAATATATATTTCAAATCGGCCATTATCTAGACATAACTATCGATATGGTAGTGCAGTAATATTAAATTGGATTATATATTTTCAATGGAGATGGGTATCCAAAGTTTGGCAGTGCCGTTTTTATTTGTATTTTATTTATTTTAAACAAAATTCTATTTATTTTGTGATCCAACTGATTAAACAATTCAGCTCACTTACCTTTGTCACATTGTTATAAAAGAACAAGTAAAAAGGTTCAGACCCTTAAGGCGCATATAGGTCTATATGACAGCTTTATCCAAATACAGTCCGATCTTTGCCATATTTGGGTCGGATGGCGGGTGACCTAAAACTACTTACTGTTTCAAATTTCAGCGAAATTGAATAAAAAAACAATAAAGCTTCCGACCCTTTATCGGGAGATCGGTCTGAATGGCAGCTATATTTAAATACAGTCCGATCCAAACCATATTTGGGACGGATGTCGGGAGACCTAAAACTACCCCCTGTTTCAAATTTCAGCGAAATTGGGTAATAAACAAAGCTTTTATGGGCTTCAGACCTTTTATCAGCAGATCGGTCTGGCAGCTATATCTAAATATAGTCCGATCTGAACCATATTTGGGCGCTATGTTGGGAGGCGTGTAACTACTCACTGTTTAAAATTTCAACGAAATCGGATAAAAAATAAAGGATTTATGAGCATTACACCCTTTATCGGCAGATCGGTTTATATAGCAGCTATATCCAAATATGGTCCGATTTGGCCCGTTCAAGAACTTTACCAACGTGCATCAAAAAGACGTATCTGTGCCAAATTTCACCTCAATATCTCAATTTTTGAAGACTATAATCGTGCTCACTTTTCAATTCAAACTTCCTCACTCGCGATAAATTTAAGTAAACTAATTACAAATTTCTTCAATGACTTATGTCAAATAAAAAACAATAATTAACAGATCTAAGGGCATGCCACCGTTTTTCATTACCTTTTGACAACAGATTTAAATGCATTTGTTGACCTTCGACGTTTCTACGAACCACTTGTTGCCTTCTAGTTATTCAAAACAGTTATAATTTGCGACATTTGTATGTGAGTGGTCGGCCTTACATTCCCTTTTTCATAAATTTGCTCTCACAATCGTGCTTACTTTGAAAAAGTGCACAATTGAAAAATTCAAACTTCCTCACTCCCGATAAATTTAAGTAAACTAATTAGAAATTTCTTCAATGACTTATGTCAAATATAAAACAATCATTAACAGATCTAAGGGCATGCCACCGTTTTTCATTACCTTTTGACAACAGATTTAAATGCATTTGTTGACCTTCGACGTTTCTACGAACCACTTGTTGTCTTCTAGTTATTCAAAACAGTTATAGTTTGCGACAGTTGTTTGTGAGTGGCCGGCCTTACATTCCATTTTTCATAAATTTGCTCTCACAATCGACCGAAAGCTCCCAACGAAAAACAAAGCAAAAAAACAAATTAAAGAAATGGTATTTTCCGTCGACATACCTTTACAATTTTGTAAAAACTAACACCTAGTAACTTGTTGTTAGTTTAAGGACTTTATGACAATGTAAATAATTTGAATTTTGCATTATTCGCATCAATTAATCACTCACCTTTTGTTTTTCCAAGATAAAACAGACTTTGAAATTTCCCACGCAAACTTTCAAATTAAATTGGTCGATGATTGCTAAGAAAACACTTACGCATGAAAAGCAAAATGAGAAAAACATAGAGGTGATCAAATTAGAACAGTGTTGACACTTGTAGCGTGTTTGTTTAACTTTGCCATTTTAAGGCTGTCACCAGTTGCATTTAGTGTAAATGTGTAGGGAATGCTAGAATAGAAGTAAGTGACAGCTAGATAATTTCTGGTCAAGTAGGCTTTAATATATCTTTCAGTATCGATAGTGTTTATTAATGTGTTCTATTTCAAGCTTTGTCCAGTGTCAAGTCTTCTGCTATTGGTCTCGACGATATTAGTCCTTCGTTTTAATAACCTCTCATAACTTCTTTGTTGCCCCGCACATTTTTAACCATGTTTTAATGACATCATACTTTTCAAAAAGTTGGAAGAGGGCGAAAATAACGAATTCCGCCCGATTGCGATATTACCCTACTTATCGAAAGTATTAGAAAGGCTCATGCAAGTTGTTCCTCGAAGAAGTGGAAGGCTACTAACTGAACGACAGTCTAGCTTCCGAGCTGATCGTAGCTATGCCATTGTTCTAATCGATGTTTCGAAAAACATCAGATGCAATATTATTATCAATCTTGTCAATTTCCTTATCGTTATGTAGATCAAATTAGTGTTAGTCTGGAGACCATTTACAGATGGACTTCTGGGAATGGCTTAGCACCAACCCATCCAAAAAAAATGCATAGTTGTATCGAGAAATAACATGGATACTTTATGTTACGCTTCCATTTTGAATGACACCGAATTTAGGTTTTATAAATATTTGACAATTCTTTGTCTTAAAATAAACATACTAATAGCGCTGTAGGACAAGTTTACGGTATGATGACATATACAATACTTTATACCACAGGCAATTAGATGCATTATCGCCAAATCTTCCTTCTGCCAAAAAATATTGTACTGCAGTGAATTGTATGCTCACTGTGATTATGCCCACTAGAATAAATTTAAAGTACATTATTGTCAGATTGGTATATAACGTAAACCGTTTCAGAAGCGTGTCAATTTTACAACATGGATTTTGCAAGGATATTGGATCTGGGTAGTTTGGTTGCCTTGCATAAGATAATATTTAAACCTATACCAGAATATCTTTCTGGTTGGTTGATATTCAAACATTCCTTGAGAACAAACTACTTGAAACAGTTCAGAAGTCGCAACCTAGTCTCTGATAGACAGTTTTTTGTGTGTATGATTCGTCTCAGGAACTCCCTTTCAATATACTTGAGAAATATTCCAAATGCCACAACTTTTAAGTATAAGCTTCAAAATTATTTCACTTTGAATGAAAAAGGCTCTTTTTACAGGCTTAATACACTATATCGGGAGATCGGTCTATATGACATATATATGTATCACATTAAATACTGTGCCAGTTTTCATCGAAATCGGTTAATAAATTGATTTTTCTGGCCCTAATACCCTATATCAAGAGAACGTGCGGTCGGTCTATAGGGCAGCTATATCCAAATATGGTCTGATCCGATCTGGGGGTCTACCTTAACTCAATGTTCCAAAATTTATTGAAATCGGATGAAAAATGATCAATTTATTGCCTGAAGATTTTCAGTCTGGGGATCGGTCTATATAGCGGCTATATATAATTAAATTCCGATTTTATAAGATCAGTTTATATACAAAGAATAAGAAATCTTCAAACATTGTTTGGAAAATGTTTTTATACCCAAGATATATGCAAAATTATAAATACCCAGCCTTTGGGTATATATGGGTTAATACCTGGGTATGTACCGGGTAAATATCTTTTGGGTATTTACCCATCGCCCATCTCTATTCATAAGTAATTACAACATTTTGATAAGTGTCCCTATTATGTTTTCCAAGTGAATTTACCGTGAAAAATCACAATTACGAGCGTCCATGATTTAAATGAGATTTAATTTATAATTTAAGTTCACCATTAAAAACTCAACAAATCTACGAATAACCAGGTTCAGCGTTTTACTGAAGCAGTCACGTTGTCTTACTCTTTTTGTTCAATAATATTCTTAGTAACTGTTGTCCCTACTATTTTTTCCATCACTGTATATTCAAATATAGAACGATCTGAACCGTTTTGAGCACGGATGTCGAAAAGCCTTACACAGCTGACTATGCCGAAATCGGATACTGAATGCGCCTTTCATGGGTCCAAGAGCTTGAATCGGGAGGTCAGTATGTATGGCAGCTATATTCAAATATCTGCCGATGTGTGCCTCATTGAACACGGATGTCGAGTTGCCTAACGCAGCTGACTGTGCTAAATTTTACCGAAATCGGATAATAAACGTTGCCTTTATGGGCCAAAGAACTTAAACCAAATAAAGCCCACTCTGGACCATATCCGGTACGGACGTTGAGGGCTCTAACACTACTCCTTGTGCTAAATTGCAGCAAAATGGGCTAAAAATGGGTTTTGAATGGACCCAAGATCTTAGATTGACATATATGGCAGTTATAACCTCATACATTTCCATCTTTTCTATGCTCGGTAAGAAGTCAAGAGGCCAAATGCAACTCATTGTGCCAAACTTAATCAAGATTGGATAAGAAATGCGAGTTATATGGGCCCAAGACCTTAAATCGGGAGATCAGTACATAACTACCATCTAAACTACTAAAATTCCCATGAACATTCCATTAAGAAACAGGGCATACTTATCTCTTGTATGCAGTCCGATTAAAGTTAGCTCAATAGTAAGGGGCCTACTTCTTTATACCGGGCGTGTCGCATAGCGACCCTACATGGTAGAGAAGTTTTAACATGGCAGGATACCTCACAAATGTAGCCAGTAATAGTAAGAGAATGAACCGAGGCGTTCGGCGTCATAGTCCGATATGCTAGCCTCTGCACCACGGTGGCCTCCGGGAGATCGGTATATATGATAGCTATATTCAAATTAATACCGATCTGGGCAGTATTGAACACGGATGTTAAGGGGCCTACACAACTTACTGCGTCAAACTTTAACGAAATCGGATAATAAAAGTGGCTCATATGGGCTTAAGACCTTAAGTCGGCAGATCGGTCTATATAAGGGCTATGTCACGATATAGTTTAATATAGCCCATTTTCGAACGTATCTTGCCCATGGAGAAAAAAAGAATCTGTGCAAAGTTTCAGCGCAATGTCTATATTTTTAAAGACAGTAGCTTTATTTCGACAGACGGGTGGACATCGTCTTATGCCCTAAGCAGAATGAGCGCGTTGAGGAGCGTCGCGTTGAAAAATGCAATTCTGCAAACAAATGTCAAAAAATCCACTCGCAAAAGATAAACAATGTTTACCTTTGACGACTACTTCATGTGTGGCAGCACAGAAAGACGAACGCTTTCAAGCGTTAAAGTTGAACAATTTTCTAACTTTCCTAGAATTTATGTGCAGGGTTTGCATTTTTGCAACGCGACGCTCAAAAACAAAGCTCAACGCGCTTCTTCTGTTTCTGTCTTTAGATTTTTACGACGATCAGGAACATATATTTTCCGAAATGAATAATTCGATTTCGGAATGACAAAATGAATATACACTTATTCTTTAGTGGTGGGTATAATTTAAAATATTTTCAAAGGTTTTTCATTTTGGTTCCGTGCTGCTCATAAAATACCTAACCGTTCTGCATTCTATGCATCTATTTTGGTTCAAGTTTGGTATCGTATCCCTACTTAAGCCTAGTACTGACTTTGACTTTTTCACATGACCAACTGTCAAACTTACTATAAGAAAAATGGTGACAAAGATAATGCGAACACATTCCGTACAAGTGGCGCTGAGTTCTATGAGGAATAGCAGCGACATGTCGCTGCATCAGGATAAATATCGCACAATTTTAATTGCAAATGTAAATAAATGCTCACGAAATGCGCCGAATCAACTCTGCTTTAATACTGTTGTTTTTGTTGTTGTTTGACTTTTATTTGTGTTCTGACAAAGAAGACAGTCCCTCGGATATCGCAATAATTTATTAGGCATTTTCGGTGCGAATGAAGTCCTTACTAGGCTTTAAGTGCCACAGTATATTAGCCGCGAAAGCTGAGCATTAATATTGCGTACTTTCCAAAGTCTTATCATCTTATCCACATGCCATTTGTCGCACATATTCTGATAAAAAAGCACCTAAAGTTTACGGGAAAAGATGAAGACAACATTTTGCAACCCTATATTAAAATCACAACATTTGGTGCAGTTTTGGAGTATACCCAGATCCCGAAAAACTAAATTTGTACATAAATGGAAGCAAACATCTTGTTGGGAAGTTAAGAAAAGCAAAGAAAACAAGAAATCGAGGCGTACGTTTTGGGAAAAACTGTAATCAGTTTTTCCCAAAACTATGTTTATAACTAATAAGAATTTACTGCAGCTGATCAAAACGCTACGATTGTCAACACTGTTTCAACTGGACAATGGCTATTAATTTCCAATTAGTTTTCTTCTACCTCAGTAATCGTCGGGAAGTTAAACGGGTCGTGTGCTAAATCTCACGTCTTCGAAAGTTCGCAAAAGATTTCAGTGAATGTGTTAAAAATTAAATTTCCTCAACTTTAAGTCAATGTCAACTAAAGTGTTAGAGAATAAGCCATATGCTCTACTTGAGTCGTGTTTCTTTTTGGTAATTCATTAATAAAAACTTTCTTTTGTTGCGTGAAATTCTTTCGTTGCTGTGGTTGAGTTTAGCCGTTCGGTTTTCGTTGTTCGTGGTTGTGTTTAGCTGTTCGATTTTCGTGCGTTGAAGATTTTTTTTAAGAGAGAGGATAGAGAAAGAAAGAAATAGAAAAGTTACGTACATGGTTCTCTCGGCCTTGTTCAGTCGACCTTTAAGCATTGCAATAGCACTGTGTGTTATAACTAATACAAATTTACTGCAACTGATCAAAACGCCTCAATTGTCAACACTGTTTCAACTAGACACCTGCTGTTCCTTTCCAATTAGTTTTCTTATTCCTCAGTAACCGTCGGAAAGTTAAACGGGTCGTGTGCTAAATCTCAACATCTTCGAATGTTTGCAAAAAATATCAGTGAAAGTGTTAAAAATCAAATAAATTAATTAAATTTCTCAAAGTTGAGTTAATGTAGACTAAAGACTAAAGTGTTAAAGAATAAGACTTATGCTCTGTGTTTTGGTGAAAAATTTCTTTTGCTGCGCGAAGTTCCTTCGTTGTTCGTGGTTGAGTTTAGCCGTTCGATTTTCGTTGTTCGTGGTTGTGTTGGTTGAGCCGTTTGGTTTTCGTTGTTCGTGGTTGTGTTTAGCCGTTAGATTTTCGTGCGTTACAGAATCTTTTAAGAGAGAGAGAAAAAGCTTGGAATAAAAGAAGTTCGTCCATGGTTCTCCTATAAATTCCAAACCCTATAAATGTGCATGATCTGTGGAATTCAGCAGAAAGTGAATTTTTAGTATATGTTAAGTGAATGATGGCAAACTCTGTTTGTGTTACACTTTTCTTGTAAGTACCTAAGTTAATTTTCACACTTATATATAACTAAATACTATTGATTATGAATGCAAAAACGCATGGTTTTCTGAAAGCATAAATTAAAAAAAGATTAGATGACAAGAAGGTTGACAAAGACGAGCGCAAGACGGCATTGGATGTTATTGTTTTTAAAAAAATTTTGCATAAGATTTTTAACCTATACATATGCACACATACGAAATCTTCATCAATGCTGTTGTTCTTATTCATCAATCGACTAACATAGTACCAGAAAAAAATCTACGAACTAAAAAATACCCAACAAGTAAAAGCGTGCTAAGTTCGGCCGGGCCGAATCTTATATACCCTCCACCATGGATCGCATTTGTCGAGTTCTTTTCCCGTTATCTCTTTTTAGGCAAAAAAGGATAAAAGGAAAGAACTGCTCTACTATTAGAGGGATAGCAAGATATGGTCCGGCTTGGACCACAATTATATTATATGTTAGAGACCTGTGTAAAATGTCAGCCAATTCGAATAAGAATTGCGTCCTTTGGGGGCTCTAGAAATGAAATAGAGAGATCGATTTATATGGGAACTGTATGAGGCTATAGACATATTCAGACCATAATAAACACGTACGTTCATGGTCATGAGAGGATCCGTCGTACAAAATTTCAGGCAAATCGGATAATAATTGCGACCTCTAGAGGCTCAAGAAGTCAAGATCCCAGATCGGTTTACATGGCAGCTATATCAGGTTATGAACCGATTTGAACCTAGCATACCACAGTTGTTGAGAGTAAGAATAAAATACGTCATGCAAAATTTCATTCAAATCGGATACGAATTGCGCCCTCTAGAGGCTCAAGAAGTCAAGACCCAAGATCGGTTTATATGACAGCTATATCAGGTTATGGACCAATTTGAACCATACATGGCACAGTTGTTAGATATCATAACAAAACACGTCGTGCAAAATTTCATTCTGATCGGATAAGAATTGCTCACGCTAGAGGCTCAAGAAGTCAAGACCCAAGATCGGTTTATATGGCAGCTATATCAGGTTATGGACCGATTTGAACTATACTTGGCGCAGTTATTGGATATCATAACAAAACACGTCGTGCAAAATTTCATTCCAATCGGATAAGAATTGCGCACTCTAGAGGCTCAAGAAGTCAAGACCCAAGATCGGTTTATATGGCAGCTATATCAAAAGATGGACCGATATGGCCCATTTACAATACCAACCGACCTACACTAATAAGAAGTATTTGTGCAAAATTTCAAGCGGCTAGCTTTACTCCTTCGGAAGTTAGCGTGCTTTCGACAGACAGACGGACGGACGGACGGACAGACGGACGGACATGGCTAGATCGACATAAAATGTCACGACGATCAAGAATATATATACTTTATGGGGTCTCAGACGAATATTTCGAGTAGTTACAAACAGAATGACGAAATTAGTATACCCCCCATCTTATGGTGGAGGGTATAAAAATATTGCACGGCTTTTGTATTCTTTTTGCGAATTGGAGTACAAAGTTATTACATCATTTTTCATGGTCTGGTTCGTGAAATGGGCACGGACTCCGACTCATTAGGATCGGCATTCCAATTTTAAAGCATAAGTTTAGGTGCAACATCATATAAACTGCGTTACCAAACTATGGCATTATATCCTCTCATGCTTATCACCAGCGTTTTCTATCGCATATTTGTGTTACATACTTTTAGGCAAGACTGAAAATAAAATTTTATTTAGATAATTTATGCAAATATTGGATGGTTGGTGGCACTTGAGTAAATAGATAAATATCAATTATCATGCTCAACTCACAAAACTACATTTCATTGGGAGTGGAAGGCAGCGACGAAGGCAATGTGTAACTAAAACAGCAATTCGAACTCTCTTTTGGAGGCTTAGGTTAGGACAGGTTCAAAAGGGGGTACAGATATTAATCGCCCTATGCCACTATGGACACACAGCTAAGCCAGTAATCGGCTTGTCGTGCACTCTAAAAACTATAAAGAAACCTCTAACAAGAAAATGTTAAGTTAGGAATTCCGTGCTACTTACAAAATCATTAATTGTTTTCATACCACTCCTCTAAGTTGGTTTATGTGTGGTATTGTGTCTCCAGCTAAGTGCCGGTATCTGTTACACGCGATAGCCGGGCAATGACAAAGGAAATGCTTCAACGTCTCATCATCTTCCCCGCATGCCCCACAAATGCTATCACTTGCCGCTCCGATTTTACATAAGTGAGCTCGTAGTCCTATGTGTCCCATTATGATACCAATAGCTATACTGGCCTTCTTACTTCCTTTCAGCAATAGCCTCGTCTTCTCACGATCTGGATCCCCCCATAGAATTTTCGCTGTTCCACAATGTTGCATGCGCATTCGTCGCCCACTCTCTTAACTCGGACTGTGTCGATCCGAAAGGCTTCTGGCCTTCACCGCCAAATCGTCTGCCCTTTCATTTCCCTTTACTCCGTTATGGCCGGTACCCAAACGATGTGGATTTTTCCATCCTCAGAGAAGGCGTTCATCTCCTTCTTATACTGCAAGACTGTTCGTGACCTTACCGTCCTGGTTGTTATTGCCCTTATGGCAATTTTATTGTCGGTAAAAATGTTCACACTCGACGTCCTCGCGTTAGCACCCCAGGCCCACTCTGTCCTCTAGCATTGATCCAACCGTGTAATATGATCTTCCAGATGGCAATACTAGGGTTCCATCAATCCAAGATTGTGCCGATGGCAGCAGTTTCTCGCACTCGACTTCAAGGTTCATCTCATATATTCCATCGGAAACCTCTTCCATTGCTTCCAGGTTTCCTTTCGTCGCCTCGATTATACCGCGATGGTAAGAGCTGCTCCCATCCTCAATCCATTCTTCCATCGCCTTAAGTCTCATAGCCGCAGTGGCTGCCCCACACTTAATCTGTATGTCAATAGGTCGGATATCTAGAATAGTCTCCAGTGCTCTAGTGGGCGTGGTCCTCATCGCTCCGCCTATGCCAAGACAACATGTTCTCTGAACCTGTTGTATGGTCCTTATGTTCTTTTTCTCCAAAGAAGTCCAACAACCTACTGAGGCGTAAGTAAATATTGGTCTAATCACGCTCCTGTAGAGCCAGTGGACTATCCTAGGATTTAAGCCCCATTTCGAGCCTACGGCCATCTACATAGTGACCAACATCTGTGAGCCTTCTCAGTATGCTCCTGCATGTGACACTTCGAATTCAGTTTCCTGTTCAAGATCACACCTAAGTATATGACCTTGTCAGATATCGAAATCGTCTTATTGAGGAAACGTGGTGTGTTAAGTGGTGGTGCGTTAAGTTTCAGTCTTCTCCGGGTTAACATTGAGACCTCTGGGTTTAGCCCAGTCATATGCCATATGCAAGACCCCTTCTTCATAGCTAGCTGCGTAGCAGACGGGTTCAAATCCCTCCTCAGTCAGCATCCGTAATAGGTCATTTATGGTGGTCACCCAAAGGAGTGGTGATAAAATGCCCCCCTGTGGGGTGCCTTGTGCCACTTTTTCCCTTATATTTATGGCATGAGACACACAATTTATCCACCTGTTCGTTAGCATATGGCTTATTCAGTCTCTAAGGACCGGGTCCACCCGGTACTGGTCTAAGAATTGGATCAGTGTGTCGGTCCGCCCATTGTTAAAAGCCCCCTCGATGTCAATGCATACCGCCAGTGTGTACGTTTTGGCATCGAAAAATTCTTCCATTTTATGCACAACCTCGTGCAGGGCAGTCTCTACCGACCTTCCTTTGAAATAGGCATGCTGTTTGTATTTGAGCAGTTCGCTGGATGTCCTACTCTTTATCATGGTGTCCACAATACGTTCCATGGTTTTGAGTAGAAAGGACGTAAGGCTTATAAAGCACGTTTGGTGTTTCAAGTGCCAAGCACTCAAGGTTCATCTCAGGTATCCGATCGGAAACCTTTTCCCTTCCTTCCAGATTTCCTATCGTCGGACAGTGGGATGGATATATGCAGCTTATACGCAAAATTTCAGGGCTCTAGAAGTCCCAGGGGCCCATTTTGGTGGGCCTTCAAAGTTGGTCATCTCGGCCCTACAAAATTTTGTTCGGGCTGTCAATTATGTCATTTATGGTCCCATTTTGCAAGATATGCTAAGGTCCGATTCTTCAGTCAAAAGTTATGCGAGTAACAGATCAAACAAGTAAAAAGTTAACTTTGGATACCCACCACATATGAAACCACCACTTGTCAAAATCCGGTAAAAAATGCATACCCTATGCCCCATAGAAGCTATATCCAAATATGTTCCGATTTGGACCAAATATTAATAAGTACAAGTCATTGTCCAATTGTGTATAACAAAATATTGGTCTTTTTAGTACCTATATCTAAAAATAAACCGATCTGAACCATATACGACGCATATGTCGAAAAGCCTAACATAAGTCTCTGTGTCAAATTTCAGTGAAATCGGATTGGCTCCATAGACTTTAAATCGGGATATCGGTCTATATGGCAGCTATATCCAAATCTAAACCGATCTGGGCCAAATTTAAGAAGGATGTTGAAGGGCCTTACATAACTCACTGTCCCAAATTTCAGCAAAATCGCATATTATATGTGGCTTTTATGGGCCTAAGACCCTAGATTTTTACGCTGATCAAGAATTTATATACTTAATAGAGTCGAAAATGGATATTTCGATGTGTGGCAAACGGAATGAAAAAATTAATATGCCCCCATCCTTCGGTGGTGGGTATAAAGATGTGAAAAAAGTAAATTTTTGGCATTTTTTCGTAAAAAATGTAATATCATTGTTTCGCCCTTATATATAAAACTTGGCCGGGCACCATCAATTTTGTTTACTGTATTTTAAAGAAGACTTAATTTAGATGCATTAAGTGCAATTTTTATAAAGTATCGGAGATCTGTGAAGTACAATATTGGTATTTTTTTACAAAAAAACTGGGAAAACCCTTCAAGTTCTCAAAACGCAAAGCTGAGACCCCCAACTTTATTTTCATTGCCCCAAGCAATAACTCATTGTATGCAAAAAAAATTCTTTACGCCATCCAAGGACTGAGGTCTTTACGGATATTTAACTAAAAAATGCCAATTTTGCAAACATCTATCCCCAGTCTGGGAATTTTGAGTGTTTTCATCAAGAAATGTGGCCAAAATTTTTACTCATTTTTTTTAAAAAGATATTCATCTAGAAATTTGTGAAAAATTAGAATGATATCTTAAGCAGTTTTGGTGTTATGATATGTTCAATTTGAATTTTATTTTTCACAAAAGTGTAGTGAAGAATCGGACTTTGGCATATAATGCGACAAAAAATAGTAAATTTTATTAGCTTTTCAAATCAGTTAAAAGATTGGAATTAGGTTGACGAACGCATTCACATGCAAGCAACAAAATAAGAGGCCAGCCAGTAAAATTTCTTGGACAATATAAAAGATATCCCACACACTTAAGCCAGTTTTTCGAGCAAAAACTTGAAAATCGGACCATAAATGAGTTTTTGACAAAATTATGTTGGGCCGAGGGGAACAACTTTGAAGACCCACCCATGGGACCCTGGGACTTCTGCTGTCCTGAAATTTTGCAAATGTTGCAAACTGGATAACACCTCAGCTATAACCATGTTAAATTTCATGAAGATATCTCTATCCGTTCCAAAATGACATATTTATTTACACTTATTTTTTCCCCTTCCCACTGTGCGTCGCCTCGATTATACCACGATGGTATTAGCTGCTCCCATCCTCAATCCATTCTCTCATCGCCTTAAGTCTCATAGCCGCAGTGGCTGCCGCACATCTAATATGTATGTCAATGGGTCGGATATCTAGAATAATCTCCAATGCCCTAGTAGGAGTGGTCCTCATAGCTCCGCCTATGTCAAGACAACAGGTTCTCTGAACCTGTTGTAGAATCCTAACGTTGCTCTATTTCTCCATGGCAGTCCACCAAACTACTAAGGCGTAAGTTAGTATTGGTCTTATCACGCTCCTGTAGAGCCAGTGGACTATCTTCGGATTCAGCCCCATTTCGAGCCTACGGCCCGTCTACATAGTGCCCAACATCTGTGAGCCTTTTCAGTACGCTTCTGAATGTGACACTTCCAATTCAGTTTCCTGTCCAAGATCACTCCAAGTATTTGACCTTGTCAGATATCAAAATCGTTTTATTAAGGAAACGTGTTGCGTTAAATTCCCCACCTTCTGTCTTCTCTGGTTTAACATTGAGACCTCCGGGTTTAGCCTAGTCATATGCCATATGCAAGACCCTTTCGGCCCTTCTACATTGCTCGTTCGCATCCTTACGCCTTAGAAGTATTATAACATCGTTGATTTAGATGAGATTAATAAGAGTTTCTTGAACATATCTTTTCCTGAGCCAAACGTACATTTCTACAAAAGTGAATTTAGTAACGTAAACCATAGTAGTAACAACACCTTACCAGACCTTCGTTTTGCTGTTGAGCGTTTTGAACAAAGCGATATCGTTAGCGCTGTAGAATCGATTAAGTCTAATGCCATTGGTTCTGATGGTATTGACCCGAGATTTTTAGGATAATTCTATCCTTTATTCTTCTGTATATGTGCCATCTTTTTAACAATATTATTTTAAGGAGTTGCTATCCATAGTCTTGGAAACGGGCAAGGATAGTTCCCAGACCAAAGAATAACCAGGAATTTAGGCCAATAGCAATACTTCCATACATCTTTAAGACATTTGAGACTCTAGTCAACCGGAAAATATCAGGATCTATTGCGAATAATTGGCTGCTAACAGATTTTCAATCTGGTTTCCGGCCAAAGCATAGTTGCACTACTGCACTTTTGAAAGTAGTTGAAGATGTAAGGAGTGATATTGACAGCGATGAAGTTACCTTTCTTGTTCTTTTAGATCACTCGAACGCATTTGATTCCGTTGATCCCAATATACTTTGCCTTAAACTGAAACATTTATTTAAATTTTCTGAAAGAACAACGGATCTTATATTCTCCTATCTTTCAAATAGAAGCCAATCAATTTGTGTTGATAGCCGGTGTTCCAGTTATCTTCCTGTCTCAAGAGGTCTCCACAGGGGTCTGTATTGGGCCCACTCCTTTTTTCCTTATAGAGCAATTATCTTCCTGGACAGTTGCGCAACTATGATATTCATATGTATGCCGACGACGTACAGCTGTATGTGAGCTCCTCGCCGGAGAGGATGATCGATGGCGTACTTCGCCTTAATAGTGACTTGGATAGGATAAACACATGGGTAAACGCCAACGCACTACTTTTAAAACCAATCCAACAAAGTGCCTTGTAATAGGTAGGAATCGGGTGACAATGCCGCCCAATCTTGATATGGCAATTGCTGGAGCCCCAATTGAGATTGTTTCATCTGCAAGAAACCTTGGGTTGGAGTTTGATGATAGACTTTCATGGAAGAATCATGTCAGTACGACAGTGAGAGGACCTACGGTGTTTTACGAAACTTATATATGAGCCGACAGTGTACCCCTTTGTCAATAAGAATGCATTTGGCTAGGACATTTATTATACTCTTGCGAGGTTTTTTACGGTTGTGATGTAACTCATAGGAACTAGATACATTTTTGGTTTGCGTAAAAGAGACCGGGTATCTGACTTTGCCAGACAAGTATATGGTATCTCATTTAACACGTTCATTGTTTCACTTTCTCCCTTATATCCCTTTCTCCCTAAGCATATGGTTTATCCAGTCCCTAAGGGCCGGGTCACCCGGTACTGGTCTAAGGATTGGATCAGTGTGTCGCTCCGCACATTATTGGAAGCCCCCTCGATATCAGTCTCCACCGACCTTCCCTTGACATAGGCAAGCTGTTTGTATTTGAACAGTTCGCTGATGTCCTACTAGAAATGATAGAAATGATGTAAGACTTATGGGTCTGTAGGCCTTTGGTGTCGCATAACTTGACTTGCCGGGCTTGAGTATAAATACCACCCTTGCCTCCTGCCAGACTTTCGGAGTATATGCAAGTCCTATCCACGCTGTGAAAATATTGGCCAGATGTCTGCCTCTTTCTGTAGTAACGTCGGAAAAATTCCATCTGATCTGGGCGACTTAAATGGTTTGAAGTTCCTCAGGGATTCCTTCTCCATAAATTCCGTAATTATAAACCTTCGATCAACGTCATTATTCCAAGATTCCGGTGTCTCCGTGAGTCTCGTTGTATCCTGTGAAAAATGGGTTTCATCAAAAGCCTCAACATGTCCTCCGTTGACTCTACTCTCATTCTCATGTTGTCAACTAAAGTTTTAGTTTGGACATGGGTTTTTGAGAGAAACTTTTTTTATTTTGGCAGCGTCTTTAACGCTATCGACGTGATCGCAGAAAAGCTTCCAGTAGGCACGTGTTGCCGCTCTAGTAATCTTATTCTATTCCTTGAGCAGTGTGTAATACACATCCCAATAAAGTTCCGCTTTTTTACGACGTGCTCTATTAAAAATGTCTGCGGACCTCTTTCCCAATATTGCGAATCTCCCCGGTCATTCAGGGATTTTCTTGGGCTGATAGCGAGGTTAGTATCCACATTTAACATAAAGGAGTAACCAAGATTAGCCTGTATTTTGCCACGTTATAGCCAATCAGAAGAGAGGTGTCATTCTGCGAAACTAATTCATAGAAAATATTTTTTATTATTGAGCATCAGTTGGTGCATGAATTATTCCACAAGTTTCAGGTTGAAAATACGTGACCCATAGAAAAAGACTTCAAGAGAATAATTTTCCAAAAATCACGTGCTAACATAAATTGTCTGCCCAGTAAACATTTTTACTGACAGGAAAAAAAATAAAAAATGCCCTGCTTAAAATTTCCGTGTTCATTCATCAATTCGTTTCAAAGGACTCCCGTGAGGCAAATTATCTCCATCACCATCGGTTGTAGAAATTGTAACAGAGTAAATTGATTGGCGTTTTTTTTTTATTCAAAAAACTCTTTATTTGGCCTAAGTGGATTTTTAAGAGTGGAAACAATTACTTGGGCGGGCGGAAATCATTCCAAACACTTTATGACTTCCTCCTGTCTACACCAAAGGTTTAATCATCCATTTATCGAACTGGCGACGTGGGGGTATAATAAACTCTTTTATGGCTACACTTGTATGGTAAACTTAACACTTAACGCTGCCTAAAACGATACGATGTGCCACTATGGCATATTTCACAGCCAAAACGAATCATTCTAATTCTAATGTCAGACAAACAATACAAAACATTTAAACAATAACAATCATAACAAAATTTAATGTTATTTGTCTTTTGTTGCCACTTAAAAGTTAAGACCAGTTTATTATGTTTCAAACATTCGATGGCATACCGTTTGCCGGTGGTATAGTGAGTAGTGGTGCTTCGATGAATGGTTGCGCCGCCGTTGGATGGATGGTCACGTTGCTGAGTCTCAGTCGGACAGGCCATTGTTCTCTTCGTGGGCCAGACAAAGGCTATAATACCCACAAATATAAACATCATTTAAATATGAATGTTTTTTCACTGATCACCCATTAGTTGTACAATTTATCCACATTCATGGTCCACAACTTAGAAGGCGAATTCAAAAAAATGGCCAAGCGAGTAGGAATGGTGTGAATGCGTTTTAATGCCATCCGATTAGGCGAACGTTACTAGTGTTCCATGGTATAAATTTGTTTCGTTTTATTGTCTCCAAGACATTTGATAATACACTCGAGGAAAAAACATTAAATTATAAACCTGTTTAGGTAGAGAATTAGCGAATACAATTGAAATGCAATGACGGATGTTAAATCAAGAAGGATCTGTGGATTCTGAATATATTTTAACATACTATCGATACTCTATATTTGATTCTGTACTAATTATTCGCTATATCAATGTTTAACTGTGTTTAACAGCTTACTTTAAGTTTTATAGGTCTAAGAAAATTCTTGAAATATTCAATGAATTATACTCAATAAATTGAATTTCTTGGAATACCCACCAACAAAGGACGGAGAAATATTAATGTTGTCATTTCGCTTGAACATATCTTCTTATATATAACAAGTAAACACGTGCAAAGTTCGGCCGGGCCGAACCTTGGGAACCCACCACCATGGATTCTGCAACAAATGGGAGCTATATCTAGTTATATACCAAATTGGACCGTACTTTGCACAGTTGTTAAGAATCATAATAGAACACTATTTGCAACATTTCAGCCAAATCGGATAAAAATGTCGGCTTGTAGGGGCTGAAGAAGTCAAATCGCGAAATCGGTTTATATGGGAACTATATCATGTTCTTGACTGATTTGAACCGTACTTGACACAGCTATTGGGAGTCATCACAGAACACCATGTACAAAATTTCAGCCAAATCCGATGAAAACTGAGGCTTCCAAGGGCTCCAGAAGTAAAATCGGTTTGTATAGAATCTATATCGGGTTATATACAGATTTAAACCGTACTTGGCACAGTTGTTGGAAGTCAAAACAAAACACTATGTGCAAAATTTCAGCCAAATCGGACAAAAATTGCGGCTTCCAGGGGCTCACGAAGTGAGCTATATCAGGTTATAGGCCGCTTTGGACCGTACTTGGCTCCGTTGTTGCGAGTCATAACAGAACACCATGTACAAAATTTCAGCCAAATCGGATGCAAATTGAAGCTTCCAAGGGTTCAAGAAGTCAAATCTGGAGATCGATTTATGTGGGAGCTATATCAGGTTCTTGACCTATTTGGACCGTACTTGTCACAGTTGTTGAAAGTCATAACAGAACACTACGTGCAAAATTTCAGCCCAATAAGACAACAGTTGTGACTTCCATGGGCTCAAGAAGTCAAATCGGGAGATTGGTTTGTATGGGAGCTATATCCAAATTTGAAACGATATGAGCCATTTGCAATCCCCAACGACCTACATCGATATAAAATATCTGTGCAAATCAAGCGGCTAGCTCTTCGAATTCGTCCGCTATCATGATTTCGAAAGACGTACGGACGGACGGACATGGCTAATTCGACTCAGAATGTCGAGACGATCAAGAATGTATATGCTTTATGAGGTCCTAGATCAATATTTCGAGGTGTTACAAACGGAATGACTAGATTAGTATACCCCCATCCTGTGATGGTGGGTACATTAAAGCCTTATTTTGAATTCATTTCACTCTAATTCATTTAAATACATGTATGCAAAAATTTCATAAACACCATTAAATTATCTAATTTTAATCAGAAACAAAATAAAATGATTTGGATTGTATCATCAACTACTTGACAAAACAAGTAAAAAAATTTTGCATGATTAACCAATGCGTCCGCCTGAACAGTAGTGGTGACCGGTTATAATGCTCAAATAAATGAAAAAGTTTAACTTGATGGTGGTCGCTTTTTTGTTGATGCATATACTCATATAATACGAGTGCTTTAGATATAGAAAACATTAAAGTACTAAAATTATAACAATTACAAACGTGGATACGCACCACCATGGATAAATTAACCATTCTCTTTTACAAAAAGTCCATTACCATATCCATAATAATATGCAAATGGGAGCTGGTATGGATCCCAAGAACTCTTACACAAGTCACATTTTCAGCGAAATCAGGCAATAACCCCACTTTTTATGGGACTAAGACCCTAAATTGGAAGATCGGTCTATATGTCAGCTATATATAAATAAAGATCGATCTGAACCATATTTGAGTTCGATATCGGAAGGCTTTAATCAGCTAACTATTTCAAATTTCAGCGAAATCGGATAATAATTGCGGCTTTAATGGGCTTAAGATCCTCAATCGGCAGATCGGTCTGTTTGGCAGGTATATCTAAATACAGTCCGATCTGGACCATATTTAGGTGTGATGAAGGCTTCAAACAACTCACTGTTTTAAGTTTTAGCGAAATCGGGTTATAAATGAAGCTTTTATGGGCTCAAGACCCTTAATCGGCAGATCGCTCCATATGGCAGCAATATCTGAATACAGACCGATCGGAACCATATTTGAGTTGGATATCGTGGATATAGTTGGATATTAAATAATCAACTGACTATTTCAAATTTTAGCGAAATCGAATAATCTGGCTTAAGACCCTAAATCAGCAGATCCGTCTATATGGCAGCTAAATCTGAGCAATATTTGAGTCGGATGTCGGGAGGCTTAAAACGACTCACAGATTAAAATTTTAACGCCCGTTGCGGGCTAAAGACCCTAAACTGGCGTATGAATCTATATAGCAACTATGTGTAAATATGGTCTGATATGGGCCATGCCTGCCTGTTTCAAATTTCAGCGAAATCGTACAAAAAATGCGGCTTTTACGGACGTACGACCCTAAATCGCCAGATCGCTCTGTATGGCAGCTATATCTATCGATTTGGCCCATTCAAAAACTTAACCTGCGTATAGAAGAAATACTAGTTTGTAGAATATCTCAATTTTTAAAGACTGTAGCGTGATTACAACTGGTGGACACGCGGACAGACTGACATACGGATATTGTTAAATCGCCTTAGAGTTTTTCGACGATCCGAAATATATATACTTTGTAGGGTCGGAAATGGATATTTCGATGTGTTGCAAACGGAATGACTAAATGAATATACCCCATATCCTATGGTGGTGGGTATAATACAGCTCAATTTTGAATTCAATTCACTCTAATTCATTTATAATACAAATATGCAAAAACTTCATAAACACCATTAAAATTTTCTAATTTTAATCGGAAACGAAATAAAAAAAATTTGCATTGTATCATCAACTACTTGATAAAACGGGTAGTGAATTTAGCATGGTTAGCTAAATCATCCGCTTGAACTTTAGTGGTGACCGGTTATCATGCCCAAATAACTGAAAAAGTTTAACTTGATGTTTGTAGTTTTTTTGTTGATGCAACGTATGCATATACTCGAATTATACATTTTAAGAGCTACAAGTATAGTAAAGGTTTTCAAAAAAAAAAAGACATATATAAGTAAAAGAGTGCTATGTTCGGCCGGGCAGAATCTTATATACCCTCCACCATGGATCGCATTTGTCTAGTTCTTTTCCCGGTATCTCTTTTTAGGTAAACATATGACAAAAGGAAAGAATTGCTATGAAATTGGAGCGAATAACAATTGCGTCCTCAAGAAGTAAAAAGGGAGATCGGTTTATATGGGGGCTGTATCAGACTATAGACCGATTTAGACCATAATTGACACGTATGTAGAAGTTCATGAGGGAAGTCGTTGTACAAAATTTCAGCCAAATCGGGTAATACTTGCGACCTCTAGTGCCTCAAAATCCAAGACCGGTTTATATAGCAGCTATATCAAAACATAGGCCGATATGGCCCTTTAACAATCCTAACCGACCTACACTAATAAAAAGTATTTGTGCAAAATTTCAAACGGTTTCCTTTACTCCTTCGAAAGTTAGCGTGCTTTCGACAGGGAGACGGACATGGCTTGATCGACTTAAAATGTCATCCAGACCCCAGATCGGTTTATATGGCAGCTATATCAGGTTATGAACCAATTAAAATCATATTTAGCACAGTTGTTGCAAGTCATAACAAAACACTTCTTGCAAAATTTCAGCCAAATCGATTAAGAATTGCGCTCTCTAGTGGCTCAAGAAGTCAAGATTCAAGATCGGTTTATATCGCACCTATATAAGGTTATGGACCGATTTGAATCGTACTTAGCACAGTTGTTGAAAGTCATAACAAAACACCTCACGCAAAATGTCAGCCAAATCGGACTAGAATTCCGCCCTATAGAGTCAGAAGAAGTCAAGACCCCAGATCGGTTTATATGACAGCTTTATCAGATTATGGACCGATTTTGGTTCAACTAAACAGAGTTGTTGGAAATCATAACAAAACACCTAATGTAAAATTTCAGCCAAATCGGATAAGAATTGCGCCTTCTAGTGCCTCAAGAAGTCAAGATCCAAGATCGGTTTATATAGCAGCTATATCAAAACATAGGCCGATATGGCCCATTTACAATTCCAACCGACCTACACTAATAAAAAGCATTTGTGCAAAATTTCAAACGGTTACCTTTACTCCTTCGAAAGTTAGCGTGCTTTCGACAGGGAGACGGACGGACATGGCTTGATCGACTTAAAATGTCATGACGAACAAGAATGTATATATATTTTATGGGGTCTCAGAGGAATATTTCGAGGAGTTACAAACAGAATGACGAAATTAGTATACCCTCATCCTATGGTGGAGGGTATAAAAAATGCATGAAATCTTTACTTTAATCGATAGTACGGTCCATAATACCCCTCAAATGATTCATCCGCTTAGTTCAATTTTGGCATACTCTTTCCAACATTTCGGCCGGTGTCTCACGAATAAATGATTTAATGTTTTCTTCCAATGCGTCAGTTGAAGCGGTCTTGTCTGTATAGACATGAGCTTTAACATAGCTCCTTACTTTCTTTTACTTTAATTGGCTATGACAAAATATTTGTTCCACTAACCGAACGTAGAATAGCGTTCCAATCGCCTCGATCTTCTGCGCTCATTCTAAAATCTCTGAACCAAGATTCGAGGTGTCTCCCACAACTTGATCGCAGCCAATGTATTTTGATGCGTGTAATTATGCTATCGTCGTCATACAGCTCGTGGTTCATACGTCGCCTATATTCTCCATTAACGCAAACGGTTCATATATTTTACGAAAAATCTTTCTCTCAAATACTCCAAGCACTGTCTCATCTGCTTTAACAAGTACCCATGCTTCAGAACCATACAACAGCACGGGTAGTATCAGTGTCTTGTATAGTGTAATCTTCGCCTGTCGAGAGGTGGCCTTGTTTCTAAACTGCTTTCTTAGTCCAAAGTAGCATATGTTTGCCAGTATTATTCTTCGCTTAATCTCAAAACTGGTGTCATGGTGTTACGGCGGTACCGAGGTAGATAAAGTTACTGACTGTTGTGGTTCCCAACTTTCTCCATTTTCTTTATCTGCTTGGTTGTGCAAGGCTTTTTGTGAGTTGAAACCATCCATTTCGTCTTATGTCCATTAACTGCCAGACCCATTTTCACTGACTCTCTCTCGATTCTTTCAAAGGCTGCAGTTACTACTTCCGGTGACCGACCTATGATATCGATGTCGTCGGCATAGGCGAGTAGCATGTGTTCTCTTGTGATTAGTGTGCCATATCTATTCACATCTGCATCTCGTTTAATCTTCCCCAACAGGATATTAAAGAGATCACACGATAGGCTGTCTCCTTGTCTGAAACCTCTTTTGGTATTAAATGGTTCCGAGAGATTCTTTCCTATTCTTACTGAGGAACGCGTATCAGTAATTTTCATCCTGCAGAGTCTTATTAATTTTGCAGGGATACCAAACTCAGACATGGCTTGAAATACCTTTGAACGTAAAGGAGTATCGAAGGCGGCTTTGTAGTCAACAAAGAGATGGTAGGTGTTGATTTGTCCTTCTCGGGTCTTTCCAGGATTTGGCGCAGTGCGAATATCTGGTTAGGGTGGATTTACCAGGTCTAAAGCCGCATTGATAGGGCCCAATTATCTCATTGACTTTGGGCTATAATCTTTCACACAGTACGCTCGAGAGTATCTTGTATGCGATGGGGAGGAGACTTATTCCTCTGTAGTTGGCAATTCCGTCTTGTCTCATTTCTTGTGTACGGGACATAGTATGTTGAGGTTCCAATCATCGGGTATGCGTTCTTCTAGCCAGATTGCGCAGATAAGCTGATGCATACGCTTTATCAGCGTGTGGCCTCCGGTCTTAAATAGTTCAGCGGGTAACCCGTCGGCTCCTGCTGCCTTGTTGTTCTTTAGTCGGGTCACTGCTACTTGGACCTCATTCTGACTAGGAGGTAAACATTCTATACCATCATCAGGGATTGGTTCTGCGGTATCCTTTTTGCCGCCAACATCGGACACTAGCAGATGGGTAAAATATTCTTTCCATATCCTCAGCATGTTATCTGTGACAGTTACCAGATTTCCTTCTTTGCCTCTGCAGGATGTGCATGCACCAAAGCCATCGGTTTGATATTTAATTCTTTGGTAAAATTTCCCGACTTCATTCTGACTCCTGTACATCTCAATTCGCTCACACTCACGTCTTTCCATTTCCTTTTTCTTTCTGCGTAATAGACGATTATCCTCTCTCCTTTTCTCCCGATACCTCTCCTTCATCTGGCGCGTTGCTACTGATTGCAGGGTTGCTCTATATTCCGCATTCTTGGCTTCAGTAGCATCTTGACACTCTTGGTCGTACCATGGGTTTCTTGGAGGAGGCTTCCGGTACCCAAGTACGGATTTCGTGGCATTTTCCATGGAGTGGGCAATAGTTTGCTACTGCGCCATTACATTATCGGAACAGGGAGTGCTTTCATCAAGCAGTTGGGTCAGTCGAGTGGAGTATGCCGCTGCCATTTGTTGTGTTTGCAGCTTTCGAATGTCCAGCTTCCGTGCAATGTCAGATCGTACTTTCCTCGCCATGTTCAAACGGGTGCAAACCTTTGCTGCAACAAGGTAATGATCCGAATCTATATTCGCTCCACGGATCGATCATACATCTAACACGCTGGATGAATGCCTTCCATCTATCACAAAGTGATCAATTTGGTTTCTCGTGTTTTGATCGGGTGACAGCCATGTGACCTTGTGAATGTTTTTATGTAGAAATCTGGTGCTACTACCTACTATGTTTTTTACCGCGGCGAAATCTATCAGCCTAAACCTCATCCACGGAGGAGAGCTGGAGACAAGATGTTGAAGTATTAGGCTATCATGAGGATTGTGGCTAGCCTTTCATCCACCGGAGTAGAGCTGACGACAAGGTGTTTCAGTCTCCGACTAACCACAAATCCACAGCCAAACTTTTTTCTGGATGTATTGGTAGCTCTTGCAATGCTGATCTTCGCTCCAAAATTGAGTATTCTGCTTATTTACGTACCCATTGAGCCAAAAATGAGCGCGATGAACTTTCTTAACAGAGCACGCATTTTGATAATAAAATTCAATAATTTGCAAGCGTTGTTCGTTTGTTAGACGATTCATGGTTAAATTATAGACCAAACCGAAGATGTTTTATAGGGAAACAAAACACGAAACACGAAGCGTTTAAACCAGTGTTGCCAAAAAGACAATAGCTAAAAATCACGCTTTAGAATATACGATGATAAGATAATTTATCATTTGTCAAATTAGAATCTTAGTACTTATCGTTATTCCTCTTGTTTTGGAATTGCAACACTTAACCTACTTTTCAACCACAGGCAAGGTGAGCAGCACACTCTATTCTCCTCTCTATCCCCATAAATAGCAAACTTTGTACTTTTGTATCAAACGAAAACTTATCGTCTTTTTATTTCCTCTTTCTTTTTTGGTCTACATCTACTCCTATTGAACTTATTATTCCTCTTCCTATGAGGAAGAATAAGTACAAAAAAAACCGCCTATACAGTCCACTTACTTCACTGAGGGAATTCTTATCGTGACGTCACAGATTGATGGTCCAATACACCATTTACTCTCACTCACCCCTCTCCGTCTAACTAGGATCTGATGCACATACATTTAACGAAACAATTGACAATCTATCAAACCAACGAATAACTTACGACAGACATGCCCGCACTACCTTTTTGTTCAACTTCATCTGTAAACAAATGAAAGCATGTAAGTTCGTCCGGGCCGAATCTTGGGGACCCCCTACTATTGATTCTGCTAAAAATTTGTACAAACTAAATTTCGTTGAAGGGAATAATTTTATTTTACACACCAAACTTCTGTTAAACCAGCTAAAATGAAAGCTTCTAGGAACTGAACAAGGACGATGCAGAGACCGGTTTACATGGGAGCAATATCAGGTTTTAGACTGATTTGGACCGTACTTTGCGCAGATGCGCATGCCCAATTCCAGCCAAATCGGGCAAAAAATGCGGCTTGTAAGGGCTCAAAAAGTCAAATCGGGAGATCGGTTTATATGGGAGCTATATCAGGTTATAGACCGATTCGGAACGTATATAAGCACAGTTATTGGAAGTCGTAACGGAACACCACATGCAAAATTTCAGCCAAATCGAACATAAACTGCGGCTTGTAAGGGCTCCAGAAGTCAAATCGAGAGATCGGTTTATATGGGAGCTATATCAGGTTATAGACCGATTCGGACCGTATATAAGCACAGTTGTTGGAAGTCATAACGGAACATCACAAAAGTCATAACGGAACATCACAAAATTTCAGCCAAATCGGACAAAAATTGCGGTTTGTAAGGGCTTTAGAATTCAAATCGAGAGATCGGTTTATATGGGAGCTATATCAGGTTATAAACCGATTAAGACCGTACTTAGCACAGTTGTTGAAAGTCATAACAGATTACTACATGCAAAATTTCAGCCAAATCGGACGTAAACTGCGGCTTGTAAGGGCTCTAGAAGTCAAATCGGGAGTTCGGTTTATATGGGTGTTATATCAAGTTATAGATCGATTAACACCGTACTTAGCACAGATATTGGAAGTCATAACAGATAACTACATGCACAATTTCAGCCAAATCGGACATAAACTGCGGCTTGTAAGGTCTCAAGAAGTCAAATCAAGAGATCGGTTTACATGGGAGGTATATTAGGTTATATACCGATTTCGACCATACTTGGCACAGTTGTTGAAAGCTTTAACAAAACACAATGTGCAAAATTTTAGCCAAATGGGATAAAAATTGTGGTTTCCGGGGGCTCAAGAAGTCAAATCAGGAGATCGGTTTATATGGAAACTATATCCAAATCAGAGCTGATATTGTCCATTTGCAATACCAAAAGACATACATCAATAAGACGTATCTATGCAAAATTTCAAGCGACCAGCTTTACGAGTTCGACTGCTATCTTGATTTCGATAGACGGACGGACGGACATAGCTAGATCGACTCAGAACGTGAAGACGATCAAGAATATATATACTTAATGGGGTCTTAGATCAATATTTCGAGGTGTTACACACGGAATGAATAGATTAGTAAACCCCCATCCTATGATGGTGGTTTGTTGAAACTAAAAATTAATTGCTTTATTTGCCACCCTAACACTTTTGTTTCCTTTTCTAATTTTCGTATCAATTCTCCATTTGGGTTTCGCTCAGGAGTAACAAGTTTACACCTTTAATGGAAGTTGGAACTTAATTTTTGTTTCGCTCTTCTCCAAATAGAATACGCTCCCGTTCAACACAAACCACCTATAACTTACATCCAACATAACTATGACCAATTTTTAATGATTCGTTATCAATTCAAATTATAAAACTAGTTTTCTATAAAAGATATTTTGATTGAATTCTGAGACGTGTAACATGCGCCACGGCGAATTTAACCGTTTACACCAGTTTTGTGGTTTTAATTAATTCTTAGTTTTTGCCTTTGCTTAGACCGATAGTTATTTATTTTTTTCATATACACCGAAAAAAATTCATGTATTTTTTAAATTGTGTTCATAAAGTGTTGTCGATGTTCGGATTTCAGCAGTTCATAAAACCAAATACAATGCGTCCTTACAAGAGAGAAAGAGAATATGGAAATGCGAACGTGTACATAGTATACATGTACTTCCAGAAAGGTAAAATGTGAACTGTTTCGAGCATGTAACAAAAGACAATTTTACTTAGCATGAAAAATTTACATTTATTTCAGAATTTTTATACCCACCTCCGAGAATAGTGTATTCATTTTGTCATTCCGCTTGCAACACATCCAAATATCCATTTCCGACCCTACAAAGTATATAAAGGGTGGTTTTTAAGCTATTATCTTTTTGGAAACACTGGTTTAAACAGCTCACGCACGCTTCGTGTTTTGTTTCACTGTCAAGCATATTCAGTTTGGTCTGTAATTTAACTATGAATCGTCTTACAAACGAACAATGCTTGCAAAATATTGAATTTTATTATCAAAATGCATGCTCTAAAAGAGAGAAACTCATTTTTGGCTCAATGGGTACGATAATAAGCAAAATTATCTATTTTGGATTGAAGATCAGCCAGAAGCATTGCAAGAGCTGCCGATGTATCCAGTTTGGTGCGGTTTATCGGCTGGTGGCATCATTGGATAGTACTTCTTCAAAGATGATGCGAATCGTTAACGTAACTGTGAATGGAGAGTGCTATCGTGAGATGATATCCAACTTTTTTGTACAAAATGCAAGAGCTTGACTTGCATGACATGTGGTTTAAACAAGACGGTGACACATGCTACACTGCACGCGTAACAATGGACTAATTGAGAGGCGAGTTCGGTGAACATTTCATTTCACGTTTAGAACCGGTCCATTGGCGGTCTAGATAGTGCGATTTAACGCCTTAGACTATTTTTTGTGGGGCTATGTTAAAGCTCATGTCTATGCACACAAAAGCCCGCTTCAATTGACGCATTGGAAGACAACATTGAAGCATTTATTCGTGAGATACCGGGCGAAATGTTGGAAAGAGTATGCCAAAATTAGACTAAGCGGATGGACCATTTGAGGTGCAGTCAGGTCAACATTTGCATCAAATAATCTTCAAAACTTAAATTATATGGTAAACTTAAACAAAACTTAAATTAAGGTAAAGATTTATGAATTTTTGTGAATTTTATGTGTTATTTTTTGTTTTGAAAAACTTTCCGATAGCTCTTAAAAGATCACCCTATATAATTTTTGTAGTATTCCATCAGAGTTTGACCAGTTAGTGAATGAGTAAAATAACCTGTATTTTGTTTGCAATT
Source organism: Stomoxys calcitrans (assembly GCF_963082655.1). Classification (NCBI taxonomy): domain Eukaryota; kingdom Metazoa; phylum Arthropoda; class Insecta; order Diptera; family Muscidae; genus Stomoxys; species Stomoxys calcitrans. Next base: position 216,834,902 of record NC_081552.1, read on the forward strand.
AGTTTGGTGTTTCTTTCTTTATTTTGCTATTGTCCGTTGTATTTACCAAATATTTAACCTGTTCTTCATGGAATGACTTGTTCATCTTTTAATTTCTTTATTCAGCTATTCTAAGCGAAAGACAAATTGCAACTTGTTTGTTTTGCTTATCAGTTATACACACACACTAACAACATAAACAAAACAAGTAAGAGTGCATTAAGTTAGGCCGTGTCGATTTTTGGGTACCCACCACCATGGATGTAGTTACTATCCTCTTGTATTATAACTCAACTCTATTCATATTGGGTCGATGTGGATGATATTTTTTTCAGTTATAGAGAAACCTTAGATATTCAAACTTGAGACAAATCGAGTAATAAATGCGTTTTTTATATGTTTTACACCCTAAATCGGCAGATCGGTCTATATGGCACTTATATTTAAATAAGTTTTGCTACTGAGCATACTCTGTTCGGATATCGGGTGGCGAAATCTAATTCTCTTTTCCAATTTTCAGTGAAATCGGATAATAAATACGGCTTTTTAAACGCTTAAGATCATAAATTGGCAGATCGGTCTACATGACAGCTATATCCATCCATCCATCGGGTGGCCCAACCTTACACACTGTTTAAAATGTTACCGAAATCGGGATATAAATGCGGTTTTTATAGACTTAAGACCCTGAATCCATAGTTTAGTCTACATGGCAGCTACATCCAAATATGGTCCGATACTAACGGTAAAGTTAAATTTTTGGCATAATTGAACAAAAATAAGGGATTCGACACTAAATTTATCCTATAAGATACTTTGCGCCTATAGAGGGCGCAATTTTCATCCGATTGGACTAAAATGTTTATATCCTCCGCCATAGAATGGGGGTATACTAATTTCGTCATTCCGTTTGTAACACATCGAAATGTCGATCCAAGACTGTCTGTCTGCCGAAACACGCTAACTTTCGAAGGATTTAAGCCAAAAGTAGGACATCCAGCGAACTGCTCGAATACAAAAAGCATGCCTATGTCAACGGAAGGTCGGTGGAGACTGCCCTCCAAACTGCCAAAACATACACACTGGCGGTATGCATTGACATCGAGGGAGCTTTTAACAATGTGCGGACCGACACACCAATCCAATCCTTAGACCAGTACCGGGTGAATCCGGACCTTAGAGACTGGATAAACTATATGCTAAGGAACAGGTGGATAAATTGTATCGTATGACATAAATATAAGGGAGAATGTGACACAAGGCACGCCACAGAGGGGCATTTTATCGCCACACCTATTGGTATGACTTTTAACGGATGCTAATATCTGACAAGGTCAAATACTTAGGTGTGATCTTGGACAGGAAACTGAATTGAAGGTGTCACATTCAAGGGAGTACTGGGAAGGCTCATAGACATTGGGCGCTATGTAGACGGGCCGTAGGCTCGAAATGGAGCCTGATTCAGAGGGTAGTCCACTGACTCTATAGGAGCGTGATTAGACCAATACTTACTTACTCCTCAATAGTTTGGTCGACTGCTATGGAGAAATAGAGCAACGTTATGATTATACAATAGGTTCAGAGAACATGTTGTCTTGGCATAGGCGGAGCGATGACGACCACTCCTTTTATGGCAAGGAGACCATTCAAAATATCCCATCCATACATATTATCCCATCCTTACATATTAAGTGTGAGGCAGCAATTGCAGCTATGAGACTTAAGGCGATGGGAGAATGGATAGAGAATAGAAGCAGGCCATATCAACGCGGTATAATCGAGGCGACGATAGAAAACCTGGAAGGAAGGGAAGAGGTTTCCGATCGGATACCTGAGACCACACTTGAGGTCGAGTGCGAGGCACTGCTGTTAGCACCACAGTATCGGATTGACAGAACCCTAGCATCGCCTTTTGGAGGATCATGTTATACGGATGGATCAAAGCTAGAGGTTAGAGTGGGCCTGAGAACCAAGGGACTGAGATCCGTTTTAGACTGCCTGACCATAATACTGTCCTGCAAGCGGAGATATGGGTGATCACGGAAGGCGTCAGGTGGTGTGCTGTTAACGCGAGGACGTCGAGTATGAAAATTTCTGAGGGTAGTAAACAGACCATAAGGGCAATAACATCCAAGACGGTAAGATCACGCACAGTGTTGGAATGCTAGAAGGAGATTGACGCATTCTCCGAAGATGGCACGATCCGCATCATTTGGGAGCCGGGCCATAGCGGAGTAACTGGGAATGAAAAAGCAGACAACTTGGCAGTGAAGGCCAGAGAAATGCCGTCAATAAATTTGATTACCCCAAGCCTATCGGGTGAACGCAGTCCGAGCAAAGGGCTCGGGCGACGAATGCGTATGCAACCCTGAGGAACAGCGAAACGGTTGGTAGGACTCAAAAATCCTATTGGGAGATCCAGATCGTTACAAGACGAGGCTATTACTGAAAGGAAGTATGAAGGAGGTCAGTATAGCTCTTGGTATCATAACGAGCTCACTTATGCAAAATCGGTGCGTCAAGTGATAGCATGTTCATAACCTTATATAGTCCACTAAAAACCGATCTCAATCTTGACTTCTTGAGCCTATAGAGGGCGCAATTATTATCCGATTTGTTAAAAATTTTGCACCAAGTATTGGGTTGCCCAAAAAGTAATTTCGGATTTTTCATATACTCGGCGTTGACAAATTTTTTCAACGGCTTGTGACTCTGTAATTGCATTATTTCTTATGTCAGTTATCAGCTGTTACTTTTAGCTTGCTTTAGAAAAATAGTGTAAAAAAAGTATATTTGATTAAAGTTCATTCTAAGTTTTATTAAAAATGCATGTACTTTCTTTTAAAAAATCCGCTATTACTTTTTGGGCAACCCAATATTTTATTTTGACTTTCAACAACTCTGCCAAGTATGGTTCAAATCAGTTGATAACCTGATATAGCTTCCATATAAACCCATCTCGGATCTTGATTTCTTGAACCGCTAGAGGGCGCAATTATTATCTGATTTGTCGGAAATTTTGCACGAAGTGACCACCAACAAATGTGCCAAGTATAGCTCAAATCGGTAAATAACCTGATATAGCTCCTATATAATCCGATCTCGGATCTTGACTTCGTGAGCCTCTATAGGGTGAAATTATTATCTGATTTGGCTGAAGTGTTTTGGTTTCACCATCAGCAATGTGCCAATCATGGCTCAAATCGGTTCATAACCTGATATAGCTGCAATATAAACCGATCTCCCTATTATACTTCTTGAACCTCTAGAGGGTGCAATTCTTATCCGATTGGAAAAATATGGCCTCAATCGGTCTGTTATAGCTTCCATATAAACAGATCTCCCAATTTTATTTCTTGACCCACTTTAGAGCGCAATTCTTATCCGATGTGGCTGAAATTTTGCTAAATAAATTCCAATTTGGTCCTTAACAACCAAACCAAGTAGGGCCCCGATCGGTTCATTACTTGCTGTAGCTGAAATAGCATAGCGATTCCTATCAATTATGCTTTGTCTACAAAAAAATATCGGCCAAAGAACTTGACAAATGCGATCCATGGTGGAGGGTACATAAGATTCGGCCAGGTCGTACTTATCTCGCTTTTGTTTGTTTACAAAAATTACTCTTATGACTTTCAACTGACTTTATTACATTTGGTTTTCTTTGGTCTGTGCCTTGATATTGCTTCTATTTAAATCGATCGCTTGATTTTTACTTCTAATTTTCGTTTGAATTATAAGTGATGGTATATTAACAATAGTATCGATATTATCTATATTAATTATTAGCAATATCGAAAAAATCGAAGTTTGCCAACTTCAAATCCCTGAATCCGCAGATCAGTCTATATGGCAGCAAGGGTGTCCTACTGCAAGCCATTATTCATGATCTAACAGTCTACATAACAGCTATATGTAAATATGACCCAATATGTACCATATTCGGTTCGGATATCGGAGGCCCGATCAGTCTATATGACAGCTATATGTAAATATGAGCCTATATGTATCATATTCGGTTCGGATATCGGAGGCCCTAGTACAACTCACTGCTCCACATTTTAGCAAAATCGTATAATAAATTCGCTTTATATAGGCTCAAGACCCTAGATCGGAACATCGGTCAATATTGGAGCTATATCCAAATACGGTTCGATTTAGCCCGTTCAAGTTTATATGTAGAAAAAATACGGACCTGTGCCAAATTTTACCTCAATATTTCAGTTGTAGCGTGATTACAACAGACGGTCGACCAGACGGGCGGACAGACACACGCAAATCCATCATCTTAGAATTTTGCAATGATCATGAATATACATATATACTTTGTAGAGGCGAAAATGGATATTTCGATGTGTTGCTATGGTAGTAGGTATAAAAACCACCACCATTCAAGTGGTCTTTGTCTGTGGGCAAAGTACAAAACTTGTTTTGTGGATATGAAAAAATAAAACAAGTAGAAAGGCATTTAGTTAGGCCGGCCGAACTTTAGACACCCACCACCTTGGGTACATATGTAAAATCCCTTTTGTCACAATCCGGTGAAAATTGGATAACTAATGTATCTGAATTCGGCACGGACATTGAATGTCTAATAAATATAAGTCACTGTTAAATTTTGTTGAACAAAATATTGGTCTTTTTGGCAGCTATATCTAAATATAAACCGATCTGAACCATATATGACACGGAAGTCGAAAAGCCTAACATAAGTCACTGCGTCAAATTTCAAACGAAATCGGTTATTAAATGCGCTTTTTATAGGGCCAAGACTTTAAATCGAGAGATCGTTTTATGAGGCACCTATAACCAAATGTGGACCGATATGAATCAAATTAAACAAAGATATAATAATCATCCTATTTTATTATAACTCCACTACTATATCCGTAGTTATATCCTAATAGGGGCTGGCCTCGACCCCATTTTATTCAGGTCCCGAGAACTCATATACAAGTAACATTTTCAGACAATAAATCTGCTTTTTACGGGATTAAGACCCCGAATTGGAAGATTGGTCTATATGACAGCTATATCTTTATAGTCTGATCTGACTCATATTTGGGCCGGATGTCGGGAAACAATTCACTATTTCAGATTTCAACGAAATTAACTAATAAATAAGGCTTTTATGAGCTTCAGACCCTTTATCGGCATTTCGGTGTATATGACAGCTATATCTAAACACAGTCGGATCTTTACCATATTTGGGTCAAGTGGCGGGTGGCTTAAAACAACTCACTGATTCAAATTTCAGCGAAATTGGGTAAATGGCTTCAGACACTATATCGGCAGATCGGTCTATATGGCAGCTATATCTAAATATAGTCCGATCTGAACCATATTTGGGTCAGGCCTATGTTGGGAGGCCTAAAGCCACTCACAGTTTTAAATTTCAGCGAAATTGAGTAATAAATAAAGCTTTTATGGGCTTCAGGCCCCTTATCAAAAAGACGTATCATGCATCAAAAGGACGTATCTGTGCCAAATTTCAGCTCAACATCTCAATTTTTGAAGGCTGTGGAGTGATTACAACAGACGGACGGACTGACACACAAACATCGTTAAATCGTCTTAGAATTTTACGACGATCCGAAGTATATATACTTTGTAGGGTCCGAAATTGATATTTCGAAGTGTTGCAAAGGGAATGACTAAATGAATACACCCCCTATCCTATGGTGGTGGGTATAAACATGATTTTCGATTTTAGAAATTTATACATATTTTCGGAAAAATACTGCCTTGCCCATTAATATGAGAACTTGTCCATGTATTCTACTTTCGATACATAAATAATATGTACAAATTTAGTTATGAATGAAATTATGAAAAACTATTTTTTTCTGTGTAATTTATTATTGAGATACTTGTTCGATTTATTGCTCAGACAACACATCTGCTTGACGTATGAATATATTAAAACAGGTTGTAAGCTCATGTTCTAAACAATTTTAAAAATAATATCAGTCTAAAAATAACAACGACTAAGTTCATTACTTAACTAATTCGTTGCGATGTATTTTGTTTTTCTGAGTTTCATTGTTTTTCTGTTTATTGTCGGTTACCACATTGACTCGTGTACAAAACATTTACGCAGAGCATGTAAACACATTCCGGGACCCTGGAGTGTACCCGTGCTGGGTTGTGTGGGTGAGGCGTTGACTATAACACCAAAAAGTGAGTTAATTTAAGGAATCTGAGCAGCCCAAAAAAGTTGCAAAAAATAATCCAGACGTTGCATCGGGAGATCGGCCTATAGTAACATAATAATCTGTACAAGGTATCAGCTCAATCTCTTCATTCGTAAAGACTTTAGCTGGTAAAAGGCGCACTTATTACAAAATTTTGGATAAATCCGAAATGGGAGCACAATATAATCCTGATCGGCCCATATTTGGATATGGCAGCTGAATAGATCGACTTCCCCATTTAAAGTCTTAAGTCAATGAGAGACGTATTTAATAACCGATTTCGATGAAATAAGAAGCAATGAGTTGTTATGGACTTATCAACATTCTTGCCCGATGTATAAGCTGTGTAAAAGCCGATCTACCCAATACATTTCTTGGGTTAAAAAAGGCGGCTTTTTCATCCATGGTGGTTGGTATAAAAGTTTGTTCCCGGACGATCCTAGTGCCCTTTTCCCTATTTTTACTACCTATTTATACCCTACACCACTACTATGGTACAGGGTATTATAACTTAGTGCATTTGTTTGTAACACCCAGAAGGAAGAGAGATAATAAGTATACCGATCGACTTAGATACACTTGCTGATTCGATTTAGCTATGTCCGTCTGTGTGTCCATATTAATTTCTGTACAATGTACTGGTCGCAATTTGCGTCAGATCGTCTTCACATTTAGTCTCTCGGTCTAGAGACGAAGCCTATTAAAATTGAAAAAAAATCAGTCCGGATTAATAAATAGCTCCCATGTATATGTTCGTCAGATTTTATGAATAATATCGTCATTCTTCAATCGGTTCCGATGAAAGTTTGCACAAAGGTTGCTCTTATCATTCCCGACATAACTGGTGAATAAATAATATATACAAAATTAATTGTGAAAGGAATAATGAAAAAAATCCTTAAACATTTTTTCTGTGTAATTTATTATTGAGATACTTGTTTGATTTATTGCTCAGACAACGCATTTGATTGACATTTGAATATACGAGTATTAAAACAGGTTGCCAACTCATATTCTAAACAATTTTAAAATTAAAATCAGTCTAATAAAAACATTGACTAAGTTCACTACTTAACTAATTCGTTGCGATATATTCGGTTTTCTTTGTTTCATTGTTTTTCTGTTTATTGTCGGTTACCACATTGATTCGTGTACAAAACATTTGCGAAGAGCATGTAAACACATTCCGGGACCCTGGAGTGTACCCGTGCTGGGTTGTGTGGGTGAGTCGTTGGCTATAACACCAAAAAGTAAATAAGTTAATTTACGGAATTTAAGCATCCCAATAAAATTCCAAATGCAGAATCGGAAGATCGGTATATGCTAAAATAAAAATCTGTACAAAGTTTCAGCTCAATCTCTTCATTCGTTAAGATTTAAGCTGATAAAAGGCGGATTTATTACAACATTTTGGTTAAATCCAAAATGGGAGCATAATGAAGGGTGATTTTTATTCCCTCCACCATGGGAATGGGGGTATACTAATTTCGTCATTGTGTTTGTAACACCTCGTAATATGCGTTTAAGATCCCATAAGGTATATATATTATTGATCGTCGTGACATTTTAAGTTGAACTAGCCATGTCTGTCTGTCGAAAGCACGCTAACTTTTGAAGAGTAAAGCTAGCCGCTTGAAATTGTGCACAAATACTTCTTATTATTGTAGGTCGGTTGGGCCAAATCGGTCCATGGTTTGATATAGATGCCGTATAAACCGATCTTGGGTCTTGATTTCTTGAGCCTCTAGATTGTCCAATTCTCGCCCGATTTGACTGAAATAGTGTTTGATATTCTTTCTTAGTGTTTTGATATCACTTCTAACAACTGTACTAAGTATGGTTCAAATCGGTTCATAACCTGGTACAGCTGCCATATAAACCGATCTTGGGTCCTGACTTCTTGAGCTTTTAGAAGGCGCAATTCTTATCCGATTTGCCTGTAATTTTGCAGGTGTTTGGGTATCACTTCCAACATTTGGGCGAAGTATAGTTCGAATCGGTCTATAACCTGATATAGCTGCCATATAAACCGATCTGGGATCTAGACTTCTTGAGCCTCTAGAGAGCGCAGGTCTCATCTGATTTGGCACAAATTTTGTACAACGGCTTCTCCCATGGCCTTCAACATACGTGTGCAATATGGTCTAAATCGATCTATAGTTTGATACAGCTCCCATATAAACCGAGTTCCCGATTTTGCTTCTTGAGCACCGAATCGGACTATAGCATGATATAGCTCCTCCTCCTCCGTCCTTATTCATTATTCTTTGTTTGCCTTAAAAGAGATACTGCGCAAAGAACTCGACAAATGCGTTCCATGGTGGAGGGTATATAAGAATCGGCCCGGCCGAACTTAGCACGCTCTTACTTGTTTGCTATTATCTTTTTGTAAACACAGGTTTAAGCAGCTCACGCACGTTTCGTGTTTTGTTCCATCGTTAAACCTCTTCGGTTTGGTCTATAATTTAACCATGAAACGAACAACGCTTGCAAATTAATGAATTTTATGTTCACAATGCGTTTTCTGTTAAGAAAGTTCATCGCGCGCTTTTTCCATTCCATCGGAGAAGCTTATTTTTGGCTCAATGGGTACGATAATAAGCTGAATTGTCGATATTGAAGTGGAGATCAGCTAGAAGCATTGCAAGAGCCACCAGTGCATCCAGAAAAAGACACAGTTTGGTTCGGTTCAAGGGCTGGTGGCATCATTGGACCGTATTTCTTCAAAGATGATTCGAATCGTAACGTAACTGTGAATGGTGAGCGCTATCGTGAAATGATATCCAACTTTTCTTCTTCGGCCGGGCGGAATCTACCATGGATAGCTTTGTCGAGTTCTTTGCGCGGCATCTCTTTTTAGGCAAACAAAGAATAATGAATAAGAATTGTTATGCTATTGGAGCTATATCACGTTATAGTCCGATTCGGACCATAAATAAATTGAATGCTGCACATTGTAGAAGTCATTGTGTAATATTTCATTCCATTCGAATAAGAATTGCGCCTTGTAGGGGTTCAAGAAACACAATCGGAAAAGTTGTATCAAGCTATAGATCGATTCAGACCATATTTTACGTGTATGTTGAAGGTCATAGGAGAAGCCGTTGTTCAAAGTTTCAGCCAAGTTGGATAACAACTGCCCCCTCTAGAGGCTCAAGAAGTCAAGATCCCAGATCGGTTTATATGGCAGCTATATCAGGTTATGTACCTGATATATCACATATAGCTGTAACACTTCGAAATATTGATCTAGGACCTCATAAAGTATATATACTCTTGATCGTCTCAACATCCTGAATCGATTTAGCCGTCCGTCGGTCCATCTGCCGAAATCACGATAGCGGTCGAACACGTAAAGCTAGGCGTTTGAAATTTTGCACAGACACTAAGTATAGATGGATGCCACGGTAGTGCATAGGTTAGCATGTTCGCCTATGACGCTGATCGCCTGGGTTCGAATGCTGGCGAGACCACCATAAAGTTTTCAGCGGTGGTTATCCCCTCCCATTGCTGGCGACATTTGTGAGGTACTATGCCATGTAAAAACTTTTCTTCAAAAAAGGTGTTGCACTGCAGCGCGCTGTTCAGACTCGGCTATAAAAAGGAGAGCCCTTATAATTGAGCTTTAAAACTTAAATCGGACTGCATTCATTGATATATGAGAAGTTTGCCCTTGTTCCTTAATGGAATGTTTATGGGCAAATTTGCATTTGCATTACTTAGTATTGATGTAGATCGTTGGGGACTGCATATATATAAACCGATCCCCCCTTTTGACTTCTTTAGCCCCTGTAAACCGCAATTTTTGTCCGATTTGACTGGGATTTTGCACGTAGTGTTGTGTTATGGCTTCCAACAACTGTGCCAAGTTCGGTTTTAATCTGTGTATAACCAGAAATAATTAAATAGAAATAGTAAATCGATCTGCCGGTTTAATTGTTTGAGCCCCAATTTTCATCCGATTTGGCTAAAATTTTGCACATGGTGTTCTGTTATGACTAAGCACAGACGACAACTGTGCTTAGAACGGTCTAAATCGGTCAATAACCTGATATAGCTCCTATATAAACCAATCTCCCCTGAAAGCCGCAATTTTTGTGCGATTTGGCTGAAATTTTACGCATAGTGTTCTGTTATGATTCTTAACAACTATGTCAAGTACGGTCCAAAGTGGTCTATAACCAGGCATAGCTCCCATATTTTAGAAGAATCCATGGTGGTGAGTTCCCAAGATTCGGCCCGGCCGAACTTAGCACGCTTTTACTTGTTATACCACCCACCGAAGGATGGGGGTATATTAATTTTGTCGTTTCGTTTGCAACACATGGTAATATCCATTTCCGCCCCTATAAAGTATATATATTCTAGCCATGTTCGTTCGTCTGTTCATCTGTCTGTTGAAATCACGCTACAGTCTTTAAAAACAGAGATATTAAGCTGAAACTTTGAACAGATTCTTTTTTTCCACAAGCAGGTTAACTTCGAAGATGGGCTATATCGGACTAATTCTTGATATAGCCCCCATATAGACCGATCGGCCGATTTAGCGTCTTAGGTCTATAAAAACCACATTTATTATCCGATTTTGCTGAAATTTGGGACAGTCGGCTAGCTATTCTAGCCATGTTCGTTCGTCTGTTCATCTGTCTGTTGAAATCACGCTACAGTCTTTAAAAATAGAGATATTAAGCTGAAACTTTGAACAGATTCTTTTTTTCCACAAGCAGGTTAACTTCGAAGATGGGCTATATCGGACTAATTCTTGATATAGCCCCCATATAGACCGATCGGCCGATTTAGCGTCTTAGGTCTATAAAAACCACATTTATTATCCGATTTTGCCAAATTATACATATTTCACCGGATTATCACGAAAGGTAGTTTACATATATACCCGAGGTGGTGGGTATCCAAAGTTCGGCTCTGCCGAACTTGGCAGGCTTTAACTTGTTTTCCTGTTCTTTCGATATTCGATATTCTTGTTATCAAGGTACAGGTCGCATTTGTTATCCGATTATAGTAAAATTTTGTACATGTCACTTTTTTGATGCAAGGACGATCGACATTGATTTTAAACGAGATTGGTTCAGATTTAGATACAGCATCCATATATATTTCATCTGATATGACCTTTTTAAGCTGTAGTAGCTATAATTTTTACCTGATCTTCACAAAATTTAGCACAAGACATTATATTTAATGTTGCAACATGTGTGCATAATTTTATCAAAATCGGTTCAGATTTAGATATAACTCCCATATATCTCTTTCTTCCGAAATGCTATTTTTAGGCTCTAGCAGCTACAATTTTGTTTGGTTCTTGACAAAATTTTGCTCAAGACGTTCTTTTCAATGTTCCAACATGTGCATAATTTGATCAAAATCGGTTCAGTTTTAGATACAGCTCCCATATATATATTTCTTCCGATATGGTCTTTTAAGGCTAGAGTAGCCACAATTTTGGTCAGATATTTACAAAATTTTGCACAAGGCGTTCTATTTAATATTCCAACATGTGTCTATAATTTCGGTGGTGGGTATAAAAATAATGTCTGTCGAGGCAGCCCGGGCATAGGCCAAGTTTTGCCTTTAAAGAATTTTTCACTGAACTTTTTTTTCTAGAAAACATTTGATTATAAATTTGGCGAAATAATTGTTGAATCAATTTTATTGAAAATTTGCCTTGCAATTACACTCTTGAACACATTTGCTCGAATGTGATAGGGATTGTTTTCAACCTTGCAGATTGAGATAAAGCTCCAAATTTCCACTCATAGGATTGGTGTAGGGTATTATATAGTCGGCACCGCACGACTTTTGCATTTCCTTACTTCCTTTCTACTTGTTTGTTTAGAATTAATGAAATGCAGCTTCGAATGCCATATCAAATATGGATCTATACATAAAGCGTGGTTCATAAACCATTTCTGTGTTTTTGCTGCGGATGCTGCATTTAATGAACAATTGCTTGCCAGTTCCAGAGCTATCACAAAAGATAAGTTGTACGATATGCTAAAGCCATGGCTGGGAACGGGTCTACTAATAAGTAGCGGCACTAAATGGCATGCACGTCGAAAGATAATCACGCCCACATTTCACTTTACAATATTGGAGAAATTTCTTGAGATTTTTGATAGACAATCATCGATAGTGGTGGAGAGTTTAAGTGAGAAAGCCGATGGAAAGACGCATTTCAATATATTACCCTATATATCTTCGGCAACTCTGGACATCATAGCAGAAACAGCTATGGGAGTTAAGGTGAATGCACAAGTCGACAAAAATTTTCCATATACCTCAGCAGTGAAAGAGTGAGTATTAAGATTGTGAGAAAATAATGATAATAATATTATAATTTTTTTAAGAAAATTATTTGTTTCGCAGAATGCTTGAGCTGATGTCGTGGCGCTTCCTTCATGTGCACTTGCACAGTGATTTGATATTCTCCATTATATATCCGTTAAAAAAACTACGTCAGACCAAACTTATCAAACTTATGCACAGATTTACCCTAGGAGTTATAGAGGAAAGGCGTAAAACCTTAGAAAATAGTTTAAGTGCCCAGGATACAGTTGCCCATGCGAATGATGTAGACGATATTGGGTGCAAAAAACACAAAGCCCTATTAGATGTTTTGCTACAGTCTTCCATTGATGGCCAGCCCTTGACAGATGAGGAAATTCGTGAGGAAGTGGACACATTTATGTTCGAAGGTCATGATACAACTTCAACGGCCCTCAGCTTTACATTGCACTTGTTGGCTCGTCACCCCATAGTTCAGCAGAAAGTCTTAAATGAATTAAATCAAGTTTATGGTGATCATGATTCCCTCGACTTTACTTTAATGAATCTAAACGAACTAAAATATATGGAGCATGTTATCAAGGAATCAATGCGTTTATACCCCCCGGTACCGCTAATTGGGCGTGAAATCACCGAAGATTTCAAATATAGTAACTATAAAATTTTCAAATACGTTATTAAGAATTGCATCAAGAATTAACAATTTTTTTTTAGCAAATTTGTGTGTAGGCAGTGGTGTATTGCCTGCCGGCACCCAAGTTGTCATATCCATTTTCAATTGCTTGAGAGATCCCCAAGTATTTGAGAGTCCTTCCGATTTTATACCAGAACGCCATGAACCAACAAACACTGGCAGTGCTTACTCTTTCATACCATTTAGTGCTGGTCCGCGAAATTGCATTGGCCAGAAATTTGCCATGTTTGAAATAAAAGTTTTACTAAGCAAAATTATTCGTCAATATGAATTGCTGCCATTGGGACCCGATGTTGACCCCATACTTGGTATAGTTATGCGTTCTGAGACTGGAATGCATTTGGGACTTAAAAAGAGAAAGTGATATCAAATCGTTCGATATTAATTTTAAGAATTTATTATTTATTTGTTTGATTAAATCATTATAAGTTACGCCTCAGGCCAAATAGGCGCTGAGGCAAATTATTTAGGCAATTTGCAACATTTACAATTCATTCTATACTATGAACATAGTAATCTAAATAAAAAATAATAAGGATTACATTTGTATTAAAATGCTTGAACTACAATATAAACTAGGTGTTTATATCTTGTTGTTTTCTTCTTTGAACCGTTGAGTGGAGCGGAAGTATTGTTATTTCACACCACAAGAATTTTCCTGTAATTCGTAATAGGTCATTATTTTTGGAAGAAAAATGTAAGCCACTCAAAGATAGCTGCGATAGAGGCATCCATTATGCGGTTGATCATCTGCGTCTGTTTCCAGTGGAGCGGCAGGTGTAGAGCCCGGGAGTAGGCTTTGAATGGACTCCAAAGACCCAACAGCTGCGGTGGTGGTTTCAGGCCGTAGCATGTTGTCTGCTACTGAAACCTCGACTGTTGTCAGAAGAGGCTTTTGACGAAGACACCTGGTTCGAGTCTCAAGTACAAGGCCGAACCTATTCATTCTTCGCTTGCCTATAATTTGCCTAGGCCATCGGCCTTCTCCGGCAAACCAACATGCTCTTTAAGAGGATGGAATAATAGAAGACGTATCGTCCTCAGGTTTATTGAGAGACTTGGTGCGAATGGCCCTAAGACTCTCACTAATCGGGAGAGAGACTCCCTAAATTGGGCTCGGGAATTTGCTGCACAGGCTACCCCAAAGACTACACGTCTAGATTCGGAAACTGCACCGCAGTCGGCCAAAAGGCTGCGGTCACCTGGAGGGCATCCCATGCCTAAAAGAACTAGGGTGAACATCAGTGAGATAGTTCCAAGAACCTTTGCTAATGTCGCTAGGGACAGTTTGGTGATGACAAGGGAGAAGAACAGGGCTGCATACCTAGGAATAATTGGAGTGGGATGGTCAATGGACTGCATCAGTAAACTCCGATGTCCTTGAGGAATTTTCCAGGTTTCCCCAGTTTGTGACGATGCAGGCTGGAATCGAGGCCGATACAGACTAATTGCCTTTGGGGATCAAAATTCAATTGAAATGTAACGTTGTGCGCTAAAAAAGTTTGGTGAGATCTGGTCATGTGCAGCACAAGATTTAGCCAAGAAGGAAGATATTCCTTCTTGACCAATGGCGCATGCTTGGATACCAAGGATTCCCTCAGATCCTGAATCGATAGAAGATAAGGGAATGTAATACACATATTTCAACCACCGACTGGAAGATTGGTAGATTGGGTGAGGCTGATGGTGACCGGAGACATGCAGTATTCGTACTAAACTCCGGCTGTCTCGCAGACTTAAACAAGTCTGAAGGGGTTGTATCCTACGGATTTAACAAGTTGAAACAGAATTTCTTTAGAAGCGGTGGGATTGGGGAATCAGGAGACGACTCAGCAGTTGTTGCTGAACACTTGCCTGAGGAACTATCGACCACATCGCTAAAGTCTGTCGGATTGCAGGAGACAGAAAATCTTCCTGCCACAATCGAGACAGGAAGATGTCATCGAAACGGGACTTGACAAGCCCTATGTGGGTGAGTCACAAAGTTGGACTGGGCTCGAAGTGTGCGCCAGCGGGGAAGCACTGAACTCAGAGAGTACTTCGACAGCAGCAGTTAGTGAAGAATCTAAGGAAAAATCGTCCACAGCGCAAGTGCCCAGTGTCCTGAGGAAGTGTGGTCTCTGCCCCTGGATGCGTACGGAAGCTCATCATGACAACTTCTAACGAATCTTGTGAGGATGAACTCCTGGTGGAGTCTGAAGGTAAGCTAATACAATAGTGGTGGAAGTTCTAAATCCTTACTATGGTCCGGTTTCTACATAAAGGGTGATTTTTTTGAGGTTAGGATTTTCATGCATTAGTATTTGACAGATCACGTGCTCGTTAGTAAGTCTATTCATGATGAAATGTCAAAGCATACTGAGCATCTTTCTCTTTGACACCATGTCTGAAATCCCACGTGATCTGTCAAATACTAATGCATGAAAATCCTAACCTCAAAAAATCACCCTTTATAAATCTCCACCATTGTAAGGCCGCTTCGGCGATACTACGTGGTTCTTATCCAGGAACCATGGGTGTGTGGAGGAATGGTTCGTAGACTATGAATTCCGGGATTTGAACTTTTCAAGAGTACGGGGAATGATAGACACAGAGGCTGTATTCTTGCAAAGAGTAGTCTAAATGTTTTTTCTCTTCCGTCGCTTAGCACTGACGATTTGGTAGTAGTCAGCCTTGAAATAAACAAGTCTCATTATTGGCTGGCTTCCCTATATATGGCACACGATTCAGAGATGCCGCCTTCAAACCTTAAGTCGCTGGTTGAAGGCGGTTCTGTAGGGAAGAAAAGGCTCATTGCAGAAAGTGATGCTAATGCACATCACCAGATATAGGGAAGTTCGGATGTTAATGTTCTATTGAGTATACACTTTTGATATAAGGTTAGCCTAGGTTAAAGTGGCAGTCTGCCATTAGACTCACTTAGACGTTTTCGTCCATTGTGATACCACAGAAACAGAAGAAGAAAGATGCTTTCTAGTTCCTACCGTTGAACCATCCATTTCGCTTTAAAAAGCACAACAATTTGTGTATGTTCACATCCGCTAATTCAGACAGGTTCTCAAAGAAATGAGAACCTAAAGTGAAACTCCTTCTGACTGCCAGTGCAGTCATGTCCTCACAGCTTCTACAAAAGTCGTTGCTGGCAACCTTCAGTCTGTCAGCATATTTTCCCGCTCGCCCGCTTTACAATTCTCTAGAATATCTCTGTGGCCTGGCACCCAGAACAGGTGAATTTTTTACTGTTCAGCCATCTCGTTGGGCGGTTTTTTGTTTTCAAAAATACGTTCTCCAGGGATTTAATGGCTGTCTGAGAAGATATTTATGCCTCGTTATGACATTATATCTTAGCCATTTCACCACTTCCTTAACTGCAAGAATCTTCGCTTGATACACACTGCAGTGGTCGGGTAACGTTTTCGGTATGACCAGTTCTAGATCTTAAGTCTCTAAAGGTGTTCTACACCCCGAAGCCCACTTAGTCGTTTAGTTTGGAACCATCCATATTGAAGTCTACATAACTTCTTTTACCAGATATATCGTAGTTCCAGTCGGCTCCATCAGGAATAGTAGTAGAGTAGCACGTCATCAGCAAACGCGTCCGCTTTTAGGCCATTTTCTTCCAGAGACAATGATATATTGTGTTGGCTATATTCCAAAGTAGAGGAGACAGTACACCTCCTCGAGGTGTTCCTCTGCTGACCCATCTTTTTAGATCCACCGATCCCAAGCCTGCCGTAATGCATCTTTCAGTAAGTAAGTTATTTATAAACTTTCTTACGGCAGAGTTGATGCCTAGATACTCCAACTCTTTCATGATTGACGTCGGTTTTAGATTATTGAAAGCACCTTCAATGTCGAGAGAAATGCTACCATTCCCTGATAGCGAGAGAACCCTCTATGTAACCAACTAGGTCGTGAAGGGCTGTTTCAATGGATTTGCCTTTGCTATATGCATAGTTCTGCCACAAGGGATATCTCCAGGGATCTTTGCTCTATTATATGGTTCTATCAACCTCTCAGGAATCTTCAGCATAAATTCAACTGGTGATATACCATCGGCGCGTGGCAATTTAAGGGAGTCAAAACTTTTTATCGTCCAAAGAATTTTCGACTCAAACACAATTTCCTCAATAACCTCCGACAAATGCATACCAGAGAACTTCCTCTTTAGGCTTTACGTTTTCTGTAGCAGAGTTTCCCCGAAAATGTGTATCGACGAGTAGTACTAGTGTTTTCTCACTACAGATTCTACATACATTCTCTGACTTTTGAATACGCGTATGCAAATTTGCCCATGAAAATTTCATTAAGGAACAGAGGCAAACTTCTCACATATCAATGAGTGCTGTCTGATTCAAGTTTAAGCTCAATGATAATGGGCCTTCTTTTTAATTCCGAGTCCGAACGGCGTGCAGCAGTGCGCCACCTCTTTGTGGAGAAGTTTTTACACGGCTGCCATACCAAAACGTACATTACCTCCCAAATGTCGCCAGCATTAGGAGAAGATAACCAACGTTGAAAATATTCATTCAGGCGTAAAGCATCATAGGCGGACATGCTAACGTCTGCGCTGCGGTGGCCTTCTGAATATATCCCACCGTAAAAGGAGCTGCAGAATTCTACCCAGAATTTTTTTCTGAGCCTTTCTCTGCTCACCCTTATAGATGTCTCAATGGTGTGGCGCTCTTGTGGCTTTTACTCTGCTGAAGAGTTTTTTGCAATTCTTCCTAAGATCACCCAATTCTGGGGTCCACCATGGCGGTCGCTGTTTGCCCCTTGGCTTGGCACTAGGACATTCTGACACAAGCGAGTCATTCAGGGCCTTCGTGATCCGCTGGACCATTATATCCATATCCTCCGCAGTTTCCACGTCCTTTCCTGGTTTAGGACGTACAGAATGTGTGCCGAAATGTATCCCATCCGTCTTTCTTCCGTTTAAGCTAGGGACCACTTCTGCAGTATTTTCGCCAAGGCTGAAAGTAAAAGAACGAAGATCTGAGAAGCTGTGATCATCCAACACTTCCCAGTCAAATATCCTTCGGCTTTTATCTTCCTGGTAATAAGGGTCGGTCTATTTCCTTTAATACAAATCGCCAGATTGCAACTTATAATATATTCGATAAGCAGCTCACCCCTTTCGATGATACCCGAACTTCCCCATATCTGGTGATGTGCGTTAGCATCAATACCTATAATGAGGCTCCTTGTCCCTGCTGAAGCGGCGTCAACAAGCAACTTAAGGCTTCAAGCCGGCATCTCTGAATCGTGTGTCATATATAGGAAAGGCAGCCAGTAATGAGACTTATTTATTTCAAGGCTGGGTGCTACTGATCCCTCAGTGCTTATCGACTAGAGAAGAAAAACATTTAGACTTCTCTTTGCAAGAATACGGTATCTATGTCTTTCATTGCCCGTGCCCTTGAGTAGTTTAAATCCAGGAATTCTTAGTCCACGAACCATTCCTCCGCACTAAACTAAACTAAAAGATGCAAAAATATTTTTTTATACCCCCACCATAGGATGGGGGTATACTAATTTCGTCATTCTGTTTGTAACTCCTCTAAATATTCGTCAAAGACCCCATAAAGTATTTATGTATATTCTTGCTCGTTATTATATTTTAAGTTGATCTAGCCATGTCCGTCCGTCTTAAAATTTTGCAAAAATACTTCTTATAAGTGTAGGTCGGTTGGGATTGTCCATATCGGTCCATGTTTTGATATAGCTGCCATATAAACCGTTCTGGGATCTTAACTTCTTGAGCCACTAGAGGACGCAATTCTTATACGATTTGGCTGAAATTTTGCATGGGTTGTTTTGTTATAGTTTCTAACAACTGTGCCAATTATGGTTCAAAACGGTCTATAACCTGACATAGCTGTCATATAAACCGATCTGGAGTCTTGATTTCTTGAGCGTCTAGAGGGCGCAATTCCTATCCGATTTGGCTGAAATTTTGCATGCGGTGTTTCGTTATGACGTCCAATAACTGTGCCAAGTACGGTGTAAATCGGTGCATAACCTGATATAGCTGCCGATCTTGGATCTTGACTTTTTGACCCACTAGAGGGCGCAATTCCTATCCGATTTGGCTGAAATTGACGTGTTTCGCTATGACTTTTAACAATTGTACCAAATATGGCTCAAAACGGTCCATAACCTGATATAGCTGCCATATAAACCGATCTGGCATCTTGACTTCTTGAGCCTCAAGAGTGCGTAATTGTTTTCCGATTTGTTCAACGGCTTCTCCCATGACCTTCAATATACGTGTTAAATATGGTCTGAATTGGTCTTCAGCCTGATACAGCTCCCCTATAAACCGATCTCCCTATTTTACTTTTTAAGCCCCTAAAAGGGCCAATTCTTATTCGATTTCGCTGACATTTTATATATAGACTTCTACTTTGGTCTCGAACACTCAATTCAATTAGCATAGTAATTCTTTTCTTATATCCTTTGTTTGTCTAAAAAGAGATACCGGGAAAGAACTCGACAAATGCGATCAATGGTGGAGGGTATATTACAATAGATTTGGCCTGGGCGAACTTAGCACGCTTTTACTTGTTTTTATTTATTTACTTAAGCCTTTAACCCAACAGTTTGTTGCAAAGATATATTATCAACTAAATTATAAATTTTCAAAATTTCTAGACCTCTGTTTAGTAATACTATATTAAAGTTCAAAGACACCATGTTTAGATTATTTATTTTTATGAAATCGTATTTTTATAAAAGCTTAAATCCATGCGCAGTTAAACATCCATCGTTCATAGAAAAAATCGAATGGCTAATTTTAAAATACAGTAGACAAAGAACGCACTTGAACTTGAAAACATTTGTAAAATTTTTGTTGTTTTTTTGGTATGAATGAAAAGTGTTCGAATAAATAAAAACGAATTTGATTTCCGGCTATAATTGAAAGTATCTGTCTGGAACCATCATTCATAAGTGATCGGCAGCACAAAATTCATCACCATCATAAACATGACAATAGCCCACGAGACGATGAGGAAGACCCACACTTGGCTTAAACCAAATCAAAACGTCAGAAAAAGAAAAACAAAGAACGGTATGAAAAGAATTAACAAAAACATTGCGATTTATATTGTTTGGTAAAGTCTGTCTGTCCGTCTGTCTTTATTGAACAACTATAGAAAATTTTTAAATGGACATCTTCGTTGTTTTTGGCTGGTGATTGTCTGATGATTGGCGATTTTTTTTTTCACTGGGCCAAATTTTGTGGTAAGATATCTGCTGTCAAATTAATGAAGCAGCCGGTTTTAAATCGATCAAAATGTGAAATCGTTTGGGAATTGAGCTCTATGTAAAGCGAAAAAAATTTGCGTATAAATATTTAAGATTATGCGTTAGGGAAATCATAACACAAAACGTCTTTCATTGCTTAAGTTGTTCAATCTCAATAGGATGGTACGTAGAGGAATATATTAAACGAAAAAACATAAATAAAACAAATATAACAAAATTTAAGAGAAAATTTAAAATATTTACAAGAATTATAAAAAAAGTGTAAGGAGAACCCAAAAGTGGACAATATTCAGAAGTGCAATATTAAAAATCAAATCAGTTTATGCCAATAGCTCAAAGAGTACTTTAATAAGTGGTTAACAATACAAAGAATTCCATAAAGCGCCATCTTTATTTCATATGTGAAGTTTAAAAAATTAAAATATAACTTTTGTCAAATATAACAACCGCTCCCATTAGTTCTTTAAACATGTCGGAACGTTGAAAACTACTGATAAAGCAATGCATATTTATCAACAATCATTTCATTGAGGAACAAAAAAAACTAACTATGCCGCCGAATGGAAACATGTTTCCTCAGAATATTGGATCGTCTGCTAACCTGGTGTCAGGTAGCCCCTTAAATATTTACATTCTGATATTTGGATTCGTACTAAATTTCCCAGGAACATTCCATTAAGGAACAGGGTATAGTTCTCTCATATCAATGCGTGCAGTCCGACTTAAGCTTAACTTCAATGATAAGGAGCTTCCTTTTCATTGTCGAGTCCGAACGGCATGCCGCATAGCGACATCACTTGGCAGAGAAGTTTTAACATGGCAGGATACCCTACAAATGTAGCCAGCATTAGTTAAGGATAATCACAGCTGAACATTTTTCTGATGTTACCGCCGGGATTTGAATCCAGGCGTTCGGCGGACATGCTGACGGTGGCCTCTGGATTCGTACAGGCTCTATATTTTGCATGTAACATTATGATGCAATGTAATAACAATGCATATACCATTATGGTGTAATCTCCAAAGTACCGGATTTACCCCAAATGGCCAGATCGGGGATAAAACTTGATATTGCCGAAAGCCTTAAAAGACTTTTCAATATTAACAAGATTGGTCTGCTTTAGAATGCAAGCAACTGCAATGATGGTCTTATCAAGCAGTGCTCTGAAATCCCAACACCCTTGTTTCATAGCATAGGAAGGCAATACACAACTTAAAGGGACTCTAAGTCCGGCGAGGAATGTAACAACACCCTGAGATTTTACATCTCCTTTATTTTGGTTTTAAGGTTCCACTTAAAGTGGAATTCTTTACTGCTTGCCAGTGCGGAATACGCATACAACAGATGTTCAACAGTTTCCTCTACATCGACGTTCTCACAACTTCTGCAGAAACCATTACTGTCATCGTTTAGTCCATCAGCATGTGAATCAGCAATACGGCAGTGAACTGTCATGACGGACGCAAAAGTTGGGCACACAATTTATGACCATATGTTTTATCTATTGCCCCTAAGCTCTTATCTCGAATAACTAGCTCGAGGTAAGAGCTTAAGGGCCAGAGATCGCAATACACACCAACCACTATGGAACGCGTTTCGTAATTTGGTTTATAATTACTCATCAGCCATATTAGGTGTAAAGACTTTAAGAGCCGTACGTTGGTATGTTGTACTTATACCGAATTTATTGCGAAAACGCCTGTATGATATAAATACCATATTAACCACGCTCGACAACCCTGTCTATTAGATGTACTTTTTCCCAATGCATGTGTTTTTGTGTAATGGTAGATTTGTTGTCTACACAAATTACACTACTCCCACGGTATACACATGATTCTGTGCATCTGTTGGAAGTTGTCCGTCTGTCGAAATCACGATAGCGGTCGAACGCGTAAAGCTAGCCGCTTGAAATTTTGCACAGATACTTTATATTGATGAAGGTCGTTGGGGATTGCAAATGGGCCATATCGGTTCAGATTAAGATATAGCTCCCCTATAAACCGATCTTCCGATTTGACTTCTTAAGCCCTTACAAGCCGCGATTTTTGTACGACTTGGCTGAAATTTTGCAAGTAGTGTTCTGTTATGACTTCCAACAACTACGGTCGGTATCGGTCTCTAATCTGACATAGCTCCATATAAAGCGATCTCTTGATTTGACTTCTTGAACCCTTACAAGCTGCAATCCTTTGTCATTGGCTGAAACTTTGCATATAGTGTTCTATTATAACTTCCAATCGGTCTATAACCTGATATAGCTCCCATATAAACCGATCTCCCGATTTGACTACATAAGCCCTTATAAGCCGATATGTTTGTCCGATTTGGTTGAAATTTTGCACGTAGTGTCCTATTGTGATGTCCAAAAATGGTGCTAATTACGCCCCAAATCAGTCTATCACCTGACACAGCTCCCATATAATCCGATCTCCCGATTTGATTTCTTGAGTCCTTTCAAGCTGCAATTTTCGTCCGATGAAGCTGAAATTTTGCAAGCAGAGTTCTGTTGTGAATTCCTACAATTGTACTTAGTACGGTCCGCATCGGTCTATAACCTGATATAGCTCCCATATAAACCGATCTCCCGATTTGACTTCTTGAGACCCTGGAAGCCGCAATTTTTGTCCGATTTAGCTGAAATCTTGCATGTAGTGTTCTATTATGGCATCCAATTACTGTGCAAAGTACAGCCTAAATTGGTCTATAACCTGATATAGCTTCCATATAAACCGATCTCCCGATTTGACTTCTTGAGACCCTGGAAACCGCAAGTTTTGTCCGATTTGGCTGACATTTTGCATGCGATGTTTTGTTACGACTTTCAACAACTGTGGCAAATACGGCCAAAATCAGTCTATAACCTTATATAGCTCTCATGTAAACTGGTCTCAATCATCCTTGTTCGGTTCCTAGAAACTTTAATTTTTCTAGATGGGGCGGCCCCCTTGGACTTGACCCCACATTTTATATAAATTTCGTATTCTACTTCCAATTGCCTTTCATTTGATATCCATATTGCCTAAACGGTAAACATATACATTTGGGTGGGTTTTGGGGTATGGCGTCCCGCACGCTTATATGACCCCAAAGTTTTATACCAATTTTTTGTTTTTGGGTTACCATAAGATGCCATACAAAATTTCACTTAAATCGATAGATCTTTCTCCGAGATCTGGCATTTTTTAAAATTGTGGTTAGGGGGAGGGTCTGCTCCTCTAGCTGATATCACAAAACGATGTACTCTATTTTCACCGGGGGCTTAACTCTACCATCTGTGAAAATGTCATGAAAATCAGTTCAGCAGCTATTCGGTCCATTCGAAACAAACAAACAAAGCCAGTTTTATACACACCACCGAAGGATGGGTCATATTCATTAAGTCATTCCTTTTGCAACAAGTCGAAATATCCATTTCCGACTCGATAAAGTATATATATTTTTGATAGTAGTATAAATCTAAGACGATGTAGAAATATCCGTCCGTCTCCTTGTCTATCTATTGAGATCACGCTACAGGCCTTAAAAATTGAGATAATTAGCTGAAACTCTGCACAGATTCTTATTTTGTCCATACGCAGGTTAAGTTCGAGGATGGGTTATATCGGACTATATCTTTATATAGCCCCCACATAGAACGATCGTCCCATTTAAAGTTTTAGGCTCATTTAAGTCACATTTATTATCCGAATTCGCTGATAGTTGGTACAGTGTTTTGCGTTAGGCTCCTCGACATTCGTACTGTAAGATCGGTCTATATATGGATATAGCTGCCATATAGACCCATCTCCCGATTTAGGTTTTTAAGCCCATAAAAGGCGCATAAGCTGTATTAGACCCTTCAACATCGTTGTTTAGTATGTTCCCCAACGGCCTATATTTCGCTGAAATTTGGCACAAAGATCCATGTTAGACTTTCTGACATCCGTTTCCTATATGGTTCGAATCGGTCTAAAGTTGGATGTAGCTGCCACTTATACCGATTGCCGATTTAAGTCCTTGGATCCGCAAAAGTAGCTGAAAACGACCCCCATCGGTTTATTTTTGGATATAGCTGTCATATAGACCGATCTTACGATCTAAGGCCTTGAGCCCATAAAAGGCGCATTTATTACCCGATTTTGCTGAAATTTGGCATAGTGACTTATGTTAAGCTTTTCGACATCCGTGCCCTATATGGTTAAAATTGGTGTATATTTTGATATAGCTACCTTATTGACCATTATTCTGTTTTAACAACTTGAATAGTGAATTGTTTTTATTAGATCATTGGGCGTCCGTGCCGAGTTTAGTCCAAATTGGACCATATTTAAATATAGCTGCAATGGGTTTATAAGTGATGCAGTTTTCTCCGAATTGCGGCGAAAGGTGGTTAACATATATTAAGAATGAGATGCGCGCTGCTTTGCGGTTAATGACACACTACATTTATTTGGTAATAATTCTTTCTTACTTGCTATCTTACAAACTATTTCTTAGCCTAGCCCCAAGCTAGCAACTCTTATCTTCTATAAAATGGGTTAACAGAAAATAAGGCTAGATTGCAGTGACCTTTTCCAAATGGTTTTGACCTTCGTGGATATGTCTTTTGTGGGTCAATAAGCCCTTTTCATCGTCTCGCGTTATGATATGCAGCACGCAAACACGCTATAATTCATTTTGAGATATTTATACGGGAAATTCCTAGGATTAAAATTCTATTAAATATCGATTATGGAAACATGAGTCGTAAAAGGTTGGAAAACATACACAACTCTAACCATTTGAAATAAGTATGTTTGGGAAATTTAAACTTTCTGCGCGGCCTCACAGTGAACAGTCAACGCTGGCTCCCACTATTATAAGCAGAGAAGAAAAGTATATTTTTATAAATTTAAACAACATATATACCCGAAGTGGAGGTTATTCAAAGTTCGATCCGGCCGAACTTAGTGCTTTTCTACTTGTTATATAATAGAAAGATTAACAGTTGCGTGTTATTGGCATGGAAGATCTAAAAATTCATATCAATGCAAATGCAAATTGTGCCCATGAACATTCCACTAAGGAACAGGGGCAAACTTCTCACATATCAATGAGTGCAGTCCGATTCAAGTTTAAGCTCAATGATAAGGGGACTCCTTTTTATAGCCGAGTCCGATCGGCGTGCCGCAGTGCGACACCTCTTTCGAGAGAAGTTTTACATGGCATAGTACCTCACAAATGTTGCCAGCATTAGGAGGGGAAAACCATCGCTGAAAATTTTTTCTGATGGTCTCGCCAGGATTCCAACCCAGGCGTTCAGCGTCATAGGCGGACATGCTAACCTCTGGGCTACGTGCTAACCTCTGAAAATTCATATCAAGATTTGTTTTCTCATCGAAAACAAAATAACAATGGGAAAACTTAAAAAAAAAAATTCATATTACATCTCATGCTAAGTACCAATGGGCATATAAACCAAGTGAGAATTCTGTTTGGTGTTGTGAAAGTTGTTCACTCAAAACAAAACATCGAATAACATAATTCAATACAAGTCCTAAACGCAGCAGTCATGAAAACAAAAGCAATCGCGAAAAGTTAACTCAGGCAATTTATAAACAAATCTTCTGATAGTCGCAAAGGGTTGCCAAAACTTCCGCACACGCAATGGATTGTCTAATGATATTCTTGAAGAGTTTTTCATGACTCATTCAAACGATTATAACGCATTGGGTTGTAAGAGAATCATCGCGTGTTCAGTATCAAAGGCTAACATGCTTGCAACAACGACAACTCAATGCATGTCGTATTTAATTATGGAGTGATTCAAAAGGATCACAAATTCTGGGGCTATATTTGCAATAAATTCCCCAAAGTTTTGCTTTGTTTGTGTTAAATCAAAGTCCTAGTTTAAAATCTACTGTCTTCTACATCATCAGTGCCGGAAGATCTTTATATGAAATCAATCTACCAAGGCTTCATTTTGTATGTGTGAAATCAAAACCTTAAGAGAACCTTCTTAGTTGTAAGTATGATTTTTTAAGTCCTTTATCTTCTGCTTAATCAGTATCTTAACGACCACATTAATAGTCAGCCTGCCAACGTTTTAAGGTTCCCAAAAAATTCAAGTTGCATGATTTTAGTAGTCAACTAGTGATAATGACAAAATTTGTTTCATTTCTACTCTCTAACAGATGGCGCTGTATAAAAAATATGCTAGTTCCGCTTTTGAACTCCTTGTTTAATACTACTATAGAAAAGACCACTACCAAGGCTTTGTTTAAAACTAAACCTTCCTTACTGTTTTAAAAAACCCTACTTTCCCTTCCTCTCTATTTTTCAGAGATTTTTCGTTTTTGCCTTTGCTGCCATAGCAGCTGCCTCTGCAGCTTCTATATCCAGTGAATATTTGACTCCGGTTGAGGATAATAGCCTGCTAACAAAGGAGTATATCCCACCAGATTTCAGCGCCGAACCAGCACCCTTGTCCGATGATGGCTATCGCTATAAAGTTGTGCGTAAGCTCAGATTGAGAAATCGCCGTGATGTCAGCGAATTGCCCACTGGCGAATATCTGCCACCAGCTCAAGCTGCTCCCTCCGCTGAAGAAGCTGTAGTGGTGGAAGCACCCGCAGCTACAGAAGACTCTGTGATGGTTGAAGCTCCCCTAGTAGCTGCTTCTCAAGACAGTGCTGTTTTGGCCTCAGATGGTTATCGTTACAAGACCGTGCGCCGCATAAGATATCGTCGCCGTCGTGATGTCAGTGAATTAGTTAACAATCAATATTTGCCTCCAGTTGCTGCAACCCAACAAGAAGAAGTTGCTGTTGAAGCCGTCCCTGAACAAACCGTCGTTGTTGAGGGAGTTGCCCCCGTGGAATTTGCCTCTCAAGATAGCACTGTATTGGCCAATGATGGTTACCGCTATAAGACCGTGCGTCGCATCAGATACCGCCATCGTCGCGATGTCAATGAATTGGTGAACAACGAATACTTGCCCCCGGCTGCCGCCACCCAACAAGAAGAAGTTGTAGTGGAAGCTGCCCCAGAACAAACCGCCGTTGTTGAGGAAGTTGCCCCCGTGGAAATTGCCGCTCAAGATAGTGCCGTTTTGGCCTCAGATGGTTACCGCTACAAGACCGTGCGTCGCATCAGATACCGTCGCCGTCGCGATGTCAATGAATTGTTGAACATCGAATACTTGCCCCCTGTTGCCACCAGCCAACAACAAGACGTTGTAGCCGAAGCTGCTCCAGAACAGACCGCAGTTGTTGAAGAAGTTGAATCTGTTGCCCCCGCTCAAGTTGCCTCTCACGAGAGCGAGAGCGCTGTTTTGGCCGATGATGGTTACCGCTACAAGACCGTGCGTCGCATCAGATACCGTCGCCGTCGTGATGTCAATGAATTGGTGAACAACGAATACTTGCCCCCTGTTGCCGCCAGCCAACAACAAGAAGTTGTCGTTGAAGCTGTCCCAGAACAAAACAATGTTATTGAAGAAGTTGCTAATGTCGAAGTACCTGCCGAAGCTGCCTCCCAAGAGAGCTTTGTTTTGGCCGCCGATGGTTACCGTTACAAAACAGTGCGTCGCATTAGATACCGTCACCGTCGTGATGTTAATGAATTGGTGAACAACGAATATTTGCCCCCTGCTGCCGCCACCCAACAAGAAGAAGTTGTTGTTGAAGCTGCCCCTGAACAAACCGTTGTTGTAGAAGAAGCTGCTCCCGTTGAAGCTGCCTCTCAAGAGAGCTCTGCCTTGGCCTCTGATGGTTATCGTTACAAGACTGTGCGTCGCATCAGATATCGTCACCGCCGTGATGTCAATGAACTGGTGAACAACGAATACTTGCCCCCTGCAGCCGCCACCCAACAACAGGAGGTAGTTGTTGATGCATCCCCCGAACAAGCTTCCTTTGTTGTTGAAACTGTTCCCGAACAAGATGTCCTTGTTTCCGAAGCACCTATTCAAGTGGCCTCTCAAGATAGCGCTGTTTTGGCCAATGATGGTTATCGTTACAAGACTGTTCGTCG
This sequence comes from Stomoxys calcitrans, assembly GCF_963082655.1. Lineage (NCBI taxonomy): Eukaryota > Metazoa > Arthropoda > Insecta > Diptera > Muscidae > Stomoxys > Stomoxys calcitrans. The sequence continues at coordinate 216,863,337 of NC_081552.1, forward strand.
CATCAGATACCGTCATCGTCGTGATGTCAACGAATTGGTTAACAACGAATACTTGCCACCTGTTGCCGCCAGCCAACAACAAGAAGTTACCGTTGAAGCTGTTCCCGAACAGACAACCGTGGTAGAAGAAGCAGACCCAGAGCAATATGCTGTTGCTGTTGAAGCTCCCGTCGAAGCTTTAGCCTCTCAAGATAGTGCCGTTTTGGCCTCAGATGGTTATCGTTACAAGACTGTGCGTCGCATTAGATACCGTCACCGTCGTGATGTCAGTGAATTGGTGAACAACGATTACTTGCCGCCAGTTGCTGCCACCCAACAAGAAGAAGTTTTTGTTGAAGCTGCCCCTGAACAAACCGTTGTTGTAGAAGAAGCTGCCCCCATTGAAGCTGCCTCCCAAGACAGCGCGGTTTTGGCCAATGATGGCTATCGCTACAAGACTCTCCGCCGCATCCGGTACCGTTATCGTCGTGATGTTAGCGAACTTCCCCTCAACAAATATTTGCCCCCCACCGAAGCCCAAACCCAAGAATTCATCAGTGTGGTCCCAGAGCCCGAGGAGACCTCGGTGTTAGCCGATGATGGTTATCGTTACAAGGCTGTTCACAGACTTAAGCATAGACGCCATTAGTGTTAACCAAATAGGAATTGTTGAATTAATTTTAAGTCAATTAGGAAAGAAATGAATGAGAACTGACTGAAATGAAAGACGTATTGAATTACCTCAAGTAAATAATAAAAAATAACCTAAAGAATTGTAATAATAGGTGTTTGGAAATTTAATGGGTTAGGTTTATGTGGAAATCTGCAATGAGACTCACTAAGAAGTTTTCATCCATTGTGATACCATAGGAACAGGAGAGGGAAGATGCCTTCCCTTCCTATTATCAAATCATCAAGATCCTCAAGCGTTCATTTAGATATGTTCTAAAAGAAATGAGAGCTTAAAGTGGAGCTCCTTGTGCCTCCCAGCAGATGTTCTATAGTACCCTTTTCCTCGATTTCCTCTCATCTTCTTCAGAAGTCGTTACTTGCAACCTTCAGTCTGGCAGCATGTTTTCCGATCAGACTGACCTATTATGACAGAGATAATGACTGAGACGTCTCTTCTAGCCAGCGACAGCAAAGTCTTCAAGTCTAAATTGAGCCACATAATTTTTAAGAGCTCACAACCCTCACTTTGTGATCATTTGTCATTGGTTGCCATTCGGGTTTGATCCTAGCTTACATGATGTCGCTAAAGATATACCAACAGCTTTAAGTTCCATTGGAATGTATAAGGTAGTCTCTCTATTCTCGTAAGCCCGTCTGTTCTTCAATTCCCTGGGATATCTCTGAAGCCCGGGATGCGAGAAATCTGCCATAGTCGAGGGGAGTTTTCGAATCTAGAAATATATTCTTTCGAGACTTAATGGCCGGGTTGTCTGAGAAGATATATCGGGTTTCCCAATATGGATTTGATAACTTTTTATACCCACCACCATAGGGTGAGGGTATGCTAATCTAGTCATACCATTTGTAATGCAAATTTGCCCATGAACATTTCACTAAGGAACTGGGGCAAACTTCTCACATATCATTGAGTGCCGTCCGATTCAAACGTTAAGTTCCTTTTTATAGCCGAGTCCGAATGGCGTGCCGCAGTGCGACACCTTTTTGGGGAGAAGTTTTAACATGGCATATTGCCTCACAAATGTCGACAGCATTAGGAGGGGATAACAATCACGATAGTGGTCGAACGTGTAAAGCTAGCCGCTAGAAACTATGCACAGATACTTATTTTTGATATAGGTCATTGGGGATTGCAAATGGGGCATATTGGTTCAGATTTGGATATAGACCCCATATAAAAAGGTCCCCCCCATTTAACTACTTAAGCACCTAGAATTTTCATCCAATTTGGATGTAATTTAAACCAAAGACTAAAGTTATGACTTTCAACATCCATGCCAAGTATCATCCGAATCGGTCTATAAACAGATATAGCCCCCATATAAACCGAACCTAGGATTTGACTTGTTGAGTCTTTGGAAGCCTCAATTTTCATCCGATTTGGTTGCAATTTAAACCAAAAACTTAAGATACGACTTCCAACATGCATGCCAAGTATGATCCAAATTAGTCTTCAACCAGATAAAGCCCCTTATAAACCGATCCCCGGATTTGACTTTTTGAGCCCTTAGAAGCCTTAATTTTCATGCGACTTGGCTGAAATTTTAACCAAAGACATAAATTATGACTTCCAACATCCATGCCAAGTATGATCCGAATTGGTCTTTAACCAGATAAAGCCCCCATATACACCGATCCCCGGATATGACTTCTTGAGTCCTTAGAAACCTCAACATTCATCCGATTTGGCTGAAATTTGGAATAAAGACTTGTTGTATGACAATTTCATCATCCATGCCAAATATGATCCGAATAATAACCGATCCCCGGATTTGACTTCTTGAGCACTTAGAAACCTCAACTTTCATCCGATGTTGCTGAAAATTAGAACAAAGACTTGAATTATGACTTCCAACATCCATGCCAAGTTTGATCAGAATCAGTCTATAAACAGCTACTGCCCCCATATAAACCGATCCCCGGATCAAACCTTAGAAGCCAACATTTTCTCCTGATTTAGCTGAAATTTGGCCTAAAACCCTATCTTTTGACTTACAAAATCAGTGCCAAGTTTTATCCGAATCGGTCAATATGGTGATATAGGCCTCCCTAAGTACCGATGATATGATTTCTTGAGACCAAAATAATTTAAATTTAAACTCGGTTGATAAAGGTACATTTTAAGAGGAATCCATGGTGGTGGGTCCCATGATTCGGCCCGGCCGAACTTAGCACGGTTTTACTTGTTTTTGCTGAAAAAAGTGAAACAGACATTACTGTTGTTCCAGCAAAGATAGTGCTGCTGTTTACGCAAGCATTTCGTACTGCTATTTCAGCCAATAAAACCTGCTGTTTTAATTACAAAAATCTGCTAAAATACTGGAAAAAGATCTGCTGAAATGAAAAATGCTTTGTTTTTATTATTTATGTCTGTCTTCAGTCTTCGATTTTTACTACGATCAAGAATATATGCTCGTTTACTTTATAGGATCGGAAGTGGATATTTCGATGTGTTACAACCGGAATAGCAAAATGACTATACTACCATCGTTCGGTGGTGGGTATAAAAAAGCAGTGTGGAATGCAAACAGCCACTGAGACACACATCTCCATTTGCGTATTGATCAATATCTCATTCAAAAACTTTCTTAAATCTGGCTGTGTCAACAATTTTTTTGGTTTACCTAAGTGTGTGTGCAATGCATGAAAAAGTATTTTCCCATTTGTTTGGTTTTTCTGATATTTCCCCTTAATTCATTTTCCGTGTGTAGTAAAGTAGAACAACATCAGTGCAAAGGTATTTTATTCAGGGAAATACCGCATAAGTATGCATACCTGTTTAATGGTTACGACGCATGTGCGCTGTTTATTGTTTACAATAACGATGACCCTTTTTATACCCTCCACCATAGGATGGGGATATACTTATTTCGTCATTCAGTTTGAAACACCTCGAAATATGCGTCTAAGGACCCATAAGATATATATAATATTGATCGTCATAAAATTTTTTTTAAGTCGATCTAGCCATGTCCGTCTGCCTGTCGAAAGCACGCTAACTTTTGAAGGAGTAAAGATAACCGCATGTAATTTTGCACTAACGCATCTTATCAGTGTAAGTCGGTTGGGATTGTAAATGGGCCAAATTGGTCCATGTTTTGATGTAGCTGCCGTATAAAACGACCTGGAACTTGACTTCTTGAGCCTCTAGAGGACGCAATTCTTATCCGATTTGGCTTAAATTTTCAACGTGGTGTTTCGGAATCAGTTCCAACAACTGTGCTAAGTATGGATTAAATCGGTTCATAACCTGCTATAGCTGCCATATAAAGAGATCTCCCGATTAGACTTCTTAAGCTTCTAGAGGCCGCAGTTCTCATCCGATTTGGCTGAAATTTTGCACAAGCATTACATTTTATCTTAAGCTCATTAGCCATAAGTTCCGTAAATAAAATTCCTTTTTATTTCATTTGTCCCAAAGTTTCGTCAATTTTTGTTGACATCTTCAGGGGATACGTCTATTTAATTAAAACATTACATTTATTTCAAATCTTCATGAAAATACAATTAACTTACAATAAATAAGAATATTAATTCCTGATATAGCTGCCATATAAACCGATCTCCCGATGAGACTTCTTGAGCTTCTAGAGGGCGCAATTCTTATCCAATTTGGTTGAAATTTTGCTTATGTTATTTTGGTATGACAACAACAACTGTTTCAAGTATGGTCTTAATCGGTTGATAACCTGATTAGCTGCAATATAAATTGATCTCCCAATCTATGACTTCTGACAGCCATGAAAACTACGGTCCCTATCAGTCAATAACTTGATGTAGCTCATATATATATTGAAAAAGTCAAATGCGATCCATGGTGGAGGGTATATAAGATTCTGACTGGCCGAACTTAGCACGCTTTTAAATACTTGTTAATACGAGGGTTGCCTTTTCTATTTCGGGATAGGACAAAACTTGAGCTACAATCTGCCAACTGACAGCTCTATCGTTAAGCTAGACATTTTTGAGGTTATACGTACTCAGAACATTTTGACATACGAGCGCTATTCATGTTGTTTACAGTAACATAAAAGATTCATCTTGCCCAAAAAATGGAATTAAATCGTAAACATTTTCGTGCGATTATTTTTTTTAAACTTTCGACATGGATTTTCTCAATAACAGTGCATCGATGGACTCAATTAACTTTTAGGCGAATAAGCTTCATCAAGGACCAGTGTCCATCGGTGGTATGGTGAATTCAACCGATATCGTAGTTCATTCGTGGGGCTATATTAACCTAGTCATTCCGTTTGTAACATCTCGAAATATTGATCCAGGACCCCATAAAGTATACATATTCTTGATCGATTCGACATTCTGAGTCGATCTAGCCATGTCCGTCCGTCCGTCTGCCGAAATCACGATAGCGGTCGAGCGCGTAAAGCTAGCCGCTTAAAATTTTGGAGATGGAATGGTCAACTCAACCGATATCGTAGTTCATTCATGGGGGCATATTAACCTAGTCATTCCGCTTGTAATATCTCGAAATATTGATCTAGGACTCCATATAGTATATATATTCTTGATCGATTCGACATTCTGAGTCGATCTAGCCATGTGCGTCCGTCCGTCTGTCCAAATCGCGATAGAGGTTGAACGCGTAAAGCTAGCCGCTTAAAATTTTGCACACAAACTTAGTATTGATGCCGGTCGTTGGGGATTGCAAATGTGCCATATCGGTTCAGATTTGAATATAGCTCCCATATAAACCGATCTCCCAATTTGACTTCTTGAGCCCCTGAAAGCCTCAATTTTTGTCCGAATTGGCTCAAAGTTTGCACATGGTGTTTTACTTTGACATCCAACAACTATGCCAAGTAAGGTCCAAATCGGTCTGTAACCTGATATAGCTCCCATATAAATCGATCTCCCGATTTGCTTTCTTGAGCCCCTGGAAGCCGCAATATTTGTCCGATTTGGCTGAAATTGAGCTTGTAGTATTCAGTTATGGCTCCCAACAACTGTGTACTATTCTTGACCCTTACAAGCCGCAATTTTTGCACGATTGGCTGAAATTAAGTACGGTCTAAATTGGTCTATAACCTGATATAGCTCCCATAGAAACCGATCGCTCGATTTTACTTTTTGAGCCCTTACAAACCGAAATTTTTGTCCGATTTATGAAATATGGTCCAAATCAGTCTATAACCTGATATAGCTTCCATGTAAACCGTTCTCGATCATCCTTGTTCGCTTTCTAGAAGCTTTAATTGTTGTTGTTTGGACAGAAATTGGTATGTGGAATCAAATTGTGCCCTACAACAACATTTATTTTATATAAATCGTTAGCAGAATCCATGGTGGTGGGTTCCCAAGATTCGGCACAGCCGAACTTAGCACGCTTTTACCTAGTTAACAATATCTAATCTTATCTCAATGAAGATAAGACTAGGAACGTATACAGCGATAAGAAAATGAAGACACAGAACTGTACGCATATCTAAAGTGCTCAGTATTACAACGACTTTGAATCGGCTACAATTACCGCCAACAAAACGAACGACACATTTTTTATTTAACAAAAAGCAAATTGCAACATTTACCAGTTAATCTATATCATTTAAAATGAAATTGATCAAGAATAGCTCAACAACCCTGGTGATCCTCCTTAGTAAGGCTAAAACTAAATGAATCTAAAACTATCATATCATATAATAGACTGAAGTGACATTCAATATGTGGAGTTAAAATTAATGGAAGCTACCAAAAAGTTACAGGTTTATTTGTGGATGCAGAGTGAAATTAAATAAATACTATAAAATAGACAAATTTAGATTATAGACTTACAGTAATTTACATTTATAGAGTTACATAGGTATTCACAAAATTTAATGTAGATTTGAAATAGTTTTATTTGATCCATTTTTTTTACAGAACTGTCAAGTAAGCCTTATATCAAATCAACATTTAGTTTTGTGAATAAGGCCCTTAATGTATACAACAAAATGCTTTGTGTCATTACAAAATTAAAAAAAATTTTTTGCTTACCAATTTGTGACTTACAAGAACAATGCGGCGATAGAAAACTCTCAAAAGGGGGCTTTTGCTTATCTTAAAGTTATGCCTATGGCAATACTTTCCTCACAAGATAAGATAAGCGAGTTACTCATGGCAAAGTGTACATCTGTATTTTGTATTAATCATCTGTATTTTGTGTTGATGATTCAAACCAAATAAATCGGACAGGAAATTATATTCATAAATAATGAAAGCCAAAACAAGAAAATGTTTGCAAAGGTAACCTGAACGAAGAACTGTAATAACTTAACCGCAATAAACAGAAATAAATGAATGATAACAAGTAAAAACGTTTCGGCCATGCCGAACTTTGGATACCCACCACCAAAGATATAATAATAATCCTATTTTATTATAAACTAGCTGGACAGGGCCTGCTCTGTTGCGGCTTCTTTAACTCTTTAATATCTTTTAAGGGTGGGGACACTTCGCCCTGAATGTGGATATCGAATTCGTACTAATGTAGCCTATGTCCACATATGACGTTGACCGCCTGCGTTCGAATCCTGGAGGAACCTCGAACAAAATTTAAAGCGGTGGTTATCCCCTCTTAATGCTGGCGATATTTGCGAGGTACCATGCCATGAATGGTCATGTACAAAATTCTCCCCAAAGAGGTGTCGCACTGCCGCACGCCGTTCGGACTTGGCTATAAAAAAAGGTCCCTTATCGTTGATAAACTCAATTTGAATCGGAAAGCACTCATTGATGTGTGAGAAGTTTCTCCTGCTCAGTTTCTGGGTAAATTTTTACTCTACTTCCAAATGCCTTTCTTTTGAGTTCCATATTACCGTATTGGAAAATATTTCGGGTTTAGGGGGTATTTCGAGGGTGGTCACTTGGCCATTAAAGTAAATATAAGATTCGTGCTCTACCTTCCGAAACATATCATATGAGTCCCATAATGGCATGATCGGTAAATAAGTTGTGATTGACGGCCAATAAATTTCCACCTCAAATATCTTTTATATAATAAGGAGGTATTTTGGGGTGGGCGGCTCCCCAAACACATGGCTCTATATTGTCGTGATTGGTCGAACAAACGCATTACCAATCTCCGTGATTTGGTATTTTTGGAATTAGTGTAATAAGAAATGCTTTTTGGGGGAGACATTTCGACCTAAATATGGATATCAAATTCGTGTCCACTCCCAAATTCCTTTATTTTGAGCCCCAATGGTAAGAACCATTTGGAGGCTGCTTTGGGGCTGGGGCGGCCACCGGCACTTTGCCCTGGAAATAGATTCGTTCTTTACTTCCAAATACCGTTAATTTGAGCTCCATATTGCTATAGTCGCAAATAAATTTCAGTTTAAGGGGTGATTTGGGGCGTACCCCCAAAATTGGATATCAAATTCGTTTTCTACTCTCAAATACCTTTCATTTGAGGTGCATTTTGCCATAATGGGTCAATTAACCTATTCGACGTATTTTTAGGAGGAAAAGCGCCACCTTGACCTGAACGCAAATTTTAATGTCATATTTTTAATCTAATCCCAAATATCTTTCATTTGAATCCCATATAGCCATGGTCGTCTGATATGCCCATTTTGGGGGTATTTGGGGTGGGTGGTCCATTACATGGACCTAATTTTTTATGCCATATTTGTAATCTACTGAAGGATTCTTTTCATTACTTTTTGATTCTACAAAACAAAAAAACAAACCGAGTCTCATATAGTCATGATGGGTCATATGCCCATTGGGGCTCAAATTACTTCGATCTGATTTTGTATGCCAGATTCGTAATCTACTCCCGAATACCTTTCATTTAAGCCCATATTGATATTGACGACAAATTTGTCTACTTTTAGACATTTTGGAGTTAGGGCAACTTCTTGGGAACCCAATTTTTTATAACATATTCGTGTTCTACCTTTCAATACCTTTCATTTGATATCCATATTGTCATTATCGGTCCACTTTTGATTTTAGTTGGTATTTTTGGGGTAGCGGAGAGGGTCCGCCCCTTCCGATATCAACAAATTATAAAGCACATTTGTCCTTCCTGATCATATTCGTAATCTACTCCCAAATACCTTTCATTTGAGTCCCATATTGTCATGGTCGTCAAATAAACCTATTTTAAGAGGTTTTGGGACTGGGGCGGCCCCTCAGGTACTTAGAATACCTTTTATTTGAATCTCATATTGTCCCGATCGGTCCACTTTCATTTTTGGGTAGAGCTTTTGGGGTAAGGGGGAGGGTCCGCCAACCTCCCGATATCAAAAAATTATATAGCCTACGTTTCCTATGTTTCGAGACCAGCCTACACAATCTGTGAAAATTTCAAGGTAATCGGTTCAGCCGTTTTTAAGTCTATACGAAACAAACACAAATCGAATTTTATATAGCTGGACAGGACCCGCTCCGCTGCGCTTCTTTTACTCTCTTATTTTATGAACACTATGCTGGCATGATCAGCAAAAAGTCCTGTTTGGGGGTGCTGATACGGCCTTTCGGATATTTTACCCCAATGTGGATATTATGTTGGTGCTCTACTCCAAAATTTCTTTCATTTGAGACTTATTTTGGTATGGTCGATAAATATGTACGGTATGGGGGTGTTCTTGGGTGTTAGGTGGACCCCCAAGTATAAGATTCGTGCACTTGCCTTAAATACCTTTCATTTGAGCCTAATATTGTCATTATTGGTTTAAATTTTCATTTGGCGGGCGTTCGGGTGGGGCGGTCGCAAAGTAGTTCCACCAAGAAATAAATTTTTATGTCAGATTTGTACTCTACTTTTAAATACCTTTCATTTGATACCCATATTGCCCAAACCGATAAAAGATTTTTGTTGGGGGTGGGGGACCCTTCGAACACTTTGGGCGATATTTTATGCCAAGTTCGTACTCTACTCTTAAATACCATTCATTAGATACCCATATTGTCCCAATCGGTAAACATGTCCGTCCGGGTGGGTTTTGGGCGTCTGCCCAGGTTAATTGAACCAAAAATTTTATTCCAATTTCGTGTTTTTGGGGTACCATAAGGTGGCATACAAAATTTCGCTCAGTGCACCCATCTCCGAGATCTGGTATTTTATTCAGTTCCCGTGAACTCATATACAAGTAACAGTTTAAGCGAAATTAGGCAAGAAATACGGTTTTTATGGGATTAAGCCCCACAATTAGAAGATCGGTCTATATGACAGCTATATCTCTATAGTCTGATCTGATTCATATTTGGGTCGGATATTTCAACGAAATCGGGGTTTCAGACCCTTAATAGCTATATCTAAATTTCGTCCGATCTTTACAAAATTAAGCTCAGATGGCGGGAGGCTTTAAACAATTCATTGATTCACAGTGAAATCTGATGAAAGAATTAACTTTTATGGGCTTTAGACCTTTTATCGGCAGATCGGTCTATAAAGCAGCTTTATCTAAATATAGTCCGTTCTGAACCATATTTATGTCAGATGTCTTAAGGCCTAAAACTACTCACGGTTTCAAATTTCAGAAAAATCGGATAAAAAATAAAGCATTTATGGGCTCCACCATGTCCGATTTGACCCTTTGAGAACGTTCAAGAACAGCGAGCATAAAAAAGACGTATCTGTGCCAAATTTCAGCTCAATTTTAGAAGGCTGTATGGTGATTACAACAGACGGACGGACTGACACACGGATATCATTTAATCATCTTAGAATATTACGACGATCCGAAATATACAATATATACTTTGTACGGTCGGAAATTAATATTTCGATGTGTTGTAAACGGAATGACTAAATTAATATACCCCCATCCTTCGGTGGTGGGATAATTAGCGATCCGCGTAGAGGTTAACATGTCTGCCTATGACGCTAAGAGCATGGGCTCGAATCCTGGCGAGAACAAACAAGTAAAAGGTTCGGCCGGGCCGAATCTTGGGAACCCACCAACATGGATTCTGCTAAAAATTTATACAAAATAAATTTAGTTAAAGGGCATTATTTTATTCTACATACCAAACTTCTGTAAAACCAGCAAAAACTAAAGCTTCTAGGAACCGAACAAGGATGATCGAGAGACCTGTTTATACGGAAGCAATATCTGGTTAAAGACCAATTCGGACCGTACTTATCACAGTTGTTGGAAGTCATAACTGAACACTACATAAAGGATTTCAGCCAAATCGGACAAAAATTGCGGCTTTCAGAGGCTCCAGAAGTCAAATCGCGAGATCGGTTTACATGGGAGCTATATCAGGTTATAGACCGATTTGGGCCATTAGTGGCATAGATGTTGGAAGTCAAAACGAACACTACATGCAAAAATTCAGCCAAATGGGACAAAGTTTGCGGCTTATAGGGGCTCAAGAAGTGAAATCGGGCGATCAGTTTATATGGGGCTACGTCAGGAGTCAGGAAATTGGTAGTGACTTACCAATTTCGCCAGAATAAGGAAAGGATCACGACCACTGGAAAATTCTCTTTTTATACCCTCCACCATAGAATGGGGGCATAATATTTTTGTCATTCCGTTTGTAACGCTTTGAAATATTCGTCTAAGACCCCATAGGCCACCATAGTGCAGAGGTTACCATGTCCGCCTATGACACAGAACGCCTGGAATCGAATCCTGGGGAGACCACCAGAAAAAGTTTTCAGCGGTGGCTTCCCCTCCTAATGCTGACACATTTATGAGGTACTATGGCATGTAAAAACTTCTCTCCAAAGAGGTGTCGCACTGCCGCATGCCATTCGGACTCGGTTGTAAAAAGGAGGGCCCTTATCATTTAGCTTAAACTTGAATCGGACTGCACTCTTTGATATGTGAGAAGTTTGCCCCTGTTCCTTAGTGGATTGTTAATCGGCAAAATTTGAATTTGAATTTGAAGACCCCATGAAGCCATGTCCGTCCGTCTGTCGAAAGAACGCTAACTTTCAAAGGAGTAAAGCTAGGCGCTTAAAATTGTGCACAAATACTTTTTATCGGTGTAGGTAAGGTAGGATTCTAAATGCGATCATGTTTTGATATAGCTGCCATAAAAACTGTTCTGGGATCTTAACTTCTTGAGCATCTAGAGAGTGTAATTCTTATCCGATTTGGCTGAAATTTGGCATAAGGTGTTTTTTTATAAATTCCAACATCTGTACTAAGTATGGTTCAAACCACACTACCAAAATTAATAATTTCATCAATGCCTCCTGAAATAAATAGCCCTGCCAATTGTCGTGAAAAAAATATTCCAAATATAAAATTCCCTGTAATTCAATTGAATTTGATGCTTATTTTCATGTTCGTGTGTTAGTCAAAACACTATGTTGGAAAAATGTTAATTAAACATCTGTTTTTTTTTTTCTAACTCTCCTCACAATATACGCTCCAAGTTTCCATGGTTAGCTTTATTAATATTTGTACAAAACTTTTATCAAAAGCCGGCAGCCACCACCTTCATTCTACCCATTTTATAGAAAGCCCCATTTGCCATAGAGTTGAAACTCCCCCACCTCAGGGGTTACTGTTGGCCAAACAACTATTAATACAGGGAAGATTGCAAAAATATTTGAATACCACCGCATAGCAGAGCTAAAAAAACCTACGGGACAGAAAACAAACGAGAGGGTGGAAACCCAAACAGGAACTATCCTCTCGCTTATGTGCGATGAACCAAACGCACACACAAACACAAATAGTGAGAGAAATCGTATGAAACTACGAATAATAGTTCCCAGGGAAACCTTATTACAATTAAAACATTCCACGTTTCGTATGGTTTTTATGGCCGATAGACCCGAGCCCGCTCCGCTGCGCCTTCTTTTACTTTATATGGAACAAAAGTTTCCTTGGAATATTTATTTTTGACAATTAAAGAGTTTTTAGTGAAATACCATGCTACGAAAATAGTATATCGCTGGACTAACAGTTTTACAATATAAGTGCCTTTATCTGAATCCCGCATAATCTTTATTGGTCTACGAATTTAAGTTTGGATGTAAGGTGTACTCCATTCTTAAAATACTTCATTTCAGCCCGATATTCTCATGATGTCTGATTTAGTTGTGTTTTCGGGGGAGAGGTGGTCCCCCAGATACTTGGCCCTGAAAAAATATCATCTCTCAAATACAATTTATTTAAACCCCATACTGCCATTGGCTTAGGAGGAGTTAACAGGATAAGGCGTCCCCCAAACACATGGCCCCAAAATAGGTTATCAAATCTCAAATACCTTTCATTTGAGCCACATATTGGCATGGTTTTTTTTCCTGTGGGGATGTTTTGGGAAAGGGGTGATACCCTAAATACATGGTCCTAAATTTGGATATCAAATACGTATTCCATTCCCAAATACCTTTATTTGAGCCCCATATTGCGATGGTCACTAAAAAATTGCTGTATGTTGGGTATTTTGGGAAAGGGGTAGACCCCCAGAAAATTGGTCCCGAAAATGGGTATCAATTCTTGCTCTACCCCCCAAATTCCTATCATTTAAGCTCCACATTGTCATGGTCGGTAAATATGCCCGATTAAGGGGTGTTTTGGGGATTGGGGTGGTCGCCCAAACACTAAGCCCGGAAGATATATCAGTAACGTTCTCTATTCTCATATATCTATATAACATTTATTTGAATCCTATATTGCCATTGCCCTCAAAATTAGATATCAAATTCGTTTTCTAATTGCAAAAGTCAGCAAATATGTTCAGTTTGGGCTTTTGGCCCTAAAAACTATGAATATTTAGTTCTACTCTCTTTAAGACCCAAATTGTCTTGGTGAGCAAATACGTCCTACTTGGGGGTTGTTTTGGTGGTGGGACGTCCGCTAGACAGTTGACCCCTAATGTTGATATCAGATACGTGGTCTACTCCCACATACCTTTAATTTGAGCCCCATATTTCCAAAGTCGGCAAACATGACCGGCTTGGGGGGTGTTTTGTGGGATGGGCGGCCACTCAATGAGTTGGCCTTGAAAATATATATCGGATTCGTGTTCCATTTTAAAAACCCTCTGCTTTATTCCCGAAGACCTTTCATTTGAGCCCCATATTGCTATGGTCGTAACTTTTTCCCCTTTGGGGGATGTTTATGGTGAGAGATGGCCCCCAAACACTTGGTCCCATATTTGGATATCAGATTAGTATTCTACATTCAAATACTTTTAATTTAAACCCCATATTCCCATGGTCACTAAATAAGTCCTGTTTGGGGGTGTTTTGGGAAAGGGGTGGACCGCCAGAAACATGATCCCACATCTAGATATCAGATTCGTATTCTACTCTCAAATACCTTTCACTTGAGTCCCATATTGCCATGATCGGTAAATATGTCCGATTTAGGGGTGTTTTGGGTCTTGGGGTGGTCCCCCTAGCACTTGGTTCGACAATTGGATATCAGATACGTTTTCTTATCCTAAATACCTTTCATTTGAGTCCCATATTGTCATGATTGGTCTAAATAAATGTTTGGTAGGTTTTAGGGTGGGGCAGCCCCCCTAGGTACCCCATCCAAAATTTGTATACCAAATTTTTATTTTTAGGGTCTATATGAGAGCACACAAAATTTCGCTTAAATCGCACCGCCCATCTCCGAGATCTGGCGTTTCTGAAAATTAGAGTAAGGGGAGGGTCCACCTCCCCTTCAGATATCAAAAAATGTAGTACCCTATTTTCACCACGGGGCCATTATGCACCATCTGTGAAAATTTTAAGAAAATCGGTTCAGCCGTTTTTGAGTCTATAAGGAACACACAAACATACAAACAAACAAACAAATCTACAAACAAACACAAATTGATTTTTATATATAAGATAAATTGAGTTGAAGGGCATAACCATACCCTCCACCATAGGATGCGGGGTATACTAATTTCGCCTTTCCGTTTGAAACACCTCTAAGATCCCATAAATATTCTTGATCGTCATGACATTTTAAGTTGAACTAGCCAAGTCCATCCGTCTGTCTGTGCGTCAGACCGTCTGTCAAAAGCACGCTAACTTTTGAAGTAGTAAAGCTAGACGCTTCAAATTTCGCACAAATATTTTCTATTGGTGTAGGTTGGTTTGGAATGGAAATGGGCCAAATTGGTCTATGTTTTGATATCGCTGCCATATAAACCGATTTTGGGTCCTGACTTCTTGAGCCACTAGATGGCGAAATCCACATTCGATTTGGCTGAAACTTTGCATGAATTGTTTTGTTATGATTTCCAACAACTGTGCCAAGTATGGTTCAAATCGGCCCATAACCTCATATAGCTGCCATATAAACCGATTGGTGTTTTGACTTCTTAAGCCTCTAGAGGGCACAGTTCTTATGCGATTTAGCTGAAATGTACTACGGCTTCTCCCATGATCTTCAACATAAGTGTTCAAAATGGTCTTAATCGATTTATAGCCTGATACAGCTCCCATATAAACCGATTCCCCGATTATGCTACTTGAGCCCCTACAAGGCACAATTCTTATCCGAATGGACTGAATTATTTGCCAATGACTTTTACTATTGCCTTCAACATTCAATTGACTTATGGTCCGAATCGGACTGTAATTTGATATATCTCCGATAGCATAACAATGTACCCATTATTGTTTGTTTGCCTAAAAAGAGATACTTCGCAAAGACTTCGACAAATGTGATCCATGGTGGATTCGGCCCGGCCGAACTTAGTGCGCTCTTACTTGTTTTATTCTACATACCAAGCTTCTGTCAAACCAGAAATAGTTAAAGCTTTTAGGAACCGAACAAGGTTAATCGAGAGACCGGTTTATATGGGATCTATAACAGGCTAAAGACCGATTTGGACAGTACTAAGCACGGTTGTTGGAAGTCATAACAGAGCACTATGGGCAAATTTTAGCTATTTAAATCGGACGAAATTGCGGGTTCCAGGGGCTCAAGAAGTCAAAACGGAAGTTCGGTTTATATGGGAGCTATATCTAAATCTGAACCGATATGGCCCAGTTGCAATCTCCAATGACCTACATCAATATAAAGTATCTAGGCAAAATTTCAAGCGGCTAGCTTTACGCGTTCGATCGCTATCGTGATTTCGGCAGACGGAAGGACGGACGGACATGTCTAGATCGACCCAGAACGTCGAGAAGATCAAGAATATATCTACTTTATGGGATCTTAGACGAATATTTCGAGGTGTTACAAACGAAATGACTAGATTAGTATGCCCCCATCCTATGGTGGTGGGTATAATAAGTTATGTGTGCAAAGTTTTAGCTTAATGATTTCATTTTGAAAGACTGTACTGCGTGATTACCACCGAGAGATGTACTGACAATGCTTGATCGTCTTTGAATTCTACGCAATTTTAGAATATTTATACTTTTTAGGGTTGCTATTGATTATTTTGATATGTTACAAACGAAACTTATTATTAAGTTAGTTTACCATGCTATCAAATCTTGATGGGTATACAAATATGCTTCATGCATACAAGCCACGGCTTCGCGGGGATTATTTGTTATGTATGGAAACAATTTGTTACTCAATAAAATTCAAATTGAAACTGAAAAAATGTCACGGACATACGTTTAAGATGTTCCTTCCATGTTTATGAAAAATACAATTGTCATCTGCTCTCTTAAAAAATTCAACAGATATTGAATTTCATAGCAATGCTATCAAACACTGTATCGTACAAGGAAATTTGACTTCCGGTCGTTATGGTAAATGTTTTTGTTATTTTATTTTTTTTTTCAATTTCCAACACTTATAGTTTTGTTTGAGAATTGTTCGTTATATTATGTTACCCAGATTCCTGACGCAATTTTAGCAGGTTAAACAAACATATCCTGCCACTAATTAAGTTGTGATTAATTAAGGTGCTTCATCATGCATGCGAGTGCGAGAACGACGCACACGTCCTATGTGTGCAATACTCACCCATTTGTCTATACTACGAATAGGAAGTGTGAGTGCTTGTGTGTGTGTGTGTATGGCAGTGTATATGTATGTATGCGAAGTCATTATGGCATGTGGTATATAAGTACACACATATATTCATATATCACATATATACAGGATATAAGTTGGAGTTTATTTACAGTGGCCCTTGCAATAACGTATGCTTGGAAACGGAAATAATTGAACTGCCAAATATCATGCATATCGTGGAAATTATTCGGCGTTAAAATATAATCATATTTGTAGGTGATTGTAATCGGGTTAGTTTAACGGCAAAACATTCATTTACTTTGTATTTATTCATGCAAATAATTGCAAACGAGGATGTTGTAAGGGCATCGAAAAATGAGGCGCTGGAATTATGAATCGCATTTTATTTTTTTGGTTGTGAAGCATAAAATGACTTGGAATTTGTACTTAGGTTAGGTGAGACTAAAGCGTCTTGGAGGCCACCAAAGCGCAGAGGTTTGCATGTCCGCCTATGACGCTGAACGCCTGGGTTCGAATCGTGGCAAGACAATCAGAAGAAAAGTTGAAAGCGGTAGTTTTCCCCTCCTTATGCTGGCAACATTTGTAAGGTACTATGCTATGTAAAAACTTCTCCCCAAGGAGGTGTCGGACTGCGGCATGCCGTTCGGACTCGGCTATAAAAAGAAGGCCCCTTATCATAGAGCTTAAACTTGAATCGGACTGCACCCATTGAAGGAATGTTCATGGGTGAAAATTTAAAATAGCGGCATTCTACAATCAGGCTCTCTTTGATATTTTGGTCCATACTTAGAGAACGCTAATGACCCACTTACTCTTCGTAAAGTTATTCACACTCGAATTCATTGCGTTTACATTGTACCATCTCACGCATTCCGTGACCGGATATGCAGGCGGAGGTCAGGCATCCGGCAGCTGAACTCGGACTTCAGTCACCTATGGCAGTGTAGCAGTAACTACAATAATTAAAAGAAAAGTACTAGGTTGTTCAATCGTCAATTTATTGAGCATTCCGAGAATGAAGACAAGAGTTATTCTTCGCATTCTACTACGTCTACAAAATGGCCAGAGTTAAGTCTTTAAAGCTTTATCAAGACAACGCACTGTGGGAGAAAATCGAAAAAAAACTTGTAAAAAATACGCCATTTGAGAACGGGTAGAGAAATCTCTTTGAAATTTGGAATGGATGGAGCTGAGGTGTTAGAAATTCAAAATTTCAGGGCCTAGGTGGTCTAAGCTCGTCTTAGCAGGCCCCTCAAATTGGTCACCTCGGAATTTCGAAAAATTGATCGGGCTGCCAAATCTTCATTTGTGGTCAATTATGGGTTGATTAACAGCAACATTATAATCATTGTAGTATATCAACCATCAATTATAAGAGACGTTTGAATGAAGCTTTTTTCCAAAAAAAAAAAAAAAAACTAAAAACAAAAATCATCTATGTATGCTCAAATGAAGGCATCATAATCTTTTTTGTTACGATTGTTTCACGAGAATTCAAAGCTATGTAGGTGATATGCGGATGGCGCCCATAAAGTATGAATAGCAAGCTTAACTTCAATGAAATCCGATCTCTTTGACACACCTTTAGACAATAGATCATATCTCTATGGCGTACGTTCACAATCGTGCCTGATTAATTGATCCAATTAGGGGCTGATGGATTATCGGTAAAAGGCAAATAGTTGTCTTTGATTTATTGCTGCTGCCTCGACTTGTCTCATTTGAGTGGCACGGCCATTAAATATAGATAGAGGAAAAAGAAGATAAGATTCAATTCATATTAAAATGTGAATGCGTTAAAAAATGTGTTCATTTTTAGGACCATAAATCTATGACAACATATATTGCAATACGAGTTTTGCTCAGGCAATATTGGAAAAAGATTTGCCGATCTAAATTCTCAAATACCAACTAATAAGGGCTCACAAAAACCGATATTAAGTTTTGACTTCTTGAGCCCAGATTTCAACAAGTATCCTAGAAGCTGATCTCCAAAGTTCTTCTAGGCCAAACTTAATGCCTATTTATCTGAGATCGCATAAAGTATGTGTGTATATATTGGGTTGCCCAAAAAGTAATTGCGGATTTTTTAAAAGAATGTAAATGCATCTTTAATAAAGCTTAGAATGAACTTTAATCAAATATACTTTTTTACACTTTTTTTCTAAAGCAAGCTAAAAGTAACAGCTGATAACTGACAGAAGAAAGAATGCAATTACAGAGTCACAAGCTGTGAAAAAATTTGTCAACGCCGACTATATGAAAAATCCGCAATTACTTTTTGGGCAACCCAATATATTTTCGATCGTCGAGACATTCTGAGTCGATTGACACATGTCCTTCCGCCCGTTCGTAAGAGAAATCACTTAAGCGTTCGAACGAATGAAGGTGTCCGCCTGAAATTTTGCATGAACTGTTCTTATTGATTTACTAGCTGAACCGGGCCCGATCCGCTGCGTTTTCTTTTACATTATATGGAACAAAATTATCCTTTGAATACTTTTTTTCGTGAAATACCATGCTACGAATAGTATATGCATAACGCTTGACTAACAGTATAACAATGTAAGTGACTTTATCTGAATTCCATATGATCTTTATTTGACCACGAATTCACTCGGAGGGTTTAATGCCATTCTAAAAAGACTTTGTTTCCGCCCGACATTCTCATGATGTCCGATTAAGAAGTGTTTTCGATTAAGGAGTGTTTTCCCCTAGACACTTGGCCCTGTGATCTTGTGAAAAATGTTATTTATTTAAACCCCATATTGCCATTGGTTTAATTAGAGCTTATAGAGTGAGGCGTCCCCCTAACATTTGGCCCCAAAATTGGTTATCAAATTAGTTTTCTAATCTCAAATACCTATCATTTGAGTCACATATTGGCATGGTCGGCTAATTTTTACCCTATGGGGGGTTTATGGGGTAAGAGCTGTGTCCCAAATACTTAATCCCACATTTGGATATTCGTATTCTACAATCGGACCAAATTTAGAAATGGCTGCCATATAGATGAAGTCTTGGGACCATAAAAGGAGCATTTATCGGCCGATTTCGCCGAAATTTGGGATAGTGAGTTGTTTTAGGCCAGTCGACATCCATCCTCAATTTGGCCCAGGTCGGCTCAGATTTGGATATAGCTGCCATATAAACCAATCTCTTGATTTAAATTCTTAACCCCATAAAAGGCGCATTTATAAACCGATTTCGCTGAACACCTGTGTCAAGTTGGATTCAAATCTGTTTATAACCTGATATAGCTCCGATATAAAGCGTTCTCCCGATTTGATTTCTTGAACCCTTACCAGCCGCAATTTTTGTCCGATTTGGCAGACATTTTGCATGTGGTGTTCTGTTATAACTTTCAACAACTGTTCCAATTACGGTCCCAATAGGTCTATAACCTGATATAGCTCCCATATAAACCGATCTCCCGAATTGACTTCTTGAGCCCTTACAAGCCGCAATTTTTGTCCGATTTGGCTGAAATTTCGCTTGTAGTGTTCTATTGTGATTTCCAACATTCTATTGTGACTTCTTGAGTTACTGTTACGACTTTCATCAACTGTGCCAAGTAGGGTCCGAATCGATCCATTACTTGATATAGCTCCCATATAAACCTATCTGCCGATATGATTTCTTGAACTCTCACAAGCCGCAATTTTTGCCGATTTAACTAAAAATTTGCATGTGGTGTTCTATTATGGTCTCCAACAGCTGTGCCAAGTAGGGTCCGAATCGGTCTATAACCTGATATAGCTCCCAAATAAACCGATCTCCCGATTTGACTTCTTGAGTCCTTACAAGCGGCACTTTTTGTCCCATAAGGCTTTTGCATATAGTGTTCTGTTATAACTTCCAACAACTGTGCCAAGTACGGTCCGATTCGTCCTATAACCTGATATAGCTCCCATATATACTGATCTCCCGATTTGACGTCTTGAACCCTTTCAAGGCGCAATTTTTGTCCGATTTGGCTAAAATATTGCGCGCGGTGTTCCGTTACAACTTTCAATAACTGTGTTAAGTACGGTCCGAATCGGTCTATAACCTGGTATAGCTCCCATATAACCGGTCTCCCGATTTGACTTCTTGAGTGCTTACAAGCCGCAATTTTTGTCCGATTGGGCTGAAATTTTGCAAAAGTTGTTCGGTTTTGACTTCCAACAACTGTGCCAAATCAGTCTATAACCTGATAACGCTCCTTGTAAACCGGCTCCTCGATTATCATTGTTCGGTTCCTAAAAGTTCTAATATTTGGTGGTTTCACAGAAGTTTGGTATTTGTAGAATAAAATTATGCTAAATTTATTTTGTATAAATTTTTAGCAGAATTCATGGAGGTGGGTTCCGAAGATTCGGCCAAGCCGAACTAAGCACGTTTTAACTTTGTTTCTTTAAGTTCAATGTGTTTATACCACTTACTTTGAGATGACTGTAATGCATTATAAATATGTATATCGTTAAAATCTTTCCCAAGCCCTTTGTGTTATGCCTTGTGTACTGTGACCAATGCCTGTGCATAGTTGGGGCAAAATAAGCAACTCATGTGGACATAATTACATACACTTATGGAATATTTTTTGCATGCAACAACTTTGAATATACCAAACTATCGCATATTTTGCCTTTCGAGACACCAGCTGCATTGTTGTACATCCTGTATTTAAATATCATTAAAAAGTTGTTTTCCTGGTTTCTTATTTTTGGCTTCACTTTATGATTTTGTTTGTCTCTCTTTCTTGCGGTTGGAGACGAATTTGCTGAAAACACTATTGTTTACTCTAACCAGACGAATACCGATAATATTTTTTTCTCCGTACATAACTTTACGTTTATCAATTGTTTTTAATTTTTTTTCCTTTTTTCTCTTTCTTTGTTTTTATTTTTAGTTATATTTACCTGCTGCACCCAGGAAACGGAAGGATTGCGTCGGGTGATGCGTGGTCGTCGAACACTGACACGCAGATATTTCTGTAAGTACAAAGGGGGGAAATGAGTTAGCTACTAAGGGTTTAATATGAGGCGGTAAGAGAATGAGTGTTGTTTATTAAAAAAAAGGTTTTCAATTATTAGAAAATTTATATATAATTCTTCAACATTAATGACATTAATAGCAATAGCGAAACATGAAGGATAATTCAAGGATTTCTAATTCCCGCATATACATATATGAGGAAGCTAGGTAAGGTCAGATAGACAGGAACCCATGTCTAAAGAAGATCGGCAATGCTTGTAAGCCTCGTTAGCTAAAGAAATAGACATTTTGGCGTTTGTCGATTCCTCCAGAGATTTGCTGATATGCCAACAATCCTTTAGCACTATTACATAGGAAATTACTGCTTATTACGATATTGAAAATTCTCCCTTGAGTAGAAAATTCAGGGGAAATAGTCGGAGACTGCAAGAGCTTGGAAATGGAGGTATTCCTTCAGTAAATAGAAACACTGAAATTGTTTCAAGCAAAAACAGACAGCGTTATGTATGGGTATTCCACATTCCCCTCTCAAAAGAGACCAGAGCCTTTTGGGCGGTGGTCTCTGCGATAACAGCCCAAAAGGTATTGCTTAGACAGCATGTAGTTATATCTTCGCACTGGTAGGATCTTTATCTCCTGATAGAGGTGGTGCACATGGAACTGAGGACACAGCCCGTCGCAGTTCGAAGGGCGGCATTCTGACAGATCTAAATATTATTCCACTGTGTTTTACAAAACAGACGAGGCCCAACTGGCGCTCCATAACTTGCCACAAACCAGTCAATTGTTTTGTACGTTGTCAACAAAGTTTCTTTGTTAGCACCCCAAGTGCTGCCGGCAAGTGACTTGAGGACCTTGCTTCTACTTTTGACTTTATCGAAAATTGCTGTGGCATGTGGGGTGAATGTTTAAGAGTTATCAAATATGAACCCAGGTATTTTTTCTCCATCTACCATCACCATCAGTTCAATGTGGCTGAAGATTTGTTCTCTTGCAGTGAAATATGAGACAAGTTCGTTTATCCTTTAATTCCACAAATGATTGGTGACCACACAGATAATTCGCGACCCTGCGTTTCCGGCCTGGCTGGAGGGACGTGTTGGCGATGTCCTCAAATAGTTTGCCGAATGCCTTCGGTAGGTACAGTGCCACGAGGACCATTCTATCACATGGCCCGGGCTAATTGAAGCCTCGACAAATGTGTGCGGTGATTTCATGCAAAGCAGTTGTTGTGCTATGCAATCTTCAAAATTGATACTGCCTATATATATATACATTTACTTATATACAAGCGCCCTATCCGAAATTTGGATACCAATTTTTTTTTTTTTTTTTTGAATATTAAAAGGAAAATTTTCAGCTATTATCTTTTTGGCAACACTGGTTTAAACAGCTCACGCACGTTTCGTGTTTTGTTTCATTGTCAAACATCTTCAGTTGTGACTATAATTTAACCATAAATCGTCTTACAAACGAACAACGCTTCCAAATTATTGAATTTTATTATGAAAATGCGTGCTCTGTTAGAAAAGTTCAGCGCGCTTTCCATTTTACAACGAAGCTAATTTTTGGCTCAATACAGAATTGTCGATTTTGGAGTAAAAATCAGCCAGAACCATTGCAAGAGCTACCAATGTATCCAGAAAAAGTCACAGTTTTGTGCAGTTTAGGCTGGTGGCATCATTGGACCCATCTTCTTCAAAGATGATGCGAATCGTAACGTAACTGTGAATGGTGAGCGCTATCGTGAGATGATATCCAACTTTTTTTGCCCAAAATGCAAGAGCTTGACTTGCATGACATATGGTTTCAACAAGACGGTGCCACACGCCACACACCTCGCGTAACAATTGACTTATTGAGAGGCGAGTTCGGTGAACAATTTATTTCACGTTCGGGACCTGTCAATTGGCTGCCTAGATCGTGTGATTTAACGCCTTTAGACCATTATTTGAGGGACTATGGTGAAGCTCATGTCTATACAGACAAGCCAGCTTCAATTGACGCATTGGAAGACAACATTGAAGTATTTATTCGTGAGATACCGGCCGAAATGTCACTGTCAACATTTGCATGAAATAATGAACCGTACTATCGATTCACTTAACGATTTGAAGCATTTTTCTGAATTGTATGTGTTACTTTGAAAAACTTTCCTATAGCTCTTAAAAAATCACACTTTATAAGAGAGCACACACAATTTCGCCTAAATCGCACCACCCATCTCCGAGATCTGGCGATTCTGAAAATAAGGGCAAGCGGGAGGTTCCGCCCCCCCCTCAGGTATCAAAAAATATAGTATCCTATTTTCACCACGGGTCCATTCTGCACCATATGTGAAAATTTCATGAAAAGAAGCTCAGCTGTTTTTGACTCTATATCGAATATACATACAAGCAAGTCCATTTTTTTTTAGAAATTTTGCCTTTTGTGAAAATTTCTTAGAATTCGAAAAATTGTTGATAGGAATTTTCTCTTTAAATTAACCATTTTGAAATTTTCTCCATTATTTTTTATACCTACCACCATAGGATGGGGGTATACTAATCTAGTCATTCCGTTTGTAACACCTCGAAAATTTGATCTAGGACCCCATAAAGTATATAAATTCTTGATAGTCTCGACATTCTGAGTCGAACTAGCTATGTCCGTCCGGCCGACTGTCGAAATTACGATAGCGGTCGAACGCGTAAAGCTAGCCGCTTGAAGTTGTGCCAAGTACGGTCCAAATCGGTCAAGAACCTAATAAAGGTCCCATATAAACCGATCTGCGGATTTGACTTCTTGAGCCCCTGGAAGCCGCAATTTTTGTCTGATTTGGCTGAAATTTTTCACATGGTGTTGTGTTATGACTTCCAAGCACTGTGCCAAATACGGTTGAAATCGGTTTATAACCTGATATAGCTCCCATAAAAACCGATCTCCCGACCAGACTTCTTGAGCCCCTGAAAGCCTCAATTTTCATCCAATTAAGCAGAAATTTTGCACATAGTGTTCTGTTATGACTTCCAATATCTGTGTCAAGTACGGTCCATATCGGCCAAGAACCTGATATAGCTCCCATATAAACCGATCTCCCGATTTGACTTCTTGAGCCTCTGGAAGACGCAAATTTTGTCTTATTTGGCTGAAATTTTGCTCATAGTGTTGTGGTATGACATTCAACTGTGCCAAGTACGGTCTATATTGGTCTATAACCTGATATAACTTCCATATAAACCGATCTCCCGATTTGATTTCCTGAGTCTCTGTTATGACTCCCAATAATGTTATGAATACCAATAACTCGAGGCCTTACAAGCCTCGAATTTTATCCAATTTAACTGAAATTTTGCATATAGCGTTTTGTTATGACTCTCAACAACTGTGTCGTGTACGATCCAAAAACGGTCTATTACCAGATATAGCTCTCTTATTTAGCAGAATCTATTACCTCGCTTTTACTTGTTTTTCTTCTTTCGAAGGAAAGTTTTTTATATTGACACTATTCAAAACTTTTTCTTTTGTTATGTCAATGCACACCCAAAATAAAAACTTGATACATTTGCCTTGCGACCACAATTTCATTACTGAGATGCCATTTCCAAGTTGCAAACAAAAAAAAAGTAGCAACAAAACGGAAGTATTTTGTATTGTCGATTGACCTTATTTGGCTTTGCAAATGTTGGCTAACTGATTTTCACTTCCTTCACTCTTTTGCATGCAATTCAACACAAAAATTCCCAGAACGGGTATTGCTGTGTCATTTTTGCATTTTTTTTTTGACTGGAAAAAACTACCCCAAAACAACTTTTTAAATTGCATTCATAAGTTTCGAAACCAATTTAGACAATTTTATTATTACCATTTCTGAAGCAATTTTGTTTCTTTGTTGTGTGTGTATGTGTGTGTGTAACGTTATGGAATCCTTAAACATTCCTTTGACAAAATATTTATGCTAGTTTTTTGCTTGATTTTTATAACCACCAGCGTTGTAGGGGCGGTTTAGTTAGTTTGTGGAACCTTGAATCTCAGAAAGTCCAACATTATAGGACTATCTTGTATTGTTGTCTAGGCAACAAAACGCTTGTGCTGAAAATATATCAAATCTATGGTTTTCTATTCTCCATATCTCTGTATATAAGTTTCGCAATTAGTCTATAGTCATGAGTATTCAAAAGTCCTTCTATTCCTTCGAAACACCCTTTGTATATGTCCTATTTCAATATTTTGTTATTTGTTTGCTAGAAAATGACAACCAGTGCAAAACTCCTAGAATTGTACACACATCCACACTAAACTTTAAACATTTCCTTTTCTTTATTTCCCCCCTCCCTCCTTTAACGCTACTGTCTTTCCCCGCTACTCTTCAATCCAACTCATCGTCTTCGCCATTGTGCGGTGTATGCAGCTGGCTTGGCCATACCCGGTTGGGCACTTGTTACGCTGATTGGTATTAGTGAACTTTTGCTTGGAGCCGTACTTTACTTTGTCCTCTACAAATTCGTTCTTACGAAGGACTATGAACCGACCACAAATACGTATGCACCAGCAGCAACAAATGAGGTATAAATGGTGTGTGGGTGAGGGGCAGTTGCAGCATGTAAGTTAAGTAGTAAGAGATGGTAAACGAATAGCGGGCGGTTGGTGGTGGCACTGAATGGAAATACAGACCACAAATAGAAATACAGATAGACAGACGAAGGACAACTCAATACAGTAGCAGTTATAGCAGCATCAGCAGAATCAACATCCAACACATAGAAAAGAAGGATCTAAGCAATATCATCAGCATGTCCTGCTGTAAACTCTGAAACATTTTAGCCAAACAAACACAAAGAGCATTGAGATAATAAAACCAGCAGCAGCGACCAAAAACCAAAAGCAGACAGTAACACCATGCTCTGTAAGGACCTTTTAAGCCGAAAACCAAAAAAAAAAAAACATCACAATAATAACAAAGCCCATCCTCCCCACTTCTATAAACCATCACACCGACGTCGGCAATACCAGTAATGCAACAGAATGAGAAGACTACGACAACAAAGACAAAAAAAATATAAAACTATTTTATTAAAAATAACAAACAGCAAAACTTTGTCAACTTTTTATGTGTTTGTTGCTTTTTTTTTATCCATTGACATAGAAACGTACTTCCATTTGAGATCTAAGATCTTTTACATTGGATGTGTGTCTTCATTTCTATATTTTATATGTTTGTATTTTTTTATATATAAAATGTTGTAATAAAAACTGGCGGCAATAATAACACCACATACTATCAGATGATACAAAAGGTAGGTTTGATGCGGAAAAAATGTAAATTTTTACACGGTATATAATGCTTTAGTTTAAAGTACCAAACGATAGTAAAACTAGGCGAATGCTAATTGATTAGCCAAGCAGCTGAAAAAGAGCAAAAAACAAGTAAAAAATCATAAAGTTCGGCCGGGCCGAACTTTGGATACCCACCACCTCGGGTATATATGAAAACCCATTTTCGTCACAATCCAGTGAAAATTGGATAACTTATGGACCCAAATTCGGCACGGATATGGAGTGGTCTAATAAATATAAGTCACTGTTGAATTTTGTATTTCAAATTTCAACAAAATCGAGTAAGAAATAAAGCTTTTATGAGTTTCAGACCCTTAATCGGCACATCGGTCTATATGACAGCTATATCTAAATACTGTCCGATCTTTACCATATTTGGATCGGATGGCGGGTGGCCTAAAACAGCTAACTGTTTCAAATTTCAGCGAAATCCGATAAAAAATAAAGCTTTAATCGCTTCAGACCCTTTATCGGGATATCGGTCTGTATGGCAGCTATATCTAAATATAATCCGATCCGAACCATATTTATAACGGATGTCGGGAGAACTAAGACTACCCACTGTTTCAAATTTCAGCAAAATCGGGCTTTTATGGGCTTTAGACCTTTTATCTGGATATCGGTCTATATGGCAGCTATACCTAAATGTAATCCGATTTGATCCATATTTATGTCAGATATCAGGAGGCTTAAGATAACCCTTTGTTTAAAATTTCAGCGAAATCGGATAATAAATAAAGCCTTTATGGGCTTTATACCCTTTATCGGCAGAATAGTCTATATGACAGCTATATCTAAATATAGTCGGATCTGAACCATATTTGTGTCCTGTGTTATGAGGTATAAAACTTCTTACTGTTTCTGCAAAGTTTAATCAAAATCGGTTCAGATTTGGATGTAGCTCCCATATATATTTATTGACCGATTTCCAGTTAAATGACCGTAGTAACTACAATTTCAACCGTTTTGCACACAAAAAATATGGCACAGATTGTTTTGTTTCCGATCTTAACCAATCTGAAAGATTTCATTATAATCAGTTCAGATTTGGATATAGCTCCCATATATATGTATCGCCCGATTTACACTTAAATGACCGTAGTAACTACAATTTTCAACCGATCCGTACAAAATTTGGCACGAATAGTTGATTTTAATACATCTGCAAAGTTTCATCAAAATCGGTTCAGATGTAGATATAGCTCCCATTATGTATCGGATGATTTGCACTTAAATGGCCATAGTAACTTAAATTTTCAACCGATCTGTTCAAAAAAAAGTCCGTTCAGATTTAGATATAGCTCTCATATACATATACCTATTGCCCGAATTTATAATTGTAGGTTAGGTGTAGGGTATTGTATTGTCGGTTGCGCCCGAATTTTGCCTAAATTTCAATAACGACCGTTATTAAAAAATAAATCCGGATTCAATTCAAAAACTATTGATTCAATAAATTTTTTAATTGAAAACATTTTAATTTTCAATAAATTTGTTAATTGAAAAATATTTCGAGATTTTTTTCTGTATATAGGACATCTGCTAAATGCGTTCCAAGACGTGCGTTACAATGCCATTACGGCCCAAACCACACCGAATGGATATACACACGATTGGGAAAATATGGGATCAAATATCTATTTATGCCTACCTCCATTGAATGAGGATATACTAATCTAGTCATTCCGTTTGTAACATCTCGAAATATTCGTCTAAGACACCAACTAGTATATATATTCTTGATCGTCTCGACTTTTTGAATCGATCTAGCCGTGTCCGTCCGTCTGTCGAAATCACGATAGCGTTCGAACGCGTAAAGCTAGCCGCTTGAAATTTTGCACAAATACTTAATATTGATGTAGATCGTTGGGGATTGCAAATGGGCCATATCGGTTTCAGATCAGCTAAGTACGATCTGAATCGGTTTACAACCTCATATAGCTCCCATATAATCTGATTTCCCGATTTGACTCCTGACCCCTGTAAGTCACTATTTTTGTCCGATTTGGCTGAAAATTTGAACATGACTTTCAACAAGTGTGCCTAGTACGGTTTAAATCGGTCAAGAACCTAACATAGCTCCCATACAAACCAATCACCCGATTTGACTTCTTCAGCCCTTACAAGCCGCGATTTTTATCGGATTTGGCTGAAAATTTATGTTATGACTCTCAACAACTGTGCCAAGCACGGTCCAAATCGGTCTATAATCACATATAGCTCCCATATATACCGGTCTCTCGAGCATCCTTGTTCGGTTTCTAGAAGCTTTAATTTTTGTTGGTTTGACAGAAGTTTGGCATGTAGAATAAAACTATGCCCTTCAACTAATTTTGGTGGTGGGTTCCCAAGATTCGTCCCGGTCGAACTCAGCACGCTTTAATCATAGGATGGGGGTGTACTAATGTGGTCATTTCGTTTCTAACGTCTCTAAATATTCGTCTAAGACCTCATAAAGTATATATATTCTTGATCGTCTCGACGTTCTGAGTTGATCTAGCTATGTCCGTCTGTCTGTCTGTCGAAATCAAGACAGCGGTCGAACGCATAAAGCTAGCTCCTTGAAATTTTGCACAGTTACTTATTATTGATGTAGGTCGTCGGGGGCCATATCGGTTCAGATTTAGATATAGCTCCCATATAAACCGATCTACCGATTTGACTTCTTGAGCCCTTACAAGCCGCAATTTTTGTCCGATTTGGTTGATATTTTGCATGTGGTGTTTCGTTTTGACTTCTAACAACTGTGTCAAGTACGATCCGAATTGGTTTATAAGCTGATATAGCTCCCATATAAACCGATCTCCCGATTTGACTTCTTGAGCCCGTGGAAGCCACAATTTTTGTCCGATTTTGCAAAATTTTTGCATGTGACTTCCAACAACTGTGCCAAGTAGTGTTCAAATCGGTCTATAACCTGATATATGTCCCATATAAACCGATCATCCGATTTGACTTCTTGAGTCCTTACACGCCGCAATGTTTGTCCGATGTGGCTGACTTGTCCGTTGTTCTGTTATGACTACCAACAACTGTGCCAAATACGGTCCAAATCAGTCTATAACCTAATATAGCTCCAATGTAAACTGGTCTACTTAGTATCTTATTTGATTCCAAAAGCTTTAATTTTTGGTGGTTTGTCAGAAGTTTTGTATGTAGAATAAAATTATGCCCTTCAATTTAATTTGTTTTGTATAAAATTTTTACAGAATCCATGGTAGTAGGTTCCCAAGATTCGGCCCGGCCGAAATTAGCACGCTTTTACTTGTCTGATTTATCACGGTTGCCTATCACGACTGGTCAATGAATTATACCTCACGTTATTTCACACAAAGGGGACTGATTCGAGCTAATGACCACGAGAATGAACATCACCTGATTTTATTTGATTACTGATTTGTAAGTAAAATAAGGGGTCGCCGGGTCGAAAACAGCCTATAGTCGGAGGTAGCCCATATTTGATCTGCATGACTATAGGATGCTACAATACTGCGATTGCAGCAATTCATTGTTAGAAAGCATCATTGATAGACATGATTTCAATTGACAGGCACACCGATTACTCCAAAAAGTTTTTCAAGGATCAACCTTAAACTGTCACAAACCAATATTTCCTAACTTGACAAACAAAATTACAAAATGTTTATACATATCCCCATCCAATGCTAGTATTGTTATAAAACATTTCAATTTATTGTAAAGCTTTTAATTTGAAATAATTTCAGTAGCCTTCCCGTTGCTTGACATCAACAACCAGGTGGTGATTATCATTTGCTCTAAGCAAGTGGTAGTTGCAGCAAGAGGTAACTTTTCTTTCATTGCGATAAGCTGTCGGTGAGTTCTACCTTCAAGGCATCCTTTAACATAACTTTTGGTCGAACAGTTTAATGTTGAACTTCTGCGAAAAGTTCATCGTTTGCTCTGAAACAGGATAAAGGCCAATGCCCAAGATAAGCCAACGAGGCCAAAAAGCACATCCATGTTCTGTTCTGTTGTGTTGCGTTGTGTGAACTTCTTCAATATTCGTGCTCTCTTTTTGTAATTTGAAACAAACAACAAAAATTAACTTTATTTTATTTTTTTTTCTCTCCTGTTGTTTAAAATTGAGTTTTGGTAATTTTGTTATTGTAATACCCTGGTATGTGTGGGATGACGACTTTTCAAAGTTCTTTTTCTTCTTGTTTTTGAGGCAAAAAGTTCTTCCTTCATCCCTTTGTGCACACTGTAAATGTTTAATTAACAAACTCTGCTTAACCTTATGGGCTTCGATGCCAACAATGCAACATCAAAGTTTTCTATTTAACTCAGGTGTAGTGGGTATGTAGGTGGGCAGGTGAGTAGGTGGGAAGACGATTTTCATCATTTAGGTCGGCGATACGGCCAGATGAAGTGAAAGAGCATTAAATATTAACCAAATGTCGGTTATCGAGAGGTCGTCGTTTAATGAGGTGAAAATAAAGAGAGAAAGGTTGTAGGACAATTAGACCACATGACAGGTATATAAGGTATGAGAAACACCTAGATTACTTAAAAAGGTATTTGCTATTAACAATAACAAGGGGGTAAAATGAAACGTTACCAAATTCCAAATACCTAGTACATTATTTGTGGCTTAACATTTATACCCTCCACCATAGGATGGGGGTATACTAATTTTGTCATTCCGTTTGTAACTCCTCGAAATATTTATCTAAGACCCCATAAAGTATTTGTATTCTTAATCGTCATGTCATTTTAAGTCGATCTAGCCATGACCGTCCGTCCGTCTGGCTGTCGAAAGCACACTAACTTTCGAAGTAGTAAAGCTAGCCGCTTAAAATTCTGCATAAATATTTCTTATTAATGTAGGTCGGTTGGGATGGTAAATAGGCCTTATCGCTCTATATTTTGATATAGCTGCCATATAAACCGATCTTGAACCTTTACTTTTTGAGCCATTAGAGGGAGCAATTCTTATCCGCTTTGGCTGAAATTTCGCATGACTTGTTTTTTATGGCTTTCAACAACTCTGCCATATATGAGTTAAATCGGTCCATAACCTGACTTCTTGAGCCTCTAGAGAGCGCAATTATGATCCGATGTGGCTGAAATTTTGCATGACGTGTTATGTTATGACTTTCAACAATTGTGCCAAATATGGTTAATATCGGGTCATAGTCTGATATAACTGTCATATAAACCGAACTTAGATTTTGACTTCTTAAACCTCTATAGGGCGCATGTCTTATCCGATTTGGCTGAAATTTTGCATACGATGTTCTGTTATGACTTCCAACAATTGTGCCAAATATGGTTAATATATCATATAAACCGATCTGGAATCTTGCCTTCTTGAGCCTCTAGAGGGCGCAATTATTATCCGAGGTGGCTGAAATGTTGTACAACGGCTTTTCTCATGACCTTCAACACACATGTCAAGTATGGTCTGAATTAGTCTATAGCCTGATACAGCACCCATATAAACAGATCTCCCCATTTTACTTTTTAAGCCCCTAAAGAGCACAATTCTTATTCGAATTGGCCGTTCGGACCAGCCATAAAAAAGGGGGCCCCTTATCATTGAGCTTAAACATCAATCGAACTGCACTCATTGATAAGAGAAAAGTATCGCCTGTTCCTAAATGGAATGTTTAGGGGAAATTAAGTAGTAATAGTTAATCCCCATGTCACGATCAGAAAAAGAAGGGAAGCCGTTGAGTTAAGACCCGGCACTCAGAAGAGGAGGCTAACGCAACAGTGATGAAAAATCTGAATCCTGACTATGATCCGTTTTCTGCAGATAAATCTCCACCATTTTTTAGCCGCTTCGGATGGCCATCTGTTGGCAGAGGCATTTCATGTTGTTCTTTTTCAGGACCTATGGATTTTTGGAGGTGTAGTCGTGGACTAAACTAGCCAAGCGCAATAGCGTAGCTGGACATTTTTGGTGTTTTATACAAATTCACAAATTCGCATACTTAAAATTATGTCATGTCGAATTTTATGATCTGGAACCCATAAAAGCAGAATTTATTACCCGATTTCGCTGAAATTTGAAACAGTCAGTTGTTTTAAGCCTCCCGACATCCGACCGAAATTTGAATCAGATCAGACTATACTGATATAGCTGTCATACCGATCTTCTAATTTTGGGTCTTAATCCCATAAATAGCTGATTTCTTCGCTGAAACTGTTAGTTGAATATGAATTCTTGGGATCTGAATAAAATATGATCGAGACCAGCCCCTATTTAGATATAACTATTGATATAGTAGTGGTTGATGATTATTATATCCTTGGTGGTGGATATCCAAAGTTCGGCACGAACGAACTTAACACGTTTTTACTTGTTTTCTCTTTCCATCAAAATTCGTTACTGATCGAAAAGTTGAATTCCTTGAACACCAGTTACTTCTTAATAGCTTCTTGATAATGATTTCACGAAAGCTCAGTTTCAAGTGGCTCTCAGATATCAATATGAGTCACGCCGTTCGGACTCTGCTATAAAAATGAATGGGACTGCACTCATTGATATGTGAGAAGTTTGCCCTTGTTCCTTAGTGGAATGTTTATGGGCAAAATTTGAATTTATTTTGCAAGCGTATTTATTGTAAGCGTTTCGAAGTACTTTTCAAGTAAAGTTTGCATGACCTGATTGATTTGGCAAAATGGCCATAAGGGCAATAACAGCCAGGAGGGTAAGGTCACGAACAGTCTTGCAGTGTAAGAAGGAGATTAACGCCTTCTCTGAGGATAGCAAAATCCGCAAAGTTTGGATGCGGATTTGAAGGTCAGAGAACTGCCGTCAATAAAGTTGGTTAACCCGAAGCCTTTCGGGTCGATGCAGTCCAAGTTAAGGGTGTGGGCGACGAATGCGCATGCAACCCTGTGGAACAGCGAAACAGTCCTATGGGGTGAGAGGACGAGTCTATTACTGAAAGGAAGTAAGAAGGACATCATATAGCTTTTGGTGTCTTAACGGGACACATAAGACTACGTGCTCACTTATGCAAAATCGGTGAGGCAAGTGATAGCATGTGTAAATGGTTCCGATCGGTCCATATTTGGATATAGCAGCCATATTGACCAATATTCTGTTTTAATAATTTGAATAGTGTATTTTTTTTTATACCACTCCACGTCCATGTCGAATTTGGTCGAAATCGGACCATATTTGCATATATCAGCCATGGGTTCATAAATGATGCATTTTCCTCCGGATGATGGGGAATGGTGGCCAAACTTAATGCCTTTTACTTGTTTGATTGTCGGAAGAAAAGAGATTTGGGTTTGACGACATAAAATGAAAAAAAAAAAAATGCCAAATCGAAAGCATTAGCCGACTCTAAACGTTTCTAACAAATTTGGATTTCCAGATTACCTGATATATTCGGAATTAACATCATCGCAGAAGTCGATTAATTAATTTGTAAACCTATCACCATGGGGGTATACTAATCTAGTCATTCCCTTTGTAACACCTCGAAATGTTCGTCTAAGGCCCAGTAAACTACATATATTCTAGATCGTCTCGACATTCTGAATCGATCTAGCCATGTCTGCCTGTACGTCTGTCTGTCGAAATCACGATAGCGGTCGAACGAGTAAAGCCAGCCGCTTGAAATTTTGCACAGATACTTACTATTGGTCGTTGGGGATTGCAAATGGGCCATATTGGCTCAGATATGGATAAATCGACCATATAAAACAACTGTGCCAAGTACGGTTCAAACCTGCTATAGCTCCCATATAAACCGATCTCCCGAATTGACTTCTTCAGTCCTCACAAGCCGCAATTTGAAATTGAGCATGCGGTGTTCTGTTACGACTTCCAACAACTGTGCCATGTACGGTCCGGTCTTTCGATTATCCTTGCCCGGTTCCCAGAAGCTTTAATTTTTTGCTGGTTTGACAGAAGTATGGTTAGTAGAATAAAATTATGCCCTTCAACCAAATTTAGTTTGTATAAATTTTAAGCAGAATCCATGGTGGTGGGTTCCCAAGCCGAACTTAGCACGCTTTACTTGTTTAAAATTGGTTTGCACGTCATTTGGACGGATAGTGTGCGTATTTAATACCATTTCTGCTCCAAAATTGATTGCCCTTATACACTCTCCACCAAGGAATTGTTGTTCTTTGAATTTCATACATTTGTAAGCTGAAACTAAAATTGTATTTACATCACATAGAAACTGCACTCTCCAGGTTCTTGACAAGTCAACTCTGGAGATCGGTTTTTATAGGTTGCAAGTAGTAACAAAAGACTTTATGCACCATGTTCGCAAATGGGAAAAAAGTGTGCCTTTAGAGGTCCGCGGAAGTCAATTATAAAGTTCGAGTTACATGGGTGGTATCTTAATACCCTTCATTATTGTCCTTTCTGTGCAAATTGTGATAACTAATCCTTATAAGTGTAAATTGGCTGTATCTGAATGTGAACCGGTTTTCACCAATATTAATAGCGTTCGTCATTGGTCTAAAAAAGTGATATATGCAAATTTTCGTGATGGTTGGAAAACAAGTGCGATCCCCACCTTAGTTACAAACGAGTAAAAACGTGCTAAGAATCTTGGGTACCCACCACCATGGATTCCGTTAAAAATGTACCTTTATTAGCTGAGTTTGTATTTGAATTATTTTAGTTTCAAGAAGTCATATTGGGATATCGGTACTTAGGGGGGCCTATATCACCATATTGACCGATTCGGATAAAACATGGTACTGATGTTATAAGTCATAAGATCGGTTTTTGGGCCAAATTTCAGCCAAATCGGATGGAAATTGAGGGTTCTAAGGGCTCAAAAAGTCAAATCCGGGGATCGGTTTATATGGGAGGCTTTATCTGTTTAAAGACCGATTCTGATCGTACTTGGCATAAATGTTGGAAATCATAACTTAAATTTTTGTTTCAAATTTCAGCCAAATAGGGTGAAAATTGTGGTTTTTGAGGGCTAAAGAAGTCAAATTTGGGGATCGGTTTATATGGGGTCTATATCCAAATCTGAACCGATATGATCCATTTGTAATCCTCAACGACCTACATCAATAAGAAGTATCTGTGCAAAATTTTAAATGGCTAGCTTTACGCGTTCGGAGGAGCGCAGAGGTTAGCATGTCCGCCAATGACGCCGAACGCCTGGGTTCGAATCCCGGCGAGATCATCAGAAAAAATTTTCAGCGGTGGTTTTCCCCTCCTTATGCTGGCAACATTTGTGAGGTACTATGCCATGTAAAAACTTCTCTCCAAAGAGGTGTCGCACTGTGGCACGCCGTTCGGACTCGGCTATAAAAACGAGGCCTCTTATCATTGGGCTTAAAACTTAAATCGGACTGCACTGGAATGTTCATGGGCAAAATTTGAAATTTATTTGCTTTACACGTTCGACCTCTATCGTGATTTTGACAGACGGACGGACTGACGGATATGGCGGATCGACTCAGAATATCGAGACGATCCAGAATATATATACCTTATGTGGTCGCAAATCAATATTTCGAGGTGTAGATTAGTATACCCCCATAGGATGATGGTTATAAAAATTGTTCCACTATTTATCATTTTTCCACAAATTTTGACTTTGATGAGCCATAACTAAGCACCGAAAAGGCGTTACATCTTTTTCAAACATTAATTTCATAGGCTGATCACTTATCTATTATATGCCGTTTAAATTTCAATTCAATTATCTTATTCGGTTCAAAAGATATGATTCTGCAACGAAAAAACTTAAACCATGCGACTATGCGACGTTTGGCATAAATAACTTCTTAGACAGCTGCGAGGCTAGGAACTACCCACATTCCGGTGGAATCTTTGGGTATGGCTCTAGTGACATGTAAGGTAGGTCTTATGGATCAGGCGCGAAGAGCAAAGCATGACAGATGGTCACAAAAGGGGTGTATACACTCAAAGTTTATACTTATGTTTTTATATGCTTATGAATTATTAGTTTGAAAATCATGAATTCGTAGTCTAAAACACATGAATTGTATAACGGTTAAAAAGGCACTGAATCGAAATATAAATTCCATGAAAATTTACTAAAAAAAGATACGAAAAAAGAAAAAGATGGCGGGCTTAAATAGCTAATCTCGGCCACTTCGTTAGCAGCAGCATTCGAGTCAGCAGCAAATTGGTAAAATCAGCCTAACTCCTTGTTTAACTTTCCCCCTTTTTTTATTCCGCTCTACGGGTAACCTCTTTGACCTGGGTATATTGGTGAGGAACTGTGAGTCTGTTATCCCACAATACGTTCTGGACATCTCCCCCAGTTTTATTCAGCAGGATTAGGAACACTCCAAAATTATGTGACCTTATCTAGATTTGAAGACGTCGCTTTAGGCTCTCATTTCTTTGAGAACTTGTCCGATTTAGCGGATGTAAACATTCACAAGTTGTTGGTCTTTATAACGCGAACTGTATGGTTCAAGGGTGGGAAGTATGTTGAGACGATCAAACTTAAACGAATATTTCTAAGTGTTACAAATGGAATGACTAGATTAGTATAACCCCATCCTATGTTAAAACTATTTTTTTGATTGGCAGGGGATTTGAATCCGGGATTGCAAGT
The DNA here is from genome assembly GCF_963082655.1 of Stomoxys calcitrans. NCBI lineage: Eukaryota > Metazoa > Arthropoda > Insecta > Diptera > Muscidae > Stomoxys > Stomoxys calcitrans. Next base: position 216,900,709 of record NC_081552.1, read on the forward strand.
ACTCAATGGCATGGGCGTCTTGTGTGCAACTTACTCCACAAAATTCTTTGTGGAAAATCCACAAAATTTAAATTATTTTGTCTAAATGCTAAAATTCGTTGAGAATTTAAAGTTGATGGTTCTTTCTTAGAGTTATTTATTTTTGTCTGCGTACCAACATCCTACCATTGGTCTTCGTTGAATGTGTTTGCTAAGCGGACGGATGGTTAGGGTGGTTCATTGATACAATCGATTTAAAAAGTAAATAACATATGTATATCTTCTATTCTATTTGCAGGACAAATCTTGGACTTTCTTCGCCATAAAGTTGGTAATTCTGGGTTCAATTCGCAATTGTTCGCAATCAAATCTTTTGATATTCCAAAGTCAGCTGTCGTCGTTGGAAAAGTTTAATGCGTAAGTTTTGGCTCGACCGTAGTCGCTTTAGGAAATATATTCTTATATTATTAAGTGAAACTAATCCTAAAGACAATACATTTTAATACCCTCTACCATAGGATGGGGGTATATTAATTTCGTCATTCTGTTGGTAACACTTCGAAATATGCATAATGCATTGTGCGGTCCGCTGGCCATGTCTAGTATCCCTGAACATACATACATCCTTACATCAGGAATAAGAAGACGAATATCAGACGAATACACACCATGAAAGTACTGATAGAATAGCGTACCAAACAACCCACATTGCGACGATGATGAAAGGAGGCAATAGAGATGGATGTCCCCAATCAACGTAGCTCCAGACATAATTTTGAAGCTCCAGCCCATACAAGTGAGATTTACTCCATTTTCGGCCTTAGATGTTAAGAAGACCAGATGTTACGAAGATCAGATGTTAATAAGATTAGACGGAGTGAAGTAATTCTTACACCGTTTAAGGAAGTTTAAAAACTTGAATGCTTCTTTCAACACTTCAAATACATGTTTAGCCCAACGGACATCGCTTTGTATTTTCATGCCCAGAACATCAAGAGCTTCTAATTGCTCAACATCTACACCGTTGATAGACGAAGATGATCGTAATGGGTCAGCGAGTCGTCTGTGTGACAACAAGCAGCACTGAGTCTTCCGTGCATTAAAATCTACTCGATTCATTCGTCCCCATTCAGAAATGGCCAGCAAATCCTGGCAGAGTGTATCGTCCATAACCCGGCTCTTGTCCTCAATCTCTCGAAAACTCGTCCCATGATCGAATGAGTATGAATGACAGAAATTACTGTCATCCGCAAATTAGTAGATCGGATTCGATGTCTGATCCAACGGATCGTTGATGAAAATAAGAAAAAGGGAAAGAACAGAGCCCTGTGGCGGTCAATTTATGCTCATTGGATGAGAACCCATCTATAACGACTCGAATAGTGCGATCTCTGAGAAAGCTCGAAATAAATCGAACGAAGCCATTACCGACACCAAATGCGACAAGCTTTGATAGTAGTGCACCGTGCCAGACCCTATCAAATGCCTTGGAGATACCCAGAGCCACAACCTTACTCTCACCAAACTGGTGGATTGAGCGACTCCAACGTTCCGACAGAATTGCCATGAGGTCGTCCGTAGAACGATTTCTGCGGAACCCGTACTGTTGGTCGCAAAGAAGGCCATTAGACTCTAAATACCTCACAAGATGGTGATTAGCCATGCTTTCCATGACCTTAGAGAGAGCGGAGCATATCGCAATTGCCCGATAATTCGCAGGGTTGTTTGCCTCACCCTTCTTGCGTATTGGCTGAACGATCGCAACCTTTCAACGCGCCGGGAAGACTCCCGCACGGTAGTCAGGGTTGAAAAGGTTACGTAATGGACGAGCGACCGTCGAAGAACACTTGCGTAAGACAAGTGTTGATATGCCATTCGGGCACGGGGATTTATTTACGTTTCGATTCTCAAGAACCGTTTTAACTCCACGAGTTCGAAAAATTATTTGGGGCATGACGTTAGATAAATTTTCGATTGAGGGGAGTGGTTGATTGCTATCCGGCAGGGAAGAGTTCCCTGCAAATATATCAGCCAACAGGTTAGCCTTATCAATCGGCTCTGTGTACGTTTGATCATCCTTAACAAGAGTTGGAATAGATGAAGAACCTTAGTACGCAGACGCTGTTCATAAAGAAATTTTTCACGCTTAAGCACATTGGCATACGATGATCTTGCCTGCTGACGCACTTCAGTATTGGCATTTTATCCAAGCGCCAGTTCCTGAATGCCACCTCTTTCGATCTGACAGCATCTCTGCATGTCTGGTTAAAGCAACTTTTGTCGTCTGATTTAGCCGTTATAGTGTTAACTGAAATAAATCTCCCCATTCCATTTAAAATTATCTTCTCAATCATTTCAGTAGTAGCATTTATATCGTCATCTAGAAAACATAGTATCCAATTAAAAAGCTGAAAGAATTCATTGAGCTCAGCCCAACGTGCTTTTTCGTATAAAAATATTGACCGCTCCGGGACTGGAAGCAATACGAAGAGCAGAATACGAAAAAGATGCTGAAACAATGCAGTGATCGGGGTTACCAAGAGGTGCAAGAGTATTAACTTCATACTTTTCAGGGTGTGAAGTTAAAAAAACGTACAGAGTTTCATTTTGATGCCCTTGGACACATGCATTATGTGTCAGTTCGTTCACTAGTTGCGCCAAACCATTGTGCGCAGCGAAAAGCTCAACGTATTGGCCCTCAGGAGTCGTATGACTCGAATGGGAAAGCCAGTAGGGGTTGTGGACATTGAAATCCTTGAAATTCTGCACAAATACTTTTTATTAGTGTAGGTAGGTTGGGATTGTAAATGGGCCAAATCGGTCCATGTTTTAATTTGGGTACCATATAAACCGATCTTGGGTCTTGATTTCTTGAGCCTCTAGAGGGCACAACTCTCGTCCGATTTGACTGAAATTTTGGACGTGGTGTGCAAAATACCATTATTGCTTGAAACAACTGTGCCTCATATGATTTAAATCGGTTCATAATCTGATATAGCTGTAATATAAACCGAACTGGGATCTTGACTTCTAGAGCCTCTAGTGGGCGCAATTTTTATCCGATTTGACTGAAATTTTGAACGTGGTGTTTTGGTATCACCTTCAACAACTGCGCTTAATATAGTTCAAATCAGTTCATAACCTAATACAGCTGCCATCAGGGACGTAGCCAGGGGGGGGCCTTCGGCTACGTTCATGATAGCACAAAATTTTAGTAAAACTCTTTAAAATGACAAAAGAGAGAAAATGTTGATCAGACCAGGACCACATTAAAATTATTTTTCTGGAGTTCAAAATTTTAATGAAATTTTTATCAAAACAAATTTTAATGAATTTTTTTTTAAACAAATTTCAATGAAATTTTTTCGAAAGACAACATTTTAGCATAATATTGTGAAAGACAGAACATCATCACTCTCTTCCTGAAGACTAAATTGTAATAATTCAGTATAACATTCTCAACAGCCCGGCCCCAAAATTTCGTTTAAATTTTTCCTAAAGACAACGTTTTTCTAAAAATTACATTTTAATGATTTTTTCTAAAGACTATTATTCAGTGATAAAGTTTCTAAAGACAAACTTTTGACTACCCCGAAAATATTTTATTAAGCCAAAATTTCAATAAAAATTATTATGCCTGATCAACGCATTTTGTGACACTAAATTTTTAATTTTATGTTCATTTAGTCATTCCGTTTCACACATCGAAATATCAATTTCCGACCCTACATAGTACATATATTTCAGATCAACGTACAATTCTAAGACGATTTAACGATGTTCGTGTGTCTGTACGTCTGTCCGTCCGTCTGTTGCAATCAACTCCACAGCCTTCAAAAATTGAGATATTGAGCTGAAATTTGGTACAGATACGTCTTTTTGATGCATGCTGGTTAAGTTCCCGAACGGGCCAAACCGGACCATATTTGAATATAGCTGCTATATAGACCGATTTTCCGAAAAAGGGTCTAATGCCCATAAATGCTTTATTTTTCATCCGGTTTCGCTGAAATTGGAAACATTGACTAGTTTTAGGCTTTCCGACAACTGACCAAATATGGTCCGTATCGGACTATATTTACATATACTTGCCATATATACCGATCTGCCGATAAAGGCCCTAAATCCCATTAAAAGCTTTATTTATTACCCGATTTCGCTGAAATTTAGAGCAGTGGGTTATTTTAACCCTCCTGACATCTTGCTCAAATATGGATCAAATCGGACTATATTTAGGTATAGCTGCCATATAACCAGATCTCCAGATAAAGGGCCTAAATTTAGATATAGCTGTCATATAGACCAAAGTGCCGATTAAGGGTCTGAAGCTCATGAAAAATTTATTTTTGTACGCGATTTTGTTGAACTTTGAAATACAAAATTCAACAGTGACTTATATTTATTAGACCACTAATCCAATTTTCACCGGATTGTGACGAAAGAGGGTTTTCATATATACCCGAGGTGGTGGGTATCCAAAGTTCGGCCAGGCCGAACTTGATGCCTTTTTACTTCTTCATTATTCTTTGTTTGCCCAAAAAGAGATACCGCGTAAAGAACTCGACAAATGCTATCCATGGTGGAGGGTACAAAAGATTCGGCCCGGCCGAACTTTGCCCGCTCTTACATGTTTTAATGTTATTGAAAGTTCCAGTTATTGAAAAATAATGTAACTCTAATGTACACGGAATGCAAAAACAATCTTAGTTATGTCAACATGCCCTATCGTTATTAATTAATTCGTTGTTTATCTATTAATTATTAATTAATTTGCTTTTAGATTTTTTTGTATCAATATACAGATTTAAACGATGCAATGGATAAACAAACAATGCAATGCAATGGATAAACAATGCAAACATAAACAAACTCCATATGTATATGCTGATCTAGCTCAGAACGAACTCTTACCAAGTCGAAAGTGCAAAGCAACAGCAAATAGCCTTAGTGTACTTTAGAAAACACACATATATGTACATAAATTTTGATTTGTTAAATTTTGTTGGATAACTGGAGTTGTTTTTGTTAAATGCGTTAATTGCTATATAATGCAAAACCATAAAAAATTGTTGTATGTATGAATATCGATGGTGGTTACAAAAACAGTTGCACCCACCTTTTTGGCAAATGTAACAGGCGCTCAGAATAGCTAGCACAGTCATTAAAGTAAATCTCATTGTATACACACACACACACACTCTTTAATGACATACATGCATGCGTACACAATGTAAGAATGATAAACATTGTTGTTGTGATATGGATGCGTAAGAAGAAACTGATACTCATGCAACAAAAACAATTTGCCAATTACTCACCGACTGTTTCTCTTCGATGAGAGATGTGACAGAGATGGGATCATTAAATGAGTCATACCTAGGGACATATTTGTCCATCTAATGATGAGAGGAGAAAAACTCAGCAGCACCAAAAATTGCCAATTGTCCACAGAACTGTTCTACTTTTTTGAAATAACATACAGAGATGTGCTGATTAAATGCGGCATTATGTTAGGTCATATTAGCATCTAATGACGAATGTAACTTATATTTTGTTGTTTATTGATCATATTTACATACTTAAAAGTTTTTTTGAACTGTAACAGCGGATTTTCTTGACTTTAATTTTTTACAAAAATATACTTATAATATTAATAAAACACTAAAAATCTTTTGTATGATAAAACAAATATTAAAAAAAAACTTTGTAATTTTTTCTTAAGTAGAACAAATGTTATGTAAGTATGCGGTTACGTGCTATTGTATTTGATTATAATCACTTAGTGTTTTCTGGGAATTTCACGAAAAACATTAGAAGATGTTTTCCAACATACTCGTCAACATACATCAGACCACCCTAATATACGAGCACCGCAGACTTTAACACTGTAGCTGCTTGTTGCTGCGTTCTGTTTGCCTGGTATTTTTGAGGTTTTCGCAAATCTTTTCTGTTTTTGCTGCTGACGGAGTTGATTTTTAAGAGAATGTGAAAATACCAAGCCATCATAAAACACATACGCTAAAAACACTTAATTAATTTGTCTAGTTTCTAGTTACAAGCTAAAAATTATGGTTGCCTGGTATTTTAAGGGGTTTGAAAGAAATTGTGCAGGCAGGCAATCATAAAATAAAGAAAGTCAATTTAATATGTATATGAATTTTATTAAAGTAGCGTACTTTCGATTATGGCTTCTTGGTATTTAAGCAGGTCCTTAATGAAATTTTTTTGTTCGATGGCCGGCCGAGTTTCGAAAAATGTTTCAAATTTATGAGAAATACCAGGAGCCCATAATATAACAGCCGGGCGGGCCTTAGCAGATCGTGTGCAGTGATGCCAAATATCAATAGGCCATCTTCTACTGGCATAGAAGTTACTAGTGAGACGATTATGGACGCCTAGTATTTTTACAGGTTTTGAATTTTTTTTTTGGCTTCACACACACAGGCGGCGGAAATTAAAAAAATAAATTGAAAATTTCAAAATTAATAAGAAAGTTTTATACAAACCACCAGGCTCCCATGGTTTAAAGAAGCACGACAGACTTAAAATTTTTTATTTATTTTGGGCAATGTTGCCAAATTTCATGTGATAAATACTACATAACATTGTTGGTGTTTTCAGTTAAATTATGGTTAGCAGGTTTCTTTTAAAAATCGCCAAAAACACAAAGTGGGTGGGCGATTCAATAAGTGAGTTCAATGGTGTAAGTATATGTTGACCGACCGACGGACTAATTTGTTTATAAGAAAAATCATGTAAATATAAAACATATACCAGGCTATCATAGACTTCAGAAGAAAGACATTTATTTCCACTATGATGGACAAGCTGCTGTGTTGCTCAATTTTAACCAATAACAAGTAACTGTTTACACTGCGGTGAGGGGTGGGATGAAAATGTATATGAATGTGTGAGTGTGTGTGATATTTGTCTCTAAAAATGTCCAAAAATACCAGGCGGCCAAAATAGAGAGTAAGGCACCTTTGCTGTCTCCCAAAATTTCAAGATTCCTCTCCTCGTTGATATTCATGCATGGGTGTGTAGTGGCAATGCAAAGTTCCATCTGGAAGCGGGTAATGGAGGGGAGGGATAGTGGTATGTGTTGTAAGTATTCTGCAAAAAATACAAGAACATAAATAATAAAACATATTAATAAAAACAATAGTAAAACTTGTCTACGGACATAGGACAAAGAAACAACAAACATTAATTTTTGAAGAAACATATTGCTAAATATATCAGGCGCTCAGAATAACAAAGCCATAGCTCGCATGGGTCATACGCATAACCATTGCAAACATACATACATGTTACCTTTTGATGAACTTTGTTGTTGTCCTACATCTTCTATTATATAAAAATGAAATTGTTGCGCTTTGTTTGTTTGTTAGTTTGTTTGTCTGTTCCGTATAGACTCAAAAACGGCTGAACCGATTTTCATGAAATTTTCACAGATGGTAGAGTTTGGGCCCCCGGTGAAAATAGGGTACTACATTTTTTGATATCCAAAGGTATCAAATCCAATATGGTATCAAATGAAAGGTATTTAAGAGTAGAGTAATTGGTATATTACTCTACATTTGGTATACAAATTTCACTCGTAATTTTCGGGAGTGTCCCCCACCCCCCAAAAAATCCCCCAACAGGACTCTTTCACCACTTTGGGCAATATGGGTATCAAATGAAGGGTATTTAAAAGTAGAATACAAATCTGACATTAAAGTTTATCTTTTGGTAAATAAAAAACAATACCAAACAGCCATGTAGGACGACCGAAAATATATTGTATTCAAATGAAAAGATGTGTCAAAGGAAACCCCCCCCAAAGGCAAAATTCGATTCGGACCATGCTTGGTTATGCTGTTGGAGTAAAAGTAATTGTGCAAAATGTCAGCCAAAATTGAATAAGAATTGAGCCCTATAGTGACTCAAGAAGTAAAATCGAGAGATCGGTTCAAATGGGAGGTATGTCAGGTTAAGGACCCATTCAGACTATATATGACAAGTATGTGGAACGTCGAAAGAAAAGTCGTTAAATAAAGTTTAGGCAAATCGCATTAGAATTGCGCCCTCTAGAGGCTCAAAGAGTCAAATTAGGAGATCGATGGGGAGATATGGGAGCTATATCAAGTTGTAAACTGGTTTGAAACATACCTAGCACAGATATTGGAAGTCATAACAAATTAACTTACACAAAATTTGAGACAAATCGGATAAGAATTGCGGCGTTCAGGGGCTTAAGAGGTCTAGATCCAAAATCGGTTTATAATGTAGCTAAATCAAAACATAGACAAATATAACCCATTTGAAATCCCATCTGACCTACACTAATAGGAAGTATTTGTGAAAAATTTCATTCGCCCAGCTTAAGCCCTTCAAAAGTTAGCGTGCTATCGACAGATGGACGGACCGACATGGCTAAATCGACTTAGAATGTTAAGACGATCAAAAATAGACATACATATATACTTTGTTGGGTCTCAGGTGAATATTTCGATGCTTTACAAACGGGTAAGCCAAAGATGCTTACACATGGGCAACGGTGACATTAGGTAGGCCGACAAAACTGGAAATACGATTGAATTCAACAATAGATAAAATTATGACAGTTGATCAGTTATAATGACATAATAGGACACTGCCGCCATACCTCCAAAGTTATGACGTTCAGTGTGATAGGAGCAGTTGCAAACCTTAACGTCATGGTGGCCGCCATTTTTAGCCAAGGAGCCTTTTTTCTCATACAAATCCAAGCAACGTGCTGATGGGCGATACTTTCCTGATATATACATAACTTAGCGAATGCAAAGAGTAATTGAAAAGAAAGTTATAATTCATATGGTGCAAAAGGAAGCACAGCGAAGCCGGCCGGGTTCGGCTAGTATATATATGTAAAAACTAATTTGTGTTTGTTTGTATGTTTGTTTGTTTGTGGGTTTGTAAATTTGTTTGTTCCGTATAGACTCAAAAACGACTGAACCGATTTCTTTCAAATTTTCACAGATTGTGGTGAGTGGTCCGGAAGGAGTAATAGGCTACATAATTCATTGACGTCGGTAGGGAGGCGGACCCTCCCCCTTACCCGTAAAGTACGACCCCAAAATAAAAGTGAACCGATCGGGACAATATGGGATTCAAATGAAAGGTATTCAAGAGTAAACTACGAATTTCATATTAAAAATTGGATCCAAGTGACTGGGGTACCGCCCGACCCCAAAACCCCATAAAATTGGTTTATTGGACGATAATGACAATTTGCGACTCGAATGAAAGGCATTTGGGAGAAGATTACGAAAATGCTCAGGAATGAGGAAAAGGCTTCTTAGTTTTTTGATATTGGAAGGGGCGGACCCTCCCCCGTTACCCCAAAAACACCACTTAAAATCAAAAGTGGACCGATAGGGACAATATGGGTATCAAATGAAAGGTATTGGGGAGTAGAATACTAATATGGTATTAAAAATTGGGATGAAGTATGCGAGGGATCGTCCAACTCCAAAAACTCTCCCAAACAAACATATTGGACGTAAATATCAATATGGAACTCAAATGAAAGGCATTCGGGACTAGACTACGAATATGACATAAAAAATTAGGTTCAAGTAATTGGGGGTCGCCTCACTCTCAAATCGGAATATAATTCGATCCTAGCTAGATGAGCTTCAAATTAAAGGTATTTGGTAGAAGATTACGAATATGACATTAAACTTTGTGTCCAAGAATCTCGGCTTTATACACCAATTATGACAATATGGGGTTAAATTCAAATATATATAACGGACCCCAATAACACCTCACACCAAACAGTTGATCAATTATAATGACCTAACATGACACTTCCGCCATACCTCCAAAGTTATGACGTTCAGTGTGGTAGGAGCAGTTGCAAACCTTAACGTCATGGTGGCCGCCATTTTTAGCCAAGGAGCCTTTTTTCCTAGACAAATCCAAGCAACGTGCTGATGGGCGATACTTTCCTGATTAAAAGTTTTACACGGTTTAATAACTAAGAGCAGTCGCCACCGCACCTAATATAAATATCAGCAAATTAGTTCTTTACCACTGAGAATCGTTTAATATGGCAGTTTGATTTGATTTAAAAAGGTTAAATTATGATTATTCAACAGGTAGCCATATAGTCAGTAATAGACTACTACCACATGATGATCAACGTTATAGGCGCTAAGCCGCTCCAAGCGAGTAGCAAAAAAGCTCTAACAGATGGGACAAATCTCAAATTCTCAGTCGTTTATATGTGTTTGCGCAAGGATCCGGGGCGACATGGAACGGAGAACTTTTAAGTTATTTTATAAACATGTTGGGTACTAAAGTCTAAACCTTTCTCTTATAGATGACAGTGCTAACATTTAGAAAAGCGTCATCTGTTTGCAAATGGATCAACTGAATGGAGACGCCACCACGAACATAGAGAGGGCAGAGTGGTAAAAATTGATCATGCAGCATTTATCTTTGTTATGGTAACCTAGCGGTCCTTAAAATAAAGAAAAATTGTTTATAGGAATTTCGTTGCGGTTGATTGCTGTATTATTTTTTGAATTTTCTCATAGATAAAAATGTATTTAGTAGAGTGCGAATATCCAAGTTTGTGCTTAACTGTTAGAGGGGAAGGCTCATCGAACGTACACTTAATCAGAGATATTGGAGAGTAGGTTACGTAACAGAGGTGGCATTTTTCTACGTTATGAAAGCGAAAGTGCAGTGGAGCGGGTTTGATTGAAAATTTAGCTCAAAGATAATAAGTCTCTTTTTTATAGTCGGGCCCAAGTGGCGTGCCGATAAGCACAGGGGAAATTCGATTCGGACCTTGTTGGTTATGCTGTTGGAGTAAAAGTAATTGTGCAAAACGTCAGCCAAAATTTAATAAGAATTGAGCCCTAAAGTGGCTCAAGAATTAAAATCGAGAGATCGGTTCATATGGGAGCTATATCAGGATAAGGACCCATTCAGACTATATTTGAAACGTATGTGGAAGGTCGTAGGAGAAGTCTTTAAAATAATGTTTAGCCAAATCGCATAAGAATTGCGCCCTTTCGAGGCTCAAAGAGTCAAATTAGGAGATCGGTTTATATGGGAGCTATATCAAGTTTTAAACTGGTTTGAAAAATACTTAGCACAGATGTTGGAAGTCATAACAAAATATCTTATACAACATTTGAGTTAGCGTGCTTTCGACAGATGGACGGACCGACATAGCTAAATCGACTTAGAATGTCAAGACGATCAAATATATACATATATAATTTGTTGGGTCCCAGATGAATATTTCGATGTTTTACAAACGGAATGACAATATTAGTTTATGATGGAGGGTACAAAAAGAAAAAACTAATTTAGTGGGTAAGCCTATGATGCTTACCCATGCGCAACGGTGACATAAGATAGGCCGACAAAACTGGAAATTCGATTGAATTTAACAATAGATAAAATTATGACAATGTGATGGGAATCAACAGCTCAGCGCCATCTGTTGAGAGATAACAATTATTTGAATAGCCAACCAAACCCGAACAAAGAAAAGGAGTGCGAGAGGAAAGGAGAGTGTGTTCAAAGTTGATCATATGATTTTCACTACTGTTTTGACAAGTTGTCTGTCCTTCGAATAAATTAAAAAGGAACTAACCTTTGACTGATTTCGGTATTAATTTTTTAACCCTCCTACCCTGGGACAAGCTTCCACAATGTCTAAAAGTTCTATAAAAACATGGCCGCAAAATATATACGTAACTTAGCGAATGCAAAGAGTAATTGAAAAGAAATTTATAATTGACATGGTGCAAAAGGAAGCGCAGCGAAGCCGGCCTGTTTCGGCTAGTATTTGTGTTTGTTTGTGTGTTTCTTTGTTTGTTGGTTTGTAAATTTGTTTGTTCCGTATAGACTCAAATTTTCACAGATTGTGGTGAGTGGTCCGGAAGGAGCAATAGGCTACATAATTCATTGATATCGGTAGGGAGGCGGACCCTCCTTCTTACCCGTAAAGTACGACCCCAAAATAAAAGTGAACCGATCGGGACAATATGGGATTCAAATGAAAGGTATTCAAGAGTAGACTACGAATTTTATATTAAAAATTGGATCCAAGTGACTGGGGTACCGCCCGACCCCAAAACCCCATAAAATTGGTTTATTGGACGATAATGACAATTTGCTACTCGAAAGGACTGAAAGGCATTTGGGAGAAGATTACGAAAATGCTCAGGAAGGAAGAAAAGGCTTCTTAGTTTGTTGATATTGGAAGGGGCGGACCCTCCCCCGTTACCCCAAAAACACCACTTAAAATCAAAAGTGGACCGATAGGGACAATATGGGTATCAAAAGAAAGGTATTGGGGAGTAGAATACTAAAATGGTATTAAAAATTGGGATGAAGTATGCGAGGGGTCGTCCAACTCCAAAAACTCTTGTAAACAAACATATTGGACGTAAATATCAATATGGAACTCAAATGAAAGGTATTCGGGACTAGACTACGAATATGACATAAAAAATTAGGTTCAAGTAATTGGGGGTCGCCTCACTCTCAAATGGGAATATAATTCGATCCTAGCTAACTAGAGCTTCAAATTAAAGGTATTTGGTAGCAGATTACGAATATGACATTAAACTTTGTGTCCAAGAATCTAGGTGGCGCTTTACCTCCCCATTAAAACAATGGGGGATCAAGTGATAGATATTTTTAATTGGAGTGCGTAATTCAAATTTGTGCTCAAGTGGCAGATAGAGTGAGGCGCCCCCCCACCAAACGGCTATATACACCAATTATGACAATATGGGGTTAAATTCAAACTATAAGGTTGTGGACTGTCTTCATTCTGCTCATATATACAACGGACCTCAATAACACCTCAAAACAGTTGATCAATTATAATGACCTAACATGACACTGCCGCCTTACCCCCAAAGTTATGACGTTCAGTGTGATAGGCGTAGCTGCAAACCAGAAGTCAAGGTTTTTTTCCTAGACAAGTCCAAACAACGTGCTGCTGGGCAACACTTTCATGTTCCAAAACTGTACATGGTTAAATCACTAAGAACTGGCGCCACCACACCTAATATAAAGACCGGCAAATTAGTTTTATACCACTGAGAATCGTTTAATATAGCTATTTGATTTGATTTAAAAAAGACTAAATGATGACTATTCAACAGATAGCCGCTTGGAGCGGCTTAGTTGTCTATAACATACTATATAGACAACTAAGCCGCTCCAAGCGAGTAGCAGCATACACAAAGGAAATCTATAGACTCATAGCATATGTTCAAAAAAGCTCTAGCAGATAGAAGAAATATCAAATTCTCAGTCGTTTATATGCGATTGTGCAAGCATCCGGGGCGACATGGAACGGAGAACTTTTAAGTTATTTTGTTAATATTTTAGGTAAACCTTTCCCTTATTGATGGCAGCACTAACATTTATATAAGCGTCATTTATTCTGTTTGCGAATGAACCAACTGAATGGAGACGCCACCACGAACAGAGAGAGGGCAGAGTGGTAAAAATTTTTCATGCAGTATTTATCTTTGTTATGGCAACCTATCGGTCCGTAAAATAAAGATCAATAAAGTATAGAAATTTCGTAGCGGTTTATTGCTACATTATTTTTGAAATTTCCCACCCTTAAATAGGTGTTTCATGTAGTTTAAGTGGCTATTTTGTCATTAAAAAAAAACATTTATTTAGTAGAGTGCGAATATCCAAGTTTGTGTTAAACTGTAAGAGTGGGCAAAGTGGGAAAAGTTCGGCAGGGCCGAATCTTACAAATAATCTACAATGCATCTCATTTGTCATTTTTTTGCCCGATATCTCTTTGTAGACAAACAAAGGATAATGGATAAAACTATTTCAGGTTATCAACCAATTCAGAACATGCTTGGTTTGGCTGTTGAAGACCATAGTAGATGTCATTGCGCAAAATGTCAGCAAAAATTGAATAAGAATTGAGCCCTATAGTGGCTTAGGAATTAAAATCGGGAGATTGGTTCATATGGGAGCTATTTCAGCTACTTCATATTTGGCACGTATGTGGAAGGTCATAGGAGAAGTCGTTAAAATTATGTTTAGCCAAATCGCATAAGAATTGCGCCCTCTAGAGGCCCAGAGAGTCAAATTAGGAGATCGGTTTATATGGGAGCTACATAACGTTTTAACCCGATTTGAAACATACATAGCACTAATGTTGGAAGTCATAACAAAATATCTTACACAAAAATTGAAATCGGAAAAGAATTGCGGCGTTTAGGGGCTTAAGAGGTTAAGATTCAAAACCGGTTTATATGGCATCTATATCAAAACAAAGACAATTATAACCCATTTAAAATTCCAACTGACCTACACTAATAGGAAGTATTTGTGCAAAATTTTATTCGCCTAGCTTAATCCCTTCGAAAATTAGCGTGCTTTCGACAGATGGACGGATCGACATGGCTAAATCGACTTAGAATGTCAAGACAATCAAAAATATACATATATACTTTGTTGGGTCTCAGATGACTATTTCGATGCTTTACAAACGGAGAAGTCGAAGATGTTTACTCATGGGCAACGGTGACATTAGATAGGCCAACAAAACTGGAAATTCGATTGAATTCACAAATAGATGGGAATCAACAGGTCAGCGCCATCTGTTGGGAGATAGAAATTATTTGAAAAAGAAATAGAGCGCGAAAGGACAGGAGAGTATGTTCAATGTTGATCATACGCTCTTCACTACTGTTTTGAAAATTTGTCTGTCCCTCGAATAAATTAAAAAGGAACTAACCTTTGACTGTATTTTTATTTTTTAACTCTCCTACCCTGGGACAACCTTCCACAATAGTCTAAAAGTTCTATAACAACATGGCTGCAAAATGTATACGTAACTTAGCGAATGCAAAGAAGAGTGATTGAAATGAAAGTTATAATTCATATGGTGTAAAAGGGAGCGCAGCGAAGCGGGCCGGATTCAGCTAGTCTTGTATATATGGGTTGCCCAAAAAGTAATTGCGGATTTTTTAAAAGAAAGTAAATGCATTTTTAATAAAACTTAGAATGACCTTTAATCAAATATACTTTTTTTACACTTTTTTCTAAAGCAAGCTAAAAGTAACAGCTGATAACTGACAGAAGAAAGAATGCAATTACAGAGTCACAGACGGCTGGACCGATTTTCTTGAAATTTTCACAAATTTTCCTCCTCAAAAACATGACCCAAAGAGGACAAATTTACGACCATATCAATAAGGGACTCAAATGAAAAGTCTTTGGAAGTTAAGCACGAATCTGATATCAATATTCGGGAAAAGGTTTCTATGCCCCCCCCCCCATCCCCATAACACCATCTAAATAGGAAGTATTTGCTGACAATTGTAATGTGGGGCTCAAATAATAGGTATTTTAGAGCAGGACATGAATTTTAAAAATATTATGAGGGCCGAGTCACTGAGTGGCCGCCCCATCGCCCAAACCTGTCATGTTTGCCGACTATGGAAATATGGGTCTCAAATGAAAGGTTTTTGGGAGTAGACCATGAATCTGATATCAACATTCGGGACTTTTGTTTTTCCTTACATGTAGGGTATAAAATTACACCACTGCTGTGGTACAGGGTATTATAACTTAGTAAATTAAATGTTTTTCGGCCAAGAGACGAAGCCTGTTGAAATTGGAAATGGGTCTAGATTTGGATATAGCTCCCATATATATGTTTGTCCGATTTGCAGTAATACTGCGATAAAATGGTCATTTATTAACAGATTTTCTCGATATTCGGCAGGAAGGATTCTCTTATGAATCTCGACATTACAGGTGAATTTCATAGAAATTGGTTTAGATTTGGATATAGCTCCCAAATATATGTTCGTCCGATTTGCAGTAATACTGCAATAAAATGATCGTTTATTAACCGATTTTCTCGAAACTTGGTTGGAAGGATTCTCTTATGACTCTTGACATTACAAGTAAATTTTATAGAAATCGGTTCAGATTTGGATATAGCTCCCATATATATGTTCGGCCGATTTGCAGTAATACAGCAATAAAATGGTCGTGTGTTAACCGATTCTTTCGAACTTCGGCATGAAGGATTTTCTTATGACTCTCAATGTTACTGTTGAATTTCATAGAAATCAGTTCAGATTTGGATATAGCTTTCATAGATATGTTCGTCCGATTTGCAGTAATAAAACAATAAAATGGTTATTTGTTAACCGATTCTCTCGAACTTTGGCAGGAAGGATTTTCCTATGACTCTCAATGTTACTGGTGAATTTCATACCCATCTTCCCGAAATTTTGTACAACGCTTTCCTCGACGACTTCCACAAAATCTATAAAGTATGGGGTCGAAATCGATTCAGATTTAGATATTGCTCCCATGTACATGTTCGTAAGATTTTGGGTAATTCGTTGTCATTTGTCAACCGTAGTTATCACATAACCCATTAAGCTATCTGAATACAAACGCCGAGGTGCATCAAAATTGGTTCAGAATTAGACATAGCCCCCCTTTTGTATTTATAGGGTATTTATAGGGTATTATAAAGTCGGCAACGCCCGAATTTTGCCTTTCCAAACTGGTTTTATTTAACATCGTCTTCTTTTCCCACTAGAACTCAACATTTTCTTTCACGAAGTTTACAAATATAATTCATCAACTTTTTCTAATCCTTTACCCTTTAGTCTAAAGTTAAAGTTTTATTCCAAATCTCCTCTCCATCCTTGGGCTAGTGTATCAATCAAACAAAAGAGTTGTGGTAGTGCGAGAGGGCTATAGGCCATAAACAAATGTCTGATTGTCGTCCAAAGTGCCAAATAAGTGGCACTCGTGGGGCAAAAATCCACTTAGGCAAAACGATCCCAATAATGCAAAGGCAGGTTCCCAGAAAAAAGAAACGGAAAGGCATCATTTTGTTAATACAACGGGGCGCCAGTTAAGCCGATTTAAAATTGACACAAAGCAGACAAAAGCCGTCGTTTAGATAAATTTACGCCCTCAAAAAAGACAATTTATTGTGCGAGGTGATTGCAGGGCTTGCCTAGGCCATAGCCTGACAATCGAATGTAAAATTGTATGTCAGTTGGAAGGCCAACGATACTGGGGTTATCATCATCATCAGGAGCAGCAGCAGCATAACCATCATCACCCTCATTGTCCTTATCCCCAAGAAAAGAGAAGAACAAAAAGAAAAAAAAACCGCCTTAAGGCTAGTTATTTTCCAAAATCACAATTTTTCTCTAGGCACATAACTTGTTCGTCTGTCCGTCTTTCTCTCTGCTGGATGTGTGGGAGTTAAAGCCTATTTCCTTAGCTTTGTTTTTTGTTCTAAGAAAATTCCTTACACAGAAGGCTAAACGATAAATCACATATTTTTTCCTATGGAGACAAAGATCCCAGGATTTTATTTTCAAGTGTTTCAATGTCCGTCTATACCACTTGGCTGTTCTTGTGACTGGGCGTCTATGCAATCGTTTGTAAAATCACCAAAATCTACTGGAAAAATATTGCAAGTGTTTTTTCCACAATCTTTAAATTGGAAGCACTCATGCAGAAATTCTCACACATTTGTAAGTCCGTTTGGGTCGATGGTTATAAATAGGAATTGGTTTTGTATTTTTTGAGTTTTTAAAGGATAGTCCGATAAAGATTGGTCGGGCGGAGACTGATTGAATGGTTTTAGGATCAGGGCTGCGAAGTCGAGTAATTTTTATTCGACTCCGACCCCGGGAAGATTGCTCAACTCCGACTTCAGATTCGACTCCAATCACCAAATTTTTAACAAATATTTTTTTCTTAAAAAATTTAAAATTAAAAAAAAAAACAATAAGAGCGTACTAAGTTCGACCGGCCGAATCTTATATACCCTCCACCATGGATCACATTTGTCGAGTTCTTGTCGCGGTAACTCTTTTTAGAAAAAAAGGGAAAAAGGATAAGAATTGTTTTGATATTGGAGATATATCAAGTAATAGTCCGATTCGGACCATAAATGAATTAAATGTTGAAGACCATAGTAGTAGTCATTGGGTAATATTTTAGTCCATTCGGATATGAATTGAGCCTTGTAGAGGCTCAAGAAACATAATCGGGAGATCGGTGCATATGGGAGCTGTATCAGGCTATAGATCGATTAAGACCACATTGAACATAGTCATGGGAGAAGCCGTTGTACAAAATTTCAACAAAATCGGATAAGAATTGCGGCCTCTAGAGGCTTAAGAAGTCAAGATCCCAATTTGAACCATACTTGGCAGAGTTGTTGGAAATCATAACAAAAAACTTTATGCAAAATTTCAGCCAAATCTGATGAAAATTGCGCCCTCTACTGGCTCAAGAAGTCAAGATCACAAATCGGTTTATATGGCAGCTATATCAAAACACGTACCGATGTAGCCCACTTACAATCCCAAGCGACCTACACTAATAAGAAGTATTTGTGCAAAACTTCAAGCGGCTAGCTTTACTGTTTCGAAAGTTAGCGCACTTTCGACAGTCGGACGAACATGGCTAGATCGACTTAAAATGTCATGACGATCAAGAATACATAAACTTTATGGGGTCTTAGACGCATATTTCGAGTTGTTACAAACGGAATGACGAAATTAGTATACCCCCCATCCTATGGTGGAGGGAATAAAAATAAAAGCCAATATGCTTTTTAATTTTTAATATTTTATAAGCATTTAGCGAAGAAAGTGAATGTTTAGTGACTTTGACACAAAACCGCACATGCTATCAAAAGTAAAGGTTAATTTTTTTGGCTATTATCTTTTTGGCAACACTGGTTTAAACAGCTCACGCACATTTAGTGTTTTGTTTCACTGTCAAACATCTTCAGTTTGGTCTATAATTTACAAACGAACAACGCTTCCAAATTATTCAATTTCATTTTCAAAATGCATGCTCTGTTAAAAAAGTTCATCGCACTCTTCTTCCATTCCATCGAAGAAGCTCATTTTTGGCTCAATGGGTACGTACATAATCAGAATTTTCGATCTTGGTGTGAAGACCAGCCAGAAGCATTCCAAGAGCTACCAATGCGTCCAGATAAAGTTACAGTTTGGTGCGGTTTATAAGCTGGTGGCATTATTGGACCGTACTTCTCCAAAGATGATGCGAATCGTACCGTATCTGTGAATAGTGAGCGCTATCTTGAGATGATGTCCAACCATTTTTTGACCAAAATGCGAGAGCTTGACTTGCATGACATGTGATTTCAACAAGACGGTGCCACTTGTCACACAACAAATCGGTCTATAACCTGATATAGCTCCCATATAAACCGATCTCCCGATTAAGCCCTCCCGATTGAGTCCTTACAAGCAGCAATTTTTGTCCAAATTGGCTGAAATTTGCAGATAGTGTTCTGTTATGACTTCTAACAACTGTACCAAGTACGATACAAATCGGTGTATAATCTGATATAGCTCCCATATAAACCGATCTCCCGATTTGACTTCTTGAGCCCTTACAAGCCGCAATTTTTGTCCGCTTTGGCTGAAATTTCGCAGATAGTGTTCTGTTATGACTCGCAACAACTGTGGTAAGTACGGTCGAAATAGGTTTACAACCGGTTTAACTTACTGAGCCCCTACAAGCCGCAATTTTTTTCGATGTAGCTGAAATTTTGCATGTCGTGTTCCGTTTTGACTTCTGACAACTGTTCCAAATACAGTTCGACTCGGTCTATAACCTGATATAGCTCTCATATGAACCGATCTCCTGATTTGATTTCTTGAGCCCTTATAAGCCGCAATTTTTGTCCGTTTTGGCTGAAATTGAACATGTAGTATTTTGTTATGACTTCTAACAAGTGCACCAAGTTCGATTTAAATCGGTTTATAACCTAGACTTCAATCAACTCACTATTTTAAATTTGAGCGAAGTTGAATAAAAGTTGCGGCTTTTAAGGACTGAAGACCCTCAATCGGCATATCGGTCTATATGACAGCTATGTCTGAATATAGTCCGTTCTAAACCATATTTGAGACGGATGGCCGGAGGCTTAAAAGGACTCTCTAATTCAAATTTAATTGAAATTGGATAATAATTGCAGATTTTATGGGCTTAATACCCTCAATCGGCAGATCGGTCTATATGGCTGCTATATGTAAATATGGTCCGATATGGGCCATATTCAGTTGGATATCGGGATAATCGGACAAAAAATGAGGTTTTTACGGGCTCAAGACCCTTAATGGGAGCGTTGAGTGCGGTGTATATGACAGCTCGGTCCAAATACAGTCAGATTTGGCCTATTTCAATTCAATATCTCTATTGTTAAAGACTGTAGTGTGATTTCAATAGGCAGACGGATGGACATGACTAGATCAACGTAGATTTTTACGCTGATCAAGAATATATATATTTATAGGGTCGGAAACGGATATTTCGATTTGTTACAAACGGAATGACTAAATGAATATACCCCCTATCCTAGGTGGTGGGTATAAAAACGTGTTTTGGTATGGAAACAAAACCATTTGATTGCTGTCAAATTTTGCTCGCGAAACAATTAAAAATGCTAGCTACATTTCCGAAAGCAGACTAGAATACAAATCCTACGTCGTGATTTTCTATCTCGTGGATCGTGATTTTCACGTGAGTCGTGAATAGCGTTTTGAGTCGTGATTCACGCTTACGCACGAATAATTTTAATTAAATCACGCTCACTCAAGTGATCGATTAGATTTGGGTCTCACTCAAGAATCACGTGATTCACGCGTGACACGACTACTCACGACTCACGTGCACACCTCTATTGCCCACCACACATCCCCGAGGTATAAGTCAATAATGCTCTTATAACGCCATTGGCTTATTTCGGGATTTATGTCTCATTTAATATTAGGGATGTGCATAAAAGGCTCCCTATATAAGGTAATATTTTACAATTACCTCTCTTCGATATGTCATCTCACTATTTCCACTTGCTTGTCAACCCTTTGTAGGAATGCAACCCTAAGACTATAGGAATTTCTTGCATATTGTGTATGTTTTCCAGATTATACATCATCATTCAAAGGCAGAGCTGTTAACTTTGCCATGTCCTGGCAGTTGGTAAAAGTACAAGTATGCCTGAAAGCATTTTCGAGTGCTTGAATATTCTGGCAAAATATTCCGGCTACTTTCGTAACCTCCATACTTTCTGTATTTGCATATTGCTGCTCAATTTTTGATGCAGACGTTTTGCAAGGCATCTTGTCATGGTTGTTTTCTCTTTCTATGACATTCAATCTGCTACTTCAAAAATACAAAAAAAAAAAAACAATAAATAGGCATTAAGTTCTGCTGGGCCGAACTTTGGATACCCACCACCTCGGGTATATATGAAAACCCCCTTTCGGCACAATCCGGTGAAAATTGGATAACTTATGCACCCAAATTTGACACGGATATTGAGTGGGCTAATAAATATAAGTCACTGTTGAATTTTGTATTTAAAATTTCAACAAAATCGGGTAATAAATAAAGCTTTTATGAGCTTCAGATCCTAAACGGCACATCGGTCTATATGACAGCTATATCAAACTACAGTCCGATCTTTACCATATTTGGATCGGATGGCGGGTGGCCTAAAACTACTTTCTGTTTCAAATTTCAGCGAAAACCGATAAAAAATAAAGCTTTTATTCGCTTCAGACCCTTTATCGGGATATCGGTCTGTATGGCAGCTATATCTAAATATAGTCCGATCCGAACCATATTTAGGACGGATGTCGGGAGAACTACGACTACCCACTGTTTCAAATTTCAGCGAAATCGCGTAATAAATAGAGCTTTTATGGGCTTCAGACCCTTTATCGGCAGATCGGTCTATATGACAGCTATATCTAAATATAGTCCGATTTGAAGCATATTTGGGTCCTATGTTAGGAGGCGTAATACTGCTCAATGTTATAAATTTCAGTGAAATCGGTTAAAAAATAAAGCTTTTATGGGCTTTAGACCCTTTATCTGGAGATCGGTCTATATGGCAGCTATACATAAATATAGTCCGATTTGATCCATATTTAGGTCGGATATCAGGAGGCTTAAGGTAGCCCTCTGTTTCAAATTTCAGCCAAATCGGGTAATAAATAAAACTTTTATGGGCTTCAGACCCTTTATCGGCAGATCGGTATATATGGCAGCTATGTATAAATAGAGTCCGATATGGACCATATTTGGGTCAGATGTCGGGAGGCCTAAAACTTCTCAATGTTTCAAATTTCAGCGAAATCTAATGAAAAATTAAGCATTTATGGTCATTAGCCCCTTTATTGGAAAATCGGTCTATATAGCAGCTATATCCAAATATGGACCGATTTGGCCCGTTCAAGAACTTAACCACCGTGCATCAAAAAGACGTATCTGTTCCAAGTTTCAGCTCAATATCTAAATTTTTGAAGGCTGTAGAGTGATTACAACAGACGGACGGACAGACACACGGACATCGTTAAATCGTCTTAGAATTTTACGACGATCCGAAATATATATACTTTGTAGGGTCGGAAATTGATATTTCGATGTGTTGCAAACGGAATAACTAAATGAATATAACCCCTATCCTACGGTGGTGGATAATAACAAAAACTATCAGAAAAGACTACATTTGAAAATACATATCGACTTTTTAATACCCTACACCACAGTCAACATGGCTGTACGTTTTATACTCTTCTCCATTGTAAAAAGGGCCAGATTAGGTCATGTTAAGTTCTCGTTATCTGCCGAATTCACTTTTTGAGCTCCTAGAGGCGGCAAATTTTGTTTAATGTAGCTGAAACTATGAACATCCATACCATATAAGATTCGAAGCGTTCCCTTACATTTTACAGCTATCATATGAATCCATCTCTCGATTTCACTTCTTGCATGGTCAATAAGCGTTACAAGCATATCGCGTTTTTTATAATATTCAATATCGGCGTAGGGTAAAAAAACAAAAACTTAAAACCATGACAATGCGCCTTAGTATGAGCAGCACAAGAAGTATGATACTTCAGTATCCTCTTCTGCCAAGCATATCATCATATCCTTCGCTTGTTTCCGTATCCGATAAACTTAAGGTAGTTTCCACACAAGCATCAATACTCTGACAGTAGTAGTTTTAGGACACTACCTCCTCCGCTCAACTCACTTTTTACTTATGTAGATAACTGTTTACATAAATATGTGAGGGTGATTCTTCTTCTATTCGGTTAGGGGGGAACAATGCTGGTGTTACTTCATGTCTGGCAAGTAACTAAGTAAATAAATAAATAAATGTAATTGTAGTGTGTGCATGCATGCATGTGTAAGTGTGGTTTGAGGACAACATTTAAATTGAAATCTTTTCGATTTCATTGAGCTTGGTTTGAAAATGGAAACATTTAAATTGGTTTGTGGCTGCAAATATTTAACATTAAATTGGCAAATAACATTCTAACTACAATCACTTCTATAAAAGTTATTATCTTGAGACACAATTGAAAAGTGCCTTTGGGTGTAAGGAAAATAATTGGGAGAATTGAAATTAAATTGTAGAGGAAGTATGTATATCAATGTGAAAAAATCGAAATCTTAGTCCAATCAATATGGTTTGGCAGAAGGTCCTTAAGCTTCTATGCCCACCACAAGCAGCATATAGCCAGAATTATATGTGAACTGCCAATTTGCCCATGAACATTTCATTAAGGAACAGTGGTAAAATTCTGACAAATCAATGATAACGAACCTCTTTGAGAGTAGTTTTTACATGGCTTCTTTGCATGGCATAGTGCCTCACAAATTGACATAGAAGGCGCTTTTAACAATGTGAAGTTGGGGTTCAAACATGGCGCTTTAGTGCACTTGAGGATTCTTGGGTTGATATCGACGCATCACTAGCTGGGAACTCCGCAGTGAGGGTTTCTATCCCCTATTTTGTGGCTTCTTTTTAATAATGGAATTCATTTTCAGGTTTTTTGAAAAGAAGAGGATAGAGGTGGGTGCCTATGAGGCTGACGCATTGACAATGGTGGATACCCGTTTCCTCACTACTATTACGGACCTCGTTATGGGGGCAATGAAGAAGCTGTCTGGGTGGCAGACGGCCGATGGACTTGTCTTAAACCCCAGAAAGACTGAAAAAGCTAAGTGTTTTCAGCAGATTCAAGAGGAGAAAGCTGGGTGTTTTCAGTAGATCTTACCGGGAAGAGGGTGAGCTGCCGCTCTCTCCAGGGGCCAAGTACTTGGGTGTTATGGTTGATCACAAACTAAGCTGGAGAGCTGCCGCCCTCTCCAGGGGCCAAGTACTTGGGTGTTATGGTTGATCACAAACTAAGCTGAAAAGGAATGTTGACGAAATGTTTAAAAGGTGAATGAATGCGCTCTACTCCTGTAGCAATTTGTTAGGAAGGAGATGTACCTTAGGCGGTGAAGATACACGTGAGTTAAGCCGATTATCACCTAGTAATGCAAATTTGCCCATGAAAATTCCACTAAGGAATAGGGGCCAAACTTCTCATCAATGAGTGCTGTCTGATTTACTTTTGAAGAAGTAAAGCTAGACGCCTGAAATTTTATACAAATACTTCCAATTTTGTAGGGCGGTTAGAATTGTAAATGGGTCATATCGGTCCATATTGAGATATATCTTCCATATAAACCAATCTCCTCTAGATAGTACAATTCTTATTCCATTTGGCTGAAAATTTGCACAGTCATAGTCACCTCAAACATACGTGCCAAATATGGTCCCAATCTGTCTTCTTCTCAATGCACTTCTTAAGTCTCTAGAGGCCGTATTTCTTATCCGATTTGACTAAAATTTAGTACAGTGACTTTTCCTATATTCTTAAACATACTGTCCATAACCTGATATAGCTCCCAATAAACCCATCTGCCGATGTTATTTCTTGAGCCTGCATAGGACGCAATTCTTATCCGATTTAGCTGAAATTGTGCACAGTAATTGTTTCTATCACCTCTAACGAACGTGCCAAATATGATCTGAATCGGTTCATAACACGGTGTAGCTCCGATTTTTGGTTTTGAGTCTCTACAGGACTCGGTTTGGTTGAAATTTTACCAATGGCATCTGCTATGGTCTCCCTCATCCAACCATGTATGACCCGATATAGGTCCGAAAGCATAGAAATTCTTAACCATTATCCTTTGTTTACCTATAAAGGATACCGGGCAAAGAACTGCTATCCATGATGGAGTCATATAAGTTTCGGCCGGTAGAACTAAGCAAGGTTCGAGTCCAGGCGTTCCGGTGGCTTCCGATTCTCATCTAGTATTGATGTCTAATGTGGAATTGAGCTCTGGATTACTGTAATCTCTGGAAGATGATTGGGTAGGTACAGGGTGCTGGTGCAGCGGTTCTGCCATCTGGAACAATGAGGTGCACTTCGAGAGGGGCGCTGAATGTCCACGCTCGACCTTAGGTCTTTCCACTTGTAAGTTGGGTGTATCGCAACGGAGATCGAAAGATGCCTTGGCGATGCCTTTCCTTGGACCAAGGAGGAGTACTCTGAGAAGGCCACTGACTGCCAGTCTCGATGTTAGGCCTCTACAAATGTATGTTGGGTGTATGCGGCGAAACGGATTATATACCAGAGAAGTCCTCCCTTGCCAACGGATTAGATGTAATTTTTCGGAAAATGGACCTCTGGGGTGGAGGAAACCCCACCGTTTCTGGGACATTCTGCATACAAGGATGGTCTTATTTGGATGGGGACACCGGGGAAAGAGTCTTTGTTGAATTCCTTGGTATCAGGGAATAAATATTACATGGGCAGTCAAGCGACGCTGCAGGCGCTGACGTCAGATCTTGTGAGACCAAGAGCGTAGGGGAGATGCAAAAGAGATTCTATGCCCCATGGCTGTCAGGCTCTGCTGGGTCCCGAGCTATCAAGGGGTGGTGAGGAACGAATGGTAAGGAATGGATCGCCGATCTGCGCATATCAGGCTACGGAATAAGTGAGCCCTCCCTTATGTGAGTTTCTTGATAAGTTGAACGCCTTCTATGATGACCACGTATTAGACTTATGCTAATACTGTGCGTTGCAGGTTGGCGAATGCCCTGTGGCGGCTGAGTATCCGGTTAAAGCTTATATTGGGACTGAGAAAGCATGGCTTAAGACTGCTGATAGGAGTCCTGGCAGGTAGTGGAACGTCAGGCCCTTGACTTCCCTCTGCGCGTAGGCAGAGGCAGACTTTTGTTAGATATGAAATGACAAAGAGGAGTTGGAGACGTTCGAGCACATTCGGTGTAAGTTCGGTGCAGTTTGCGAGGAAACGATTCAGGATATGGGTGAGCGTACAGGCGTTCGTCCTAACGTCATTCTGTAGTTTAGTACAGGCTTGAGTTAGCTGACTGAACCATTCTCTCACCAGTGAGATTTTTTTGCGTAGGTTTCATTTCATTGTCTTTTTTGCAGTCTTATACCGTCTTATGGTTTATCACCATTTTAAGAGCCAATATGGTTTCCACGCAATTCAACTTTAAACTTTTCAAGCGTTTGCTTTGCTCTTTGCTCATTTTGTCAATTTGAGGTCGATCGATTTTCCCAAGCGTTTTAATTTCCTAACGCAATACAAAACTTCGAAATCAAAAATGAAAATGGTCTGAAAGTTACATATCCTCAAGCATGAGCATAATGCCAGCCAAGCCTTTTTAGTGAATTCTCCACAAGTATTTTCTACAAAAGTTCAAATTATTTGCAGATAAACCTCAAAACCACAAAATGATTTGCCCTAAAGTATGTTTGTATGTATGTCAAGCACTACAGGTTTTGTCAACCGCAATCTAACGTACAATTTAACAAATGGCATTTAATTGAATCAAATTTAATTTTGAATTGCCAACGGATGGTTAGTTGGTTGCACAGGTTGTGTTCTCTGTTTGCTATGATGATTTTAAACGATTTTCAACCGAAATCGTGGTAAGCCTTTGGGGGCAAAAACTTAAATTGGTAGCTGGAACTTTTGCCTAAAACTATGCTATAGCTTTCCATATAATCAACTGTAAACAGTTGAAAGCAAAATAATAGCACACCACCATCCTAAGGGGCCGTTGCAAGCTAAACACTTAGTCTATGTATTATGGCAAGAAAGGACACCAATAACGGATGTCCCTGTTTTCCTTAAGGATGTAACTTAAACAATCATTAAAAGTCATCAATCATCTTTTCTTTCATTTTTATCGCTTTCTGCCACTGCTCCTGCTTGATTGCTGCTACATGTGTTTACTACCATACCGAGACTTACTGCTATCTGGGATACTTCCTTTGAGAGTGTAAAACTTTCCCTTTTATCTGCATGTCACCCAGGCCCAGGAAACGAAAGACAATTGTTTTTTCCTTCCTCTGGGCTAATAATTTATTTATGCTCTCTTAATACTCAATATTCGTTGTGTGCTTTGTTGTTTTGTCGTCGTAAAGCATGGCAATTTAAAGTAATTGCATTGCATTGATTTTTCTACTTTTTGCCTTAGAACACAC
Source organism: Stomoxys calcitrans (assembly GCF_963082655.1). Taxonomy (NCBI): domain Eukaryota; kingdom Metazoa; phylum Arthropoda; class Insecta; order Diptera; family Muscidae; genus Stomoxys; species Stomoxys calcitrans. Next base: position 216,928,131 of record NC_081552.1, read on the forward strand.
ACACCCACAAAATTGTTGTGCAAAGTTTGATTTTTGCCTATAAATTTTTTGCTACAGAGATTAAGTCATTATAATAAGTTGAAGGAATAATTTGGATTTTCTTTTTAAGTAAAAGAGTGCTAAGTTCGGCCGAGCCGAATATTGGGAACCCACCACCATGGATTCTACTAAAAATTTACACAAAATAAATTTTATTGAAGGGCATAATTTTATTCTACATACCAAACTTCTGTCAAACCAGCAAAAATTAAAGCTTCTAGGAACAGAACAAGGATGATCGAGAGACCGGTTTACATGGGAGCTCTATCATGTTTTAGACTGATTTGGACCGTATTTGGCACAGTTGTTGGAAGTCGTAACAGAACACTTCATGCAATATTTCAGCAAAATCGGACAAAAATTGCGGCTTGTAAACCCTCGAAAAGTCAAATCGGGAGATCGGTTTAAATGGGAGCTATATCAGGTTATAGACCGAATTGGACCATACTTGGCACAGTTATTGAAAGTCATAACAAAACACTACATGCTTAATCGGACAAAAATTGCTGCTTCCAGGGGCTCAAGGAGTCAAATCGGGAGATAAGTTTATATGGGAGCTATTTCTAAATCTGAACCGATATGGCCCATTTGTAATCAACCAACGACCTACATCAATATTTAGTATCTGCACAAAATTCCAAGCGGCTAGCTTAACGCGTTCGACCGCTATTGTGATTTCGACAGACGGACGGACGGACATGGCTAGATCGACTCCGACATCGAGACGGTCAAGAATATATATATACTATATATGGGGTCTTAGGCGAATATTTCGAGGTGTTACAAACGGAATGACTGGATTAGTATACCCCCATCCTATTGTGGGGGATAAAAAAAATCACTGTGATATAGACCGATCTCCTGATATAAAATCATGGGATCCATAAGAGACACATTTGGACCAGGAAGTTGTTTCGATACTCTCGACATCCTTTGTCGATTTGTTCTAGGTATTTTGTTATATAGGAATTCTTGTTTGAACCGTTAAGCGAATCGGAGATTAATTATTTCATTCCTGAAGAATATTTTTTAACTCATAATAGGTAGTTATTTCCGGAAAAAAAATTAAGTCGCTGCTATAGTGTTATTCATTAGGCGGTTGATGATCTGCGTCTGTGTCCAGTGTAGCCGCAGATCTAGAGCCCGGGAATAGGCTTAGAATGGATTCCAAAGACCCAACAGCTCTGGTGGTGGTATAAGGCTGTGGCATGTTGTCTGCTACTGGAGCGGCTGAGGCAGGCTCCACCAGCCGACAAACTATTAGTCTGCAGACTAGATGACTGGTCAGCAGGGTCTTATAACGAGGACACCTGGTTCGAGTCCTGACAACAAGGCTGAACCTATTTTATCTTCGCATGCCTATAATTTTCCTTGGCCTCACCTGGCAAACCAGTAAGCTCTTTAAGAGATTGGAATAGTAGAAGGCGCATCGCTCTCAGGTTTATTGACAGGCTTAGTGGAAATGATCCTAAAACTTTCACTCATAAGGAGAGAGACTCCTTTAATTGGGATTGGTGATTCACTACATGGTATACTCCAAAGGCTACACATCTAGAGTCGGAAACGGTACACCAGTCAGCCAAAAAGGTGCGGTCCCCTGGAGGGGGAACTAAGACAACATAAAGTAATATGGATCCAAGAACATTTGTTATGTTGTTGTTGTTGAAGCAGTGTTAAGTGTTCTATCTTCCGTCTGCTTGCTTCTGTTGAATATGCAGATCCAGGAACTCTGCGTCTAAGGTAGGGTGCGTCCAGAGTGTTTCCGAACGTGAAATAAAATGTTCGCCGAACTCGCCTCTCAATAAGTCCATTGTTACGCGTGCTGCGTGGCATTTGGCACCGTCTTATTGAAACCACATGCCATGCAAGTCAAGCTCTTGCATTTTGGGCAAAAAAGAGTTGGATATCATCTCACGGTTGCGCTCACCATTCACAGTTACGTTATGATTCGCATCATCTTTGAAGAAGTACGGTCCAATGATGCCACCAGCCCATAAACCGCACCAAACTATAACTATTCTGGATGCACTGATAGCTCTTTCAATGCTTCTGGCTGATCTTCACTCCGGAAATTTGGGCAAAAAAAAGTTGAATATCATTTCTAGGTGGCGCTAACCATTCTCAGTTACGTTACGATTCGCATTATCGTTGAAGAAGTAGTGAGGCCACCAGCCCATAAACCGCACCAAACTGTGACTTTTCTAGATGGTCCAACATTTGGATATCAGATTCGTTTTCTACTCCTAAATACCTTAATTTGAGCCCGGAAAATTGGTCCCGAAAGTGGGTATCAATCTTGTACTCTTCTCCCCAATACATTTGAGCCCCACAATATGTTCGACTTAGAGGTGTTTTGGGGAGTGGGGATGGTCCCCCAAACAATTAGCCCTGAATATATATCAGCATTGTTCTCTATCAAATATCTTTTATTTGAACCCCATATTGGCATTGGCCTCAAAATTGGAAATCAAATTCCATTTCTAATTTTAAATACTTTTCATTTAACCCCTTATTGCTAAAGTCAGCAAATATGTCCGGTTTGGGGTATGGGCCCGTAAAACTATCAATATCGAGATCCATTCTCTTTTTTACCAAAATTGTCATGGTGAGCAAATGGGGGTGGGACGTCCCCTAGGCAGTTGGACCCGAATTTTTATATCAGATTCGTGGTCTACTCCCAAATATCTTTCATTTGAGCCCCACATTGGAATGGCCAGCAAAAACGTCCTATATGGGTGGTGTTATGGGGGTGGTGATAGACACTTTTCAGATATCAGATTTGTCTTCTACTCGCAAATACCTTTCATTTGAGTTCCATATTGCCATGGTCGGTTAATATGTCCGATTTAGGGGCGTTTCGGGGGTTGGGGTGGTCCCCCTAACACTTAGTCCGACAATTGGGTATCAGATACGTTTTCTTATCCTAAATACCTTCATTTAAGTTCCATATTGTTATTATTGGTCTAAATATGAATTTGGTAGGTTTAAGGGTGGGGCGGCCCCCTAGGTATCCGATCCGAAACTTGGGATTTATAGGGTACTATAAGAGAGCACACATAATTTCGCTTAAATCGCACAACCCATCACCGAGATCTGGCGTTTTTGAAAATTAGGGTAAGAGGGAGGGTCCACCGCCCTTTCAGATATCAAAAAATGTATTACCCTATTTTCACCACGGGATTATTATGCACCAGCAGCAAAAATTTCATGGAAATTGGTTCAGCCGTTTTTGAGTTTATAAGGGACACACAAACTTTTATCCCCTACATCACTATTGTGGTACGGGATATTATAGATTTGTGCATTTGTTTGCAACGCTATGAAGGAGAAGAGCTAGACCCATTGATAAATATGCCGATCGACTCAGAATCACTTTCTGATTCGATTTTATCCGTCTGTGAGTCCATGTTTTCTTGTAATCAAAGTGCAGGTCATATTTGTTGTCCGATTGCCACGAAAATTTGCACATGTCACTTTTTTGGCCCAAGGACAACCGCTGTTAATTTTGGAAAAAATCGGTTAAGATTTAGATATATCTCTTATATACATCTTTCATCCGATATGGCTTCTTAAGGGCGTTGGGTGTTTTTTTTTTTGAGGTCTACATAAGTGTGCAAAATTTCATAAAAATCGGTCCAGACTTAGACATAGCTCCCATATATAAAGGGTGATTTTTTTGAGGTTAGGATTTTCATGCATTAGTATTTGACAGATCACGTGGGATTTCAGACATGGTGTCAAAGAGAAAGATGCTCAGTATGCTTTGACATTTCATCATGAATAGACTTACTAACGAGCAACGCTTGCAAATCATTGAATTTTATTACCAAAATCAGTGTTCGGTTCGAAATGTGTTCATTCACCGTAACGTTGCGTCCAACAGCATCTTTGAAAAAATACGGTCCAATGATTCCACCAGCGTAGTTTTGTAGTTTCGGTCCGATCTTTAAAATATTTTGCGCGAGGTGTTTTATTTGACGTCCTAATATGTGTAGAAAATTTCAATTTCAAATTTCATCAGTCCAGATTTAGATATAGCTCCCATATATATCTTTTATCCGATATGAGCGTTTATAAGGCTGTAGAAGCCACAATTTTTTTCCGATCTTTACAAAATTTGGCATGGGATGTTTTATTTGACGTCTTCATATGTGTAAAAAATTTCATAAAAATCGGCCTAGATTTAGATATAGCTCCCATATATATGTATCGCCCGATTTGCACTTAAATGGCCGTAGTAGCTACAATTTTTAACCGATCTGCACAAAATTTGGCACTGCCTGTTTCGTCACAAATATTAACATATCTGCACAATTTCATCAAAATCAATTTAGATGTAAATATAGCTCACACATATATACATCGCCGAAATTTGGCACGGATTGTTTTGTTACTGATCCTAACGAATCTTCAAAATTTCACTAAAATCGGTTCAGATTTGGATATAACTCCCATGTATATGTATCGTCCGATTTACACTTATAAGGCTGTAATAAGCACAATTTGTAACTGATCTACACAAAATTTGGCACGGATTGTTTTATTGCTGATCTTAACATATCTGCGAGATTTCATCAAAATCGGCTCAAATTTGGATGTAGCACCCATATATATATTTATCGCCGGATTTGCATTATATAGCCGTAGTGACAAGAATTTTCAAACGACCTGTTTGAAAGTCGGTTCAGATTTAGATATAGCCCTCATATACATGTATATTTCAATATTGCCCGAAATTATAATTGTAGGGAAGGTGTAGGGTATTATATAGTCAGCTCCGCCCGACTTTTTTTCTTACTGGTTATATATAAGAATTGTATTGTGCAACTAATTTACAACTGATATCCATTTTTTGGTGTCTATATGCGTAGCAGATTTCTTTTCGACCATTACTTTTTACTTTTACAATCAATCACCTTTACTTGGGCGGAAGGGAAATGGTTTGAATTGGGTTTTTGTTGTTATTCAATCATTAATACTGATTGATTTTTCTATTATTTGTTGTTGTTCTTGTATTTGACTTTTCTTTTGTTTTCCTTACCTCAAGCCCAAGGCACATTTTAGTACCAAAGCATGCTTAGGGAAAACAGTAGGGGTGTTACAAAGAGGGGGGCCGGCCCATTGTTTGCTTCAGGCGGGAAGGTAAACATGGATTCGTTTGCTATTGAATATTATTTTCAATTTTTTTTTTTTTTGATTTTAGGGCTTTTGTTCGCTATTTAGCATTATATATTTATATTTTTAAGTGTTTGCTGGTGAGTGTATGTTTCTAAACTCCAATAATCATCTCTCTCTCTCTCTCTCTCTCTCTCTCTTTCCATTTCAAGATCTATTTGGCAGTGGTGTGCTAATTGGAATTCAATATAAACCATTTCACACTTAAATGGTATCGTTAAAGATTGTTTTTTTTACGAGTATGTGTTTAGTATTAAATATTCATAATTCTACGCCAACGATAGTCGTATTTAGTTGCTAATCTTGTGATTTATTGTTAAATAAATAATTCAGAAATTACTTGTTGAGTTTTTGTTGCATTCGACACATATTTTTCAGCTGTACTTTAGTTTGTTGATTTTTTTCTTGCACTATGTTTGAGGTATTAATTTTAATCGCAAATGCATTTCTCTTAAATACCCAACGATTTATCTAAATGAAATATTTATTGGTGATTGAACAAAAAGAAAATCGCATTTAAGTTTTGCTTTGAATGTGGTTTTCCAAATACTGTTATGAGGTCAGATAAAAAATGTGATAGACATTTTGCCTTTAAGGAGTTTAATACAATTAAATTCGAAAATCACATACAATGTCTTTCTGTAGGGAACATTTTTCTGAAAAATGTTCTTGAGATAAAATTTCCAAGAAATACAAAAACCTTTATAGAAAACTAGCCGAACCAGGCCCGCTCCGCTGCGCCTTCTTTAACTCTCTAATATCTTTTTAGGGTGGGGACACTTCGCCTTGAATGCGGATATCGAATTCGTACCATTGAAGCCTATGATGCTGATCGCGTTAAAATCCTGGCGAGAACATGGGACAAAGCGGTGTACAATGCCATGGTCATTTAAAAAATGTATCCCAAACAGGTGTCGCACTCCGGGACGCCGTTTGGACTCGGCGATAAAAAAGGCTCTTATCATTGAGTTTAAACTTGAATCGGAAGCACTCATTGATGTGTGAGATTTTGTCCCTTCTCGATTCCTGATGGTAATGTTCTTCCTTTGGGTAATGTTCTCAAAATGGGAAGGGATGGCACCTCAGACATTTCGACTCAAATATGGATATCAAATTCGTGCTGCACTTCCAAATCTCTTTAATTTGAGCCCCATATTGCCATGGCCGGTAAATATGAACCGTTTGGAGGGTGTTTCGGGGCTGGGGCGGCCACCGGCAAGTTGGACTGAAAATAGATATCAAATTCGTTCTTTATTCCCAACGGAAATTAAGTTCTGTTTAGGGGGTGCTTTAGCGCGTACCCCAAAATACTCGGCTCCAAAATATGATATCAAATTCGTTTTCTACTCTCAAAAACCTTCCATTTGAGTCCCATATTGTCATTGTGGGTCAAATAACCCATTTAACATATCTTTAGGAGGAAAAGAGCCACCTATACTTAAGCGCAAATTTTAATGTTATATTCGTAATCTTCTCCCTAATACCTTTCATTTCTGTCCAATATAGCCATGGTCGGCTAATATGCCCATTAGGGGGTATCTTGGGGGTGGGCGACCTCCCATTACTTGGACCTAATGTTTTATGCCATATTTGTAATCTACTGCCTAATACTTTTCATTTGAGTCCCCTATTGACATGAACTTCGAAGATATCTGTTTAGATTAGTTTTGGGGTTGGTGGGGCCCGCTGGGTACTTGAACCCAAATTTTAATATCATATTCGTTTTCTGGTCTTCGATACCTTTCATTTAATACCCCACTTTCGGATATTGGTGGTGTTTTTGGGGTAAGAGGGCTGGTCCGCTTCCACCCGATATCTAAAAACTAGACAGCCTATGATTCCTTCTAGAAAAACGTACGCAATCTAGGAAAATTTTAAGAAAATCGGTTCGGCCAAGTATCATATAGTCATTATGGATCTAATGGCGTTTTTGAGGGGTGGCGTGACGGCCTATACTTCGATCTGATTTTGTATGTCCGATTCGAAATCTACTTGCGAATTCCTTTCATTTGATCCCCATATTGAAATGAACGTCCAATATGTCTGTTTTGGGGAGTTTTGGTGTTGGGGAGGTCCGTTTGGTACTTAGACTCAATTTTTAATACCATATTCGTATTCTACTCTCTAATACCTTTCATTTGATACCTATATTGTCCCGATCAGTCCACTTTTGATTTTGGGTTGTGTTTTTGGCATAAGGGGGTGGGTCCGTCTCCCTTCCGATGCCGAACATTATATAGCCTATGTTTCCTCCCAGGCCAACCTACACAATATACGAAATTTCAAGAAAATCGGTTCTGCCGGTTTTCAGTCTATACGGAACAAACAAACCGAGTCTCATATAACCGTGATTGACTAATGTGCCCATTTTGGGCATTTTTTTAAGGGTGGGGTGACCTCCTATACTTCGACATGAATTTGAAATCTAGTCCCGCATACTTTTCATTTGATACACATATTGTCCTTATAGGTCCACTTTTGATTAGGGTGCTGTTTTTGGGGTAACGGTGGAGGGTTCGCCCCCTTCCGTTATCCATAAATTATAAAGTCTATTCCTACTTCCTGACCATACTCGTAATCTACCCCCGAATACCTTTCATTTGAGTCCCATATTGTCATGATCGTCAAATAAACCTATATTAAGGGGCTTTGGGGCTGGGGCGGCCCCCCAGGTACTTGGAACCAACTATTATTGAGAAATTCGTACTCTACTCTTGAATACCTTTCATTTGAATCCCATATTGTCCCGATCGATCCACTTTTATTTTTGGGTAGTAGTTTTGGGGTAAGGGGGAGGGTCCGCACCCCTCCCGATTTAAAAAAAAATTATATAGCCTATGTTTCCTTCCAGACCAACCTACACAATCTGTAAAAATTTCAAGGTAATCGGTTCAGCCGTTTTTGAGTCTATACGGAACAAACAAACAGACCGACAAGATTTGAAAATTTCAATAAAATTTGGTGCTAAGCGAAAATTTCATTAAAATTTTGTCTATATACAAAATTTTCCGCCCGTCCGTCTGTCGAAACCACGATAGCGGTCGAACGCGTAGAGCTAGCCGCTTGAAATTTTGCACAGACTCTTTATATTGATGTAGGCCGATGGGGATTGCAAATGGACCATATCGGTTCAGATTTATATATAGCTCCCATACAAACCGATCTCCCGATTTGACTTCTTGAGCCCCTGGAAGCCACAATTTTTGTCCGATTTGGCTGAAATTTTGCACATAGTTTTCTGTTTTGACTTTCAACAACGGTGCCAAGTTGGATCCAAACCGATGAAGAACCTAATAGCTTCCATATAAACCGATCTCAGATTTGACTTCTTGAGCCCCTGGAAGCCACAATTTTTGTCCGATTTCGCTGAAATTTTGCACATAGTATTCTGTTATGACTTCCAACAACGGAGCCAAATAGGGTTAAATCGGTCCATAACCTGATATAGCTCCCATATAAGCTGATCTCCCGTTTATATGGGAGCTATATTTTGTACATGGTGTTCTGTTATGACTTTCAACAACTGTGTCAAGTACGGTTTAAATCTGTGTAACCTTATATAGATCCCATGTAAACCGATCTCTCGATTTGACTTCTTCAGCCCCTGGAAGCCGCAATTTTCATCGGATTTGGCTGAAATTTTGTGCATGGTGTTCAATCATGACTTTCAACAACTGCGCTAAGTACGGTTCAAATTGGTCAAGAACCTGATATAGCTCCTATATAAACCGATCTCCAGGTTTGACTTCTTGAGCCCTTACAAGCCGCGATTTTTATCCGATTTGGCTGAAATTTTGTATATAGTGGTCTGTTATGATTTTGTTTGCTTCATATTTATATCCATAAGCGATATTTCACTCAATTGTTTCTAAGAATGACATAAAATATTCTATATATCAGAGAACAGGGTAGGACATAGTACCCATTATCAGTACTGTATTCCAATGCACGCAACATTTTTTTTATGGAAAAGACTTTCGTCACTAAAACAATTCAATGACCTATACTCCATAGGAAACTGCATTGCTTCGTGCAGAGAAAACTTTACAAATACAGCAATAAAGCAAGCAAATATTGTTTTTTTTTTTTTTTTTAACAACGAAAATTTTGCACAATTGCTTCTTATCAACTGATATGGGTGTGAGTTCTCTTCTTTCAACCATTTCAAAAATGACATGAGCATATCTCTGAAAATTTTTTTAATGAACTTGACCTATGATTGAATTTAAAATACAAAGTTTTGTGTTAATAGAATATAAAAATAAAATTAGAAAAACGACCCTAAAAAATTTAAGCAACTGTCCCCTGCGTTGACAGTAAAAACAATTTTAAAATTTAACATACGGGAGCAGAGGCAAATGTCGAGCGTAATCAAATATTTTGATTACTTGTAAACAGAAAAAAAAACAACAAATATATATAAAAAATAAACAAAAGTTGAAACAGGGAACGATAAACGCCTAACAAAAGCGATTTAGAAATCTGCACTGTGTGTATGGAAGTGGAACAGAAATTATCTCCGGTGCTGTTGGCTGTTACAAATTGAAATACCACCAAGTTGCATATCTGTGAACAAATCACAGAACGCGATAAATAAATCAGATAATGGCGATAATGACTACACTTAGCTCTCGTAGAATGTGGACCGAAACAGTGCTGGTATATGAAAATTGCAGAGACAGACAGAGCCAACAATTTGATACTCTACATCATTCAAAATGCCATAATTGAAATCGCTTGAAATTTAAATGGGGCAAATGGATCCACGTTTTGATATAGCTGCCATATAAACCGATCTTGAGTCTTGACTTCATGAGTCTCTAGAGGGGACAATTCTCTTCCAATTTGACTCAAATATTGCACGCGGTGTTTTGGTATCACATCCAACAACTTTGCGATATATCGTTCAAATCGGCCCACGTTTTGATATAGCTGCCATATAAACCAATATTGAGACTTGACTTCTTGAGTCTCTAGAGGGGGCAATCCTTCTTCCGATTTGACTCAAATTTTGTACGCGGTGTTTTGGTATCACATCCAACAACTGTGCTAAATATGGTTCAAATCGGTTTATAACCTGATATAGCTGCCATATATCCGATTTGGCTGTAATTTAGCATGAGGTGCTTTGTTATGACTTCCAACAAATGTGCTAAGTATGGCGCAAATCGGTTCATATAAACCGATCTTGGGACTTGACTTCTTGAGCCTCTGGAGGGCGCAATGCTCGTCAAGTTTGACTGAAATTTCGCACGCGGTGTTTTGGTATTACTGCCAACAACTGTTATAAGCATATCGGTTCATAACCTGATATAGATGCCATATAAACCTATCTTGGATCATGACTTCTTGAGCCGCTGGAGGGCGCAATTCTCATCCGATTTGGCTGAAATTTTGCATGAGGTGTTTTCTTATGATTTCCAACAACGGCGTTGGTTATGGCGCAGATCGGTAAATAACCTGGTATGGCTGCCATATAAAGCGATCTGGGATCTTGAGTCTCAAGAGAGCGCAATTCTCATTCGATTTGGCACAAATTATGTACAACGCCTTCTCTCATGACCTTTAACATACGTGTCTAATATGGTCTGAATCGATCAATAGCTTGATACAGCTCCCATATAAACCGATCTCTCGATTTTGCTTCTGAAATATTACACAATGACTTCTGCAACATTCAGCCTTCAATTCATTTATGATCTGAATCAGACTATAACTTGATATAGCTCCACTAACAGCTCTTATTAATTATTCTTTGTCTGCCTTAAAAGAGATACCGCGCAAAGAACTCGACAAATGCGATCCATGGTGGAGGGTATGTAAGATTCGGCCCGGCCGGACATAGTACGCTCTTACTTGTTTAATATCAAACCGCTTCATCTCTGTACTCTAATAATGGATGTGTTCGGGAACTCAAAAATGTGTGAAAATTTGCACAAATGTTTACTGGACGTCGTTCGCGTACTTTATTTGCCAGCAGAAGAGAGCGCTAGAGAGAGCAAATTTTGACAATTTAAAAATAGAGAACCTGCAAATTTCTACTGGGACTTTTTTTGCCAGCAGAAATTTGCAACTTTGAACAGATGTTTTGTAAAGGTCAGCTGTTTTATGAAAAACAGCCGTTATATGAAAATACAAAAGGCAGAGGTAAGTAAAAAATAATAATATTGTTTATAGGTAATTATTAAATTTGTTTAATTTTTATTTACTTTTTATGAAGATTCAAGGCAAAAGCTAGTGTTCAGGTACAGAAAAATCGCCAAATGAAGTTGTAATTTTATCTCAAGTCGATTGTTCTACATTAGAAGGTAAGTGCAAAATTTGCAGAATTATTTGGAAAATCTTGAAAAAGTAAAACATTGTATCCTTCTAGACACAAAGAAAAGAGCAATTGTCGGTTTCTTAAGTGTTTTGATGGAATCATCCTCATCAGAGAGTTATGATGAAACCAACACCGTTCCTTTGAATTTGTTAATGAAGGAAGATGCTGTCATAGTATTCACTGGGTCTGGCTGAGCAGTTCAAAGTTACGCGCCGTGCGATTGAAAAAAAAATCGTGCAAATTAATCTGCCAATTGTGAACGGATATATTAAGATATGAAGAATGAAAACACAGTGCCCGTAGACGAGGCATGACCAAATAAAAAGCTCCCTTAGCCTCATATCAGTGGTCGCAGCAATTTGTCTAGCCAGAATATCAGGAAGCATTAGGTGGTTAGTCCAAGGTTCCTTTGTCAGCACACCAAGTGCTGCCGACAAGGGACTTGAGAACGTTGTTTCTACTTTTGTGTACGGTGATGGCATGCAAAGCAGTTGTAGTCCTATGCAGCCTTCGAAATGCATGTTGATGTTCGGCGAATGAAAATTGTCCAACGGAGGATCGGAAGGAGTAGTCACTCTTGCATCTTGGCCACTGATGAAAGAAGACAGATCGGTCTGTACGTCTTCCTCTTGCTCGTGTCCTTTCCAGGTTTTAGTAGCGGGAACACATTGTCCATCTTCCAAACAACGGGTACCATAATAGTGTTTAGACAGGCTGAGGACAGTTGGAATCCAGGCAGATCCAGATTCTGCAGCATCTGTGTAGAGCTTCCGTCTGGGACCAGCATCTTGCGCGACTTGGCGCCACGGATGGCATTCGTAGCTTCGTGTACTGTAAATTGTGATGGTTGTCCAGCGGCACGGAGATCACGGATACTACGAATGGCTCCCCTTCTAGCCTTGTCGTTCTCGGGTCGATAAATTTACGTTTATTCAAGAAAAATATCTCACAAATATCGCCAGCATTTTTTATTTAAAAACAATTGTTTTCCTTAGCAAGCAAATAAAAAACCAACCAAAACAAAAATCAACTGTTGTTCTGCAAATTTTCCCTGGAAGTCGTTCGCGTACTTTTGCTTGCAAATTGTTTAAAGAGATAAAATAGCACTTACTCTCCCCCAAATTTTCACTGGAAAAGTACGCGAACAGACCTAATAAAATATATATGTTTAAATTTTGATGAGTATTTCGATACAAATATTTACCTTTAATTGAACTCTTTGCCTCTTTCTGACGGATGCTTAATGCCTAAAAATTACACCGAAAATTGTGTACCATACATAATTTCACCTTCGTCATATCTCTCTATCCATGAAAAACAAATTTCTAAAAATACCATTTTAAATACAGTAATTAAAACTTTGTTAAATTTTCATGACTATAAATTTCCATAAACAAAATCATTATTGTTCTTTTGCAACAAACACATGTTTATCAGTGGCTTTGTTATAAGGAAAAACAAAATTGGCAAAATTAGAATTTTTCCTGATCTTTGACGTGTTTTCGAGCAGAATTAAATCTACAACAGATTATACGACGATAAAAACCTCATCGTTACATCACGTAAAATGTTATTTAAAAGAGGAATTGTTTAGAAAAAAGTTTCTTAAAAGAAGACACAATAAAAACATCACAAGTTTGTCTAACAAAAGATTAAATGGACCCCTCTGGTTTTGAACAGATGTTAGGGGACATAAATCTAAAGGCTCAAGGATAAAAAATAAAGTTAAAACAAACCAGTAAGGGCTAAACTCGGGCGGTGCCGGCTATATAATACCTTACACCTACGTTACAATTATAAACCAATATGTGTATATGAGAGCTATATTTAAATCTTAACCGAATTTTTTTCGAACACATCGTTTAAAAAATTGTTTTTACTACAGCAGTATAAACAAATCAGGCGATAAATATATATGGGGGCTATATCCAAATCTGAGCCGATTTAGATGAAATCTGGTAGATCTGTTTAAATCAGTAAAGAAACAATCCGTGCCAAATTGTGTACAGATCGGTTGAAAATTTTGGTTACTACGGCCATTTAAGTGCAAATCGGTTGATACAAGGGAGCTATATTCCAATCTGAACCGATACTGATGCAATCTTGCAGATATCTGTAACAAAACAGTCCATGCCAGATTTTGTGCAGATCAGTTGAAAATTGTGGTTACTACGGCCATTTAAGTACAAATCGGGCGGTACATATATACGGGAGCTATATCCAAATCTGAACCGATTTTGATGTAATTTTGCAGGTATGTTAAGATCAATAACTGCCAAATTTTGTGTAGATCGGTTGAAAATTGTAGTTACTACGGCAACAAAACAATCTGTTCCAAATTTTGTGCAGATTGGTTAAAAATTGTTGATACGGTTGATACATATATATTAGGGAGCTATATACCAATCTGAACCGATACTGATGAAATCTTGCAGATATGTTAATATCAGTAACAAAACAGTCCATGTCAGATTTTGTGCAGATCGGTTGATAATTGCGGTTACTACGGTCATTTAAGTGCTAATCGGGCGGTACATATATATGGGAGCTATAACTAAATCTGAACCGATTATTATCAAAATCAAAACTGTTTGTCCTTGGGCCAAAAAAGTAATATGTATAAAATTTCGTGATGATTGGACAACAAATACGACCTGCACTTTGATTACAAGAATACTCACAGACGGACAGACGGACATAGCTAAATGGAATCAGAAAGATTTCTGAGTCGATCGGTATTCTTATGAATGGGTCTAGCTCTTCTCCGTCTTAGCGTTGCAAACAAATACATAAAATATAATATCCCGTACTACAGTGGTGGTGTAGGGTATAAAAATTTAAATAAAATCAAAAATTACTGTATAGTAGAAACAGGGTGGGACATTGTCTTTTTTGCACTCCATTACTCGCATCATTTTTATACCCACCAGCATAGGATGGGAGTATACAAATCTAATCATTCCGTTTGTAACACCTCGAAATATTCGCCTAAGACCCCACAAAGTATATATATTCTTCATCGTCTCGACGTTCTGAGTCGAATTAGCCGTCCGTCTGTCGAAATCACGATAGAGGTCGAACGCATAAAGCTAACCGCTTGAAATTTTGCACAGATACTAAGTAATAATGTAGATCGTTGGGGATTGCAAATGTGCCATATAGGTTCAGATTTAGATATAGCTCCCATATAAACTGATCACCCGATTTGACCTCTGAGCCTCTGGAAGCCGCAATTTTTGACCTATTTGGCTTAAATTTTGCATGTATTGTTCTGTTATGACTTCCAACAACATTGCTAAGTACGGTCCAAATCGGTCTATAACCTAATATAGCTCCCATAAACACCGATCTCCCGAGTTGACTTCTTTAGCCCCTGGAAGCCGCAATTTATATCCGATTTGGCTGAAATTTTGCATGTAGTGAGTTAAGACTCCAAATCAGCAAATCGCTCTATATGGCAACTATATCTAAATATAGTTCGATTTAAACCACACTTGAGTCGGATGTCGGGAGGCTTCAAACAAATTAATATTTCAAATTTAACCGAAATCGGATAATAATTGCGGATTTCATGGGCATACGACCCTGAATCGGTAGATCGGTCTATATGGCAGCTATATGTAAATATTGACCGACATGGACAACTCACTGTTTAAAATTATATAGAAATCGTACAATGAATGCGGCTTTTACGAGCTTAAACCGGAAGATCGGTCTATATGGCAGCTATATCCAAATATAGTCCGATCTGAACCATATTTGAGTTGGTTGTCAGGAAGCTTCATACAACTCACTGTTTCAAATTAAACCAAAATCGCATAATAATTGCAGCTTTTATTGGCTTAAGATGCTCAATCGGCAGATCGGTCCATATGACAGGTATATCTACATATGGTCCGATCTGAACCAAATTTGAGTCGGATGTCAGGAAGCTTAATACAACTCACTGTTTCAAATTTCATAAAAATCGGATAATTAGTGCGCCTGTTACGGGCTTAAGACCCTGAACCGGCATATTGGTCTATATGGTCCGCTATGGGCCATATTCGGTTTGAATTTCGGAACCCGTAGTACAATTTTCTGTTTCAAATTTCAGCGAAATTGGATAAAACATGCAGCTTTTACGGGGTTAAGACCCTTAATCTCCAGATCGGTCTATATGGCAGCTATATCCAAACATAGTCCGATCGGAACTATATTTGAGTCGGATGTCTGGAGGCTTAAAACAACTCACTATTTAAAATGTCAGCGAAATCGAATTATTACGTCTTTTAAGGGCTTAAGGACCTAAATCGCTATATGGCAAATTTGAAAATTGCTAATTTTGCCCATGAACATTCCATTAGAGATATCTTTTTGAAAGGCTAGAGTTGAGGCGTTAGCGAGATTTTGCCAAAAATGTCAAAGCCCTAGATGCGCCCTTTTGGCAAGCCCTTAAATTTAGTCACCTTTGAAAATTTGTTGGGGATGCCAAATTTTCATTTGTGGTCCGATTTCCAGATTGAAAAAATTCTACGAAAAAAAACAAATTGAGATATCTCAATCATTTTTTCTGAGCTTTCCAGTTAAAAGTGTCCTTAAAAAATCAAAAACAAGTTCTGCCAGAGTTGTTTTTTACAAAAATACCCAAAATATACCTTTCGGGCAAAGAGGGTTTCAAGCATTTCTTAGAACATTTTTGTCATGGTTTTAGCGGATATATGGAGTAAAACACATGTAGGTTAGGTTAGGTTAAGTTGAAAAGAGGGTGCAGATAGTAATCTGCCCCATGCCACTATGGACATACACTTAAGTCAGTAATCGACTTGTTGCGCGCTCTAAAAACTAAGAAGTAACCTCGAAAAAAAAAATTTAAGTTAGAGATTCCGTGCTACTTACAAAATCCTTAATTGTTTTTCATATTACTCACTGTCAATGCAAACCGCATTGACATCGAGTAAAAGCGTGCTAAGTTCGGCCGGGCCGAATCTTGGGAACCCACCACCATGGATTGCATTTGTCACGTTCTTTGGCCAATATATCTTTACAGACAAACAAAGGATAATGGATAAGAATTGCAATGTTGTTTCAGCTATACCAAGTAATGATCTAATTGGATCCCTACTTGGTTTGGCCGTTGGAGACCAAAGTGCAATTTAAATTTCAGCCAAATCGGAAAAGAATTGCGCCCTATAATGGCTCGTGATATTAAATTGTGACATCTGTTTTTATATCAGGTTATGGACCGATTCAGACCATAATTAACGTATGTTAAAAGTCATACAAGAATTCGTACAGCCAAATCGGATAAGAATTGCTCCCTCTAGAGGCTCAAGAAGATCAGTTTATATTGGAGCTATATTAGGTTGTGAACCGATTTGGACCATACATACGCAGTGGTTGATGGTCAAACCAACACCTCATGCAAAACACTTCATGCATAACACTTGGTGCAAAATTTTAGCCAAAAAAAAAATTAGAATAGGTTTATATGGGAGCTATATCAGGTTATGAGCCGATTTGGACCATACTTTGCAAAGTTGTTGACGATCAAACCAAAATACTGCATGCTAAATTTCCGTCAAATCGGCTCAAGCGGCTTAAGAAGTCAATATCCGAAATCGGTTTATATGGGAGATAAATTATCAGATTATGAATCAATGTGAGACTTGGCACAGTTGTTGATGGTCAAACCGAAACACTTAGTGTTAAATTACAGTCAAACCGGATAATAATTGCGCCCTCTAGCGGCTAAAGAAGTCAAGATCCGAAATCGGTTTATAGGGGAGATATATCAGGTTATGAACCGATTTGGACCCTATTTGGCAAGTTTGTTGGAGGTCAAAACAAAACACCTCATGCAAAATTTCAGCCAAATGGGATAAGCTAAACCGGTATCGGTTGGCCTATTTACAATGCCAATGCCACTGATTAGAAGTATCAGTGCAAGTCGGTTAAAGCACCTAGCTTAACTTCATCGAAAGTAAGCATGCTTTCGACAGACGGACGGACATGGCTAGTACGAACCAGAATTTCAAGACGATCAAGAATATATATACTTTATGGGGTCCTAAATCAATGTTTCGAGGTGTTACAAACGGTACGACTATGTATACTAATCTTATACCCCCATCCTATTATGGTGGGTAAAAAAATCAATATCTTTTTGTATGTTTCTATGTTCGTATAGCCTTAGATTAACTTGCGATGTCCAGATAGTTTAAAATGATGATGTGATGATAATAGCGCATCTAATATTTCAATTTCAGAAGAGGGTTGTATTAGGGATTGCCCTGCCACTGAACAATCCAAAGCGGCATGTAGCGCGACCTCGTTATATGAGGCTCGAATGGAAGGCAGAACGAATCTGACATAAGTATATGATGTCAAGTGTTTGGGGGTCATACTGTTTCCTTAAACCACCTATCATAACATTGAGGGTTTTAAAAGTAGAGTAGGAACCTTGCTTTGAAATATGGATTCGACTTTCAGAGAGTTTTACCCCAAAAGGCACCAACGGACATGTGGCCTTACTATGGCAATATGGGGCTCAAATTCAAGGTATTTGCGAATAGAGTAGAAATTTGACATGGATATTTTGGGCTAACAATCTCAGTGGCCTCCAAACCTGCTCAAAAGGACATGTTGCCGATCACAATGGCTAAAAGTCCGCCGTATACCTAAATTGATATGGGTACGAATCCTACAAATAGTAATTGAAAATGAATAAGTAAAAAGGCATTAAGTTCGGCCGGGCCGAACTTTGGATATCCTCCACCTCGAATATATACGTAAACTTATGCCCACATACCAGCTATATCGAAATATGGCCCGGTTTGGACCAAATTCGGCACAAACATTGAGCGGTCTTATAAGTACAAGTCATTATTCAATTTTGTAAAAGCATATGATCTGAACCATATACGACATGGATGTTGAAAAGCCTAACATAAGTCACTGTCTCAAATTTCAGCGAAATATAAATGCGCCTTTTAGAGCGCTAAGATTTTAAATCGAGAAATCGGTCTTTATGGCAGCAATATTTCAATCTGGACCGATTTGGGCCAAATTGCAGAAAGTTGTTAAAGAGTCTAACACAACTCACTGTTCCAAATTTCGGCGAAATCGGACAATTAATATGCCTTTTATTTTACGATTTAGCTGGGCCAAATTGCAAAAATATGTCGAAGAACCTACCACAATTCACTGTCCCAAATTAACGCGAAATCGGGCAATAAATGCGCCTTATATGGGTCCAAAATCTTCAAACTGGAGATCGGTCTATATGGCAGCTATATCCAAATCATGATCGATCTGGGCCAAATTGCAGAAAGTTTTTGAAGAGTCTAACACAACTCACTGTTCTAAATTTCGGCGAAATTGGATAATAAATGCGCCTTTTATGGGTCCAAACCTTAAATCGAGAGATCGGTCTATATGACAGCTATATCCAAATCATGACCGATCTGGGCCAAATTGCAGAAAGTTGTTGAAGAGCCTAACACAACTCTCTATTCCAAATATCGGCAAAATCGGACAATAAATGCGCCTTTTATTTTCCGATTTAACTGGGCCAAATTGCATAAATATGTCGAAGAGCCTAACACAATTCACTGTCCCAAGATTCGGCGAAATCGGACTGTAAATGCGCCTTTTATGGGCCCAAAACCTTTAATCGAGAGACCGATCTCTATGGCACCTGTATCCAAATCTGAACCGATTTGGGCCAAATTGCAGAAAGATGTCGCGTGGCTTAACACAACTCACTGTCCCAAATTTTGGCATAATCGGATAATAAATGTGGCTTTAATGGGCCTTAGACAGTAAATATGCGGATAGGGGCTATATCAAGATATAGTCAGACATCGCGCATATTAGAAAAAACGAATATGTGTAAAGTTTAAGCTCAATATCTCTCTTCTGAAGACTGTAGCGTGATTTCTGCAACAGACAGACGGACAGACGCACGGATATGGCTCAATATCTCTATTTTTAAAGATTGTAGCGTGATTTCAACAGACAGACGGTAAGACGGACGGACATGGCTAGATCGTCTTAAATTTTTCGACGATCAAGAATATATATACTTTATAGGGTCGGAAATGGATATTTCAATGTGTTGGAAACGGAATGACAAAATGAATATACCCCCATCCTTCGGTGGTTGAGCTAAGTGCTTGTGCGGCTGCACCATCTAAACTTTTTTAAATATACACTGCATTCAACCGAAAGATATTAGCAAATTTTATAAGTCAAGATACACCCCTGAGACCTAGACGTTTAGATTATAAATATAAGTAAATTTTTATTCTGTGTATGGTAGAAGGCAAAGTGGAGCGTCCTTGGTGAGCTAGCCTAAATTAATACCTCCTATCTATTTGCAAATTTGCAATTTTTCCCATGAACATTCGACTAAGGAACAGGAGCAAACTTCTCACATATCAATGAGTGCAGTCCGATTCAAGTTTATGCTCAATGATAAAGGGCCTCCTTTTAATAGCCGAGTCCGAACGGTGTGCCGCAGTGCGACACCTCTTCGTAGAAAAGTTTTACATGGCTTAGTACCTCACAAATTTTGCCAGCATTAGGAGGAGAATACCACTACTAAAATTTTTTTCTGATGGTCTCGTTACGATTCGAACCCAGGCGTTCAGCGTCATAGGCGGACATCTTAAATCTATTAGTCGATGGTCCAAAACATACTCCCTATCAACTGTGGCATTAAAATCTCCTGGTTCAACTTTAATATCATCGTCGATTTAATATCAATGTCTTCTGAAGGACTAGGGTGCACATGAGTTTGATGTAGAAGAATTAAGTCCTTATGCGACTTTTGGCAAGCCTCTCATCCACCGTAGTCAACCTTGAGACAATATTTTTTAATTTCTGATAAAAAAAACAACAGCGAAATTCATGCTTTATATGAACAGCTTGAAAGTATTGTTGTGAAACATTTCCCAATCTCTCGCACTCCCTGTAATTTTGTAATATGGGCCGTGCGTATGCCACACCTTCTCTGCAGAGTGTTCGAATATTTCAGATGCGAATTCTCAAATCACAATTCTTAAATCGTTTGCAGGGTTCGTCGACATTAAGGGGGATCAAGTTATCCTCTTTCTTGCTTTTCAAATTTTATGGTTCATTTTTTTGTCGGCGGGTTATAGAATTAGCAGCACGTGATAGTTCACTACCTTTAACGGTTCCTTGGTATCGAACGTTCGCGTAAGCCCCAGACTTCGTAGTAGTTTTTTATTTAACCTCCAATATCTTTCTATTAATGTCGCCCATATTTACTGTTCCTGTTCATCAGGCTATTGCTACAATTCTGTGGGGTTGCTATTGAATCCATAACTTTTATCAAAACCTCTTATCGTTGAATGTGTAAAATACTCTCGTTTCTAATAACTCTTAACAAACATGCGTGATACGTCATTAATACGTTAAACAACGTAACATCTAATACGTTTTATTGTCAATTCGGGAAGATGATGGCGTGTCCTTATCACAAAGATCTCTCGTGTGCTGTTTATGTCTATGGTGACCTTGATTAATTCCATTGTTGTCATTTATAGCCAATTCGAGGCCTATTTAGAGACATGCAACTGTTCATTACACTTGTGTTCATTTAGTACACGTTCTTTGAGAAATTAAGGTCATTTTTATATAGCCTTTTTTTGTGGGAATTTAACGAGCTAACCTTGGACTACACCAAAAACCATAACAAATAAATGATTAACGCATTATCTAAACATATTTGTTATTCAATTAAATAATTTCCCTATTCCTTGCTTAGTCTAGTCTTGGCAATGGCGGCAGGAGGGAAGCGACAAGTAACATGACTATGGTGAGGATTTTGCGTTAAAACATTTATTCTTTTGTTTTTGTTACCCTGCACCCTACATTTTTAGTACAAGTCACTGTTCAATGCTGTTGAACAAAATATTGGTATTTTTGGTAGCTATATCCAAATATAGACCGATCTTAACTATACACGAAAAGCCTAACAAAAGTCACTGTGTCAAATTTCAGCGAAATTGGATAATAAATGCGTCTTTAATGGGGCCAAGTCTTTAAATCGAGAGATCGATCTATATGGCAGCTATATCCAAATCTAGACCAATCTGGACCAAATTAATCAAGGAAGGCGAAGGGCTTAACAGAACTGACCGTTTCAGGGACATCGGACAATAAATGCGCCTTTTATGGGTCCAAGACCTTAAATCGCGAAGTCGCTATATCGAAATCTGGACCGATCTGGGCCAAATTGAAGACGGGTGTCAAGTGGTTAAACACAATTCACTGTCCCAAGTTTCTTTGAATCTGTGATCGGTCTATATGGGGGCTACTTGAGGGCTATATCAATATATATTCCGATACAGCCCATCTTCCAAATAAATCAGTCTAAGGACAAAAAAGTAAAACGACATTAAGTTCGGCCGAGCCGAACTTTGGATACCCATCACCTCAGGTATATACGTAAACACCCTTTTGTCACAATCCAGAGAAAATTGGATAACTTAAGCACCCAAATTCGGCATGGACATTGAGTGGTAAAATATATAACAGTGATCTTTTTGGCAGCTATATCCAAATATAAACCTATCTGAACCATATTAAGGTCGGATATCGGGAGGTACAACTCACTGTTTCAAATTTCAGCGAAATCGGGTAATAAATATAGCTTTTATTGGCTTCAGACCCCTTATCGGCAAATCAGTATATATAGCAGCTATATCTTAATATAGTCCGATCTGTTCCACGTTTGGGTCGGATTTTGGGAGACTTAAAAAAACTCAGCTTCAAATTTCAGCGAAATCGGATAAAAACTAAAACTTTTTTGGCCTTCAGACCCTTTATCGGGAGATCGGTCTATATGACAGCTATATCTAAATATAGTCCAATCTGTACCATATTTGAGGCGGATGTTGGGAGGCTTCAAACTACGCACTGTTCCAAATTTTAGCGAATTCGGATAAAAAATGAAGCTTTTATGGGCTTTAGACCCTTTGTCGGCTAATCGGTCTATATGGCAGCTATATCTAAATAAAGTCCGGTCTAAATCATGTTCAGATAAGATGTCGGGAGGCCTTAAATCGGATAAAAAATAAAGCTTTTATGGGCTTTAGACCCTTTATCGTGAAATCGGTCTATATGGCAGCTATATCTAAATAAAGACCGACTAATACATACTTAGATCAGGTGTCGGGAGGCTTAAAACAACCTCCTGTTCCAAATTTCATCGAAATCGGGTTATAAATAAAGATTCTATGGGCTTCAGACTCTTTACCGGCAGATCGATCTATATGACAGCTATATCTAAATAAAGTCCATGTTTGGCGGATGTTGGGAGGCTTAAAACTGCGCAGTGTTCCAAATTTCAGTAAAATCGGATACAAAGTAAAGCATTTTTGGTCATTAGACCCTTTATCAGCAGATCGGTCTATATAGCAGCTATATCGGATTATGGTCCGATTTGACACGTTCAAGAACTTAACCAGCGTGCATCAAAAAGACGTTTCTGTGACAAATTTCATCTCAATATCTCAATTTTTGAAGGCTGTGGAGTGATAACGACAAACGGACGGACACACGGACATCGTTAAATCGTCTTAGAACTTTACGACGATCCGAAATATATATACTTTGTAGGGTCGGAAAATAATATTTCGATGACTAAATGAATATACCGCCTATTCTACAGTGGTCAGCATTTGTAAAAGGATAATTACCGCTAAACATTTTTTTTAGACGTTCACGCCAGAATTTGATCCCAGGCGTTCGGCAACATAGGCGGACACGCTAACCTCTGCTCCACGGTGGTTTCCACTCATAACGGAACACTGTGTGCAAGTATGTGAGGCCAACGTATCGCAGAGGTTAGCATGTCCGCCTATGACGATAAACGCCCGGATTCGAATCCTGGCCAGACGATCAGAAAAAACATTTTTCAGCGGTGGTTTTCCCCTTCATATGCTGGCGACATTTGTGAGGAACTATGCCATGTAAAAATTCCTCTCCACGCTGTTCGGACTTGGCTATAAAAATTAGGCCCCTTATCATTGAGCTTAAAATTAAATCGGACTGCACTCATTGATGTGTGTTCCACTAAGGAACAGGGACAAACTTCTTACATATCTATGAGTACAGTCCCATTCAAGTTTAAGCTCAATGATAAGGGGCCTCCTTTTTATAGTCGAGTCCGAACGGCGTGCCGCAGTGGAACACCTCTTTGGAGAGAAGTTTTACATGGCATAGTACCTCGCAAATGTTGCCAGCATTAGGAGGGGAAAACCACCGCTGAAAATTTTTTCTGATGGTCCTGCCAGGATTCGAACCGAGGCATTGAAAGTCATAGGCAGACATGCTAACTTCTGCGCTACGGTGGCCTCCAAAAGCGACAAGCTTTGATAAAAGTGCACCGTGCCAGACCCTATTAAATGCATTGGAGATGTCCAGAACCACGATCTTACTCTCACCAAACTGGATAAAGCGACTCCAACGTTCCGACACAAATGCCATTAGATCTCCCGTAGAACGATTTCTGCGGAACCCATAATGTCAATCGCTAAGAAGGCCATTGGACTCTAAGTACCTCACAAGATATCGCAATTGGACGGTAATTCGCAGGGTTGTTTGCGCCATCTATTTTAGGGATGGGCTGAATAATGATAAACCGTCCGGGCCCGGAGATTTTCCTACAAACATTTCAGCCAGTAGATTAGCCTTATCAACCGGGACAGTGAATACCTGGTCAACCTTAACAAGAGTTGGGATTGCCGATGAGATGCCCTTTACTCTTTTGATATCACATCTATATCCAATTCTGAACCGATATGAGTGTAATATGCGCACAGCGTAAAGCTATCGCGATTTCCACAGACGGACGGACGCACATGGCTAAATCGACTTGGAATGTCAAAACGATCAGGAATATATGTACTTTATGGGGTCCCTGATCAATATTGGGATGTGTTACAAACGGAATGATTAACTTATTTTACGCCCACCCTATGGTGGTGGGTATAAAAAAACCTGTGCCAAATTTAAAGCTGATCGGATGAAAATTGCGACCTGAACTTTGTAAGCAAATTAACATGAATGGACAGGTGAGACGAATCAGAGTGTTATTCTGAGACTTGACTACCGAGATCCATGTTGGAGGATATAAACGATTCGGTCGGGCCGAACTTAACATAATTTTACTTTTTATACCCATCACCGGATCGAAATATCCATTTCCGACCCTACAAAGTATATATATTCTTGATCAGCGTAAAAATCTAAGACGATCTAGACATGTCCTTCCGTCTGTCTGTTGAAATCAGACAGATTTCATCGAAATTTGGAACAGTGAGTTAAGTTAGGCCATTTGACATACTTCTGCAATATGGCACAGATCGGTCCAGATTTGGATATAGCTGCCATATAGACCGATCTCTTGGTTTTTGGTTTTGGACCCATAAAAGGCGCATTTATTGTCCGATATCGCTAAAATTTGGGACAGTGAGTTGCGTTAGGCTCTTCGACTTTCTTCTTCAATTTGGCCCAGATCAGTGCAGATATGAGTATAGCTGCCATATAGATCGATCTCTCGATTAAAGGTTTTGGGCCCATAAAAGGCGCATTTATTGCCCGATTTCGCAGAAATTTTAGACATTGCGTTGTGTGTTAGGCTCTTCGAAATTTTTCTGCAACTTGGCCCAAATCGGTTCAGATTTGGATATAGCTGTCATGCAGACCGAAATCTCGATTTAAAGTCTTGGTCCCATAAAAGGCACATTTATAATCCGATATCACTGAATTTAGGCTTATGTTAGGCTTTTCGACATCCGTGTCGTATATGGTTCAGATCGGTTTATTTTTAGATATAGCTACTAAAAAGACCAATATTTTGTTATACACAATTGAACAATGACTTATTAGTATTTGGTCCAAATCAGAACATATTTCGATATAACTGCTATGGGACATAAGGTATGCAATTTTCACCGGATTTTGATGAAAGGTGGTTTACAGATATACCCGAGGTGGTGGGTATCCAAAGTTCGGCCCGGCTGAACTTAACGCCCTTTTACTTGTTATAACTGAAACCATAATTTCAGTTTTTTGATATTTCCCTACAATAACAACCCATGTAGGGTAGTGTATCAATAGTGTCGACTTTAATCTACACAAGATTTTTTATTACTTTTTTTACTTTTTTCTCTACCAGGAATGGGTCACAATACATGAGCGATGCAATGATTACCAATTGTTCGGCATTTGGAAGCAACCAAAACAAATTGGTGATTAGTATCCATTGGTAAGTGGTAAGGACAAATGGTCAATACAAATTATTCCGTTTACCAGGCGAAAGTGAAAAAGAAACCGCGTTTGGGGAGGGCTACCCTTGATAAACAAAAAGGGAAAAATACTCAGCTATGCAAAATGTTTTGAACTAAATTGTCATTAGTCAGAGGGAGAGCAATTTATTGCAAAAAAAAAAAAAAAAAAACAAAACACAACATTCAATTTCCAAACGTCATGTGAATTCAACTTGGACTTATTAGACTAGTCATTAATTTTTCCTAAACTTTAAGAGTGCGACGAAGACTTCTAGCTCATCACCTACTACAGCGCCACCATCAACCATCCGCCATTCACCATGCTAAGTGGAAAAGCTAACGCTAGCTATCGTTGAGGCGACCGAGCAACAACACGGTCATTATAGCAGAATGCGAAGAACAAGAGCAGGCAGAAGATTTGCTGTTATCGCGCGGACGGCAGCTACAGAATTTTTGTTTCAAGTGAAAATATCGCACATACGCTACGATGAAATTCGCTTTAAAGTGTAAAAAACAAACGGCTTTTAGCGCCTGCTAAGAACAGACGTTCCATCAACGAACTCGGCACAATCCAAAAAAAAAAAAAAAAACAAATAGAAGCGATCTAAGATAAAAAACGACACGCGTTACGAAGGGTTGTGGAGCAAGGGTAATCTCTTCCCAAACAAAAAATCTTAAGAAATTATCCTGAAAATAATACTTAAAACGTGTTTTTTCCCAAAGAATACAAAAAAGTGCTGCCTTTGAATTTAAAAAAAAAAAATATAATTAAAATAAGGACAATTGAATCCTTTCATGGTGTTAAAATACTTAAAGCGGTATTTGTTTTCAATCCCCCCCTCCAAGTAAATCTCAACATAAACTTTATTCCTTAGCGAGAGATAGAGAGCCACAAAAGGAATATCATATCCTATTGCTTTGCAAGTGTTAGTTTTTGCATCTGTGTCTTAGTGTGTTTGCAATAGAAATTCATATTGAAAAAGAGATAAAGACGTTGCCACAATGCATTCATCGGTTACCAAACAAACGGGCTTCGTTGCCCTCATGATTGTTCAAATCATCTTCCTGGTCCTCTACTGGCTGTTCGTGCACTATGGCAAGGAAGCTCTGCCAATCGAAGACTCTGGATCAAATGAACAACACGATTCAAAATATCCTCGTGAGTATTGGTTTTAGTATTTTAAGTTGTTTGCCGTGTACAGGATGCTACTTTGTTGTTACTTCAGTATTATGCAAGTGTTGTGGGGGTGGTTTAAAGCAAAATAACTTAACTTCAAAAAACAGTATGGTCAGAAATCATTGCAAGAAATATTTCAGATTTTTGTGGAAAATTCTGCAAAGGAAAGTTTGTCTTTGTAAAGATAGATAAAACTTGTCTTTACAGCAAATTTCATTAAAGTTAAATTTATGTCTTCACTGTAATTTTATCCTTAAAGAAAATTTTATTGAAAATTTGCCTTTAGAGAGAATTTCATTAAAATTTTTTCTTATAGCTCATTTTATTAAAATTTTATATTTTGTATTCAAAAAGCAGTATAGCTAGAATAAGCTAAACAAAATATTTCAGATTTTCGTGGAAAATTCTGCAAAAGAAACGTTGAAATGTTGTTGTTTCATAGAAATTTTGTCTATACTGAAATTTTGTCCTTGAATATATTTTAATGAAAATTGGCCTTTAGAGAAAATTCCATTAAAGTTTTTTCTTAAATTTCATTGAAACTTTGTCTTAAGAGAAAATTTCAATGAAAAAGTCATACATTTAAATTTTGACTATATGGAAATATTCATTGAAAATTATGTATGTAGGAAAATAAGTGCTGTTAGGGGGTGCTTTGGGAGTGGGATGGCCGCTCTGACATCTCGCCCCGAATGTGGATATTAAATTTGTGATCAATTCCCAAACACTTTTCATTTGAGCCTCATATTACCTGTGCCGGTAAATAAGTAGGTGGGTGTTTTGGGTGTGGGACGAATCCACAGACACTTGGTCCTGAAAATAGACATCAATTTCGTGTTCTTCTCCCAAATACCTTTCACTTGAGCTTCATATTGCCATAGTTGGTAAATATGCCTGGTTTAGGGTGACTGTAGGGGGAGGGGCGTCTCCTTAACACTTGGTCCCAAAATAAGATATCAGATTATTTTTCTATTCTAAATTACATTTCATTTGAGTCACGTATTGTCATGAATGATCAATATATATATTGGGTTGCCCAAAAAGTAATTGCGGATTTTTTAAAAGAAAGTAAATGCATTTTTAATAAAAGTTAGAATGAACTTTAATCATATATACTTTTTTACCCTTTTTTTCTAAAGCAAGCTAAAAGTAACAGCTGATAACTGGCAGAAGAAAGAATGCAATTACAGAGTCACAAGCTGTGAAAAAATTTGTCAACGCCGACTATATGAAAAATCTGCAATTACATTTTGGGCAACCCAATATTTAAGTGGTTTTCATGGTGGGGCGGCTCCTTAGGCGCGCTATCCAAAATTTGTATACCAAATTTTTGTTTTTATACCCACCACCACAGGATGGGGTGTATACCTATTTAGTCATTGCCATATATATTCATAATCGTTGCGATATTCTAAGTCGAACTAGCCATGCATATTCGTCCGTTCATCCTTCCTTCGGTCCTTTTGTCGAATTCACGATAGCGGTCGAATGCGTAAAGCCAGCCGCTTAAAATTTTACACAGATACTTCTTATTGACGTAGATCGTTGAGGATTGCAACCAGGCCATATTGGTTCAGATTTGGATATAGCTAATAACTGTGCCTAGTACGGTCCAAATCAGCCTTTAATACAAATTCCATATAAATACATCTCTCGAACCTGGAACCCGCAATTATTTCCGCTTTTGCTAAAATTTTGTATGTACTGTTCTATTACGACTCCCAACAACTGTGCCAATTACAATCCAAAAGCAATATATAATCTGACACAGCTCCTATGTAAATCGATCTTTCGATTATTCCAGTTCAGTTCTTAGAAGCTTTAGTTTTTGCCTGGTTTGTCAGAAATTTGGTACGTAGAGTAAAATTATGCCCTTAAACTAATTTTTATACCCTCCACCATAGGATGGGAACACACAAATTCCGTCATTCTGTTTGTAACACCTCGAAATATTCATCTGCGACCCCATAAGGTATATATATGTTTTGGATCACCTCGACATTTAGAGTCTATCTAGCCATGTCCGTCCGTCTGTCGAAATCACGAAAGAGGTCGAACGATTAAAACTGGCCGCTTGAAATTTTGCACATATACTTCTTATTGATGTAGGTCGTTGGGGATTGCAAATGGGCCATATCAGTTTAAATTTGGATAAAGCCCCTACACAAACCGATTACCCGATTTGACTTCTTGAGCCCATACAAGCCTAATATTCATCCGATTTGGCTAAAATTTGAAACACGGACTTGATTTATGACGTCCTATATCCATGCCAAGTATGATCTGAATCGGTCTATAAACAGATGTAGCCCCCATATAAACCGATCCCCGGATTTGACATCTTGAGCCATTAGAAGCCTCAATTTTCATCTGATTTCATTTCATCTGAAATTTGGAACATGAACTTGAGATATGACTTCCAACATCCATACCAAGTATAATCCGAATCTATCTATTATCAGATATAGCCCCCATATAAACCGATCCCCCGATTTCAGCTGATTCTACTCAAATTTGTCCCAGGGTTGTGGGACTAATTTCTTATGACTTCCAACATTATTGCCAAGTTTTATCCGAATCGGCCAGTATGGTCAAAGGCCCCCCTAAGTACCGATATCCCAAAAAAACATTTTGGACCAAAATAATTCAAATACAATTTCTTTTAACAAGGGTACATTTTTAACCGAAACCATGGTAGTGGGTGCACAAGATTTGGTCCGCCCGAACTTAGCACATTTAATAAATTTTTCTACTTGTTTTAATAAATTTGTAGCAGAATCCATGGTGGTAAGTTCCCAAGATTCGACCTGGACTGGGTTAGGTTAGGTTGAAAAGACATGGATATACGCCTAAGCCAGTAATTGGCATACTGTGCGCTCTAAATACTAAAAAAATAACCTCGAAAAAGAAAATCTAAATTATGAATTCCGTGCTACTTACAAAATCCTTAATTATTTTCCAAGCCACACACTTATGTTGGTTCATGTCTGGCTTTGTGTCCCCACCTCAGTGACTGTATCTGTTAGAAGCGAAAGCCGAGTAATGACATAGGAAACGTCCCAACGTATTAGCACATTTTTAGGCATACTAATTTCGTCATTTCGTTTGTAACACCTCGAAATTTTCGTCTGAGACCCTATAAATTACATGTGTTCTTGATCGTCATGATATTTAAGGAGATCTAGCCATGTCCGGCTGTCTTTCCGCCCGTAGGCTGTCTGTCGAAAGCACGCTAAATTTGGAAGAATAAGAGCTTGGCGCCTACAATTTTGCACATATTCATCTATTTAGTGTAGGTTGGTTTGGATTGTAAATAAGCCATATCGGTCCATGTTTTGACTTTTTGGGCCACTAGAAAGTGCAATTCTTATCCGATTTGGCAGAAATTTTGAATGACTTCCAACGACTGTGCTAAGTATAGCTCGCTCCCATATAAGCAGATGTGGAATCTGCACTTCATGGGCCTCTAGAGGGCGCAATTATTATCCAATTTGTCTGAAGTTTCGCGTAAAGTGTTTTGTTTTGCAACAACTATGCTTGGTATGGTCCAAATCACTTCATAACCTGATATAGCACCCATATAAACCGATCTCCCGAATATAGATCGGGGCTTTTTTAGCCTCCAGAGAGCACAATTCTTATCCGATGTGGTTAAATTTTGTACAACGGCTTCTCCCATCACCTTCAACATACGCGCAAACATGATCTAAATCGATCTAAATATTGATATGTCTCCCGATTTTACTTTTTGAGCCCCTAAAAGATGCAATTCTTATCCGAGTTGGCTGAAATTTTACAAAACGATTTCTGCTATAGTCTCCGGCATTCAGTTTAATTCTGGTCCGAATGGGACCATAACTTGATATAGCTCCAATAGCTTAGCTATTCTTATCATTATCCTTTGTTCGTCTAAAAAGAGACTCCAGACAAAGAACTCGACAAATGCGATCCATGGTCAAGGGCATACAAGATTCGGCCGGTCAATCTTGGAACAATTTTGCTTGTTACTTGTAATATTACGATAAGAATGCAAACAAAACTTTGCTTGAATCGCCCCACCTATCTCCAAGGGTCCGCCCTATCAAAAAATGAAGTTCCTCATACTCAAACAAAGTGATCCAATGCTTACATTAAAATAAACTACTTTTGAATAAAGTTGACTTCATATGGCGCTAAATACATTTTCATCCGTTTTTAGTTAATGCAGATCCAAAACATAATGTCATCAAATGAACTTCGTTATGGTTCAACGTAAACGAAATGGAACTAAATTATTATTTATTCCGAGCATATGGTGAACAATTGTAAAAGATATTTTTAACTGAACACAAAACAATTGAGGGAATAAAATGTTCGAAATTTTTATTGTGTGTTAATACATGTGTATTAACTGTTTGCAAAATCTCTGCTTCTATTTCGTACAGTTTTAACTAATACGCAAGAAATAATTCATTTAATTGTAGAGGTACTATTTATTGTCATATTAATCCTTTATTTTATTTTATATATAAAAGTTTTTGGAACTTACACTTTGCTTATATAAATTATTCAATTATTAATAAACAAAAATATTCAAACTTTTAGTTTTGAATAGCTTTTTTCGCAGAAGCTTTGCAACACCATACGCCCATTATTTTATAGACTGTTGGAAGAGAAATTAAAGTGTTCACTATAAATACATAACTTTTTTCTAATATCTAATATTTACCAAGAATGGTGTACATCAGTCTGAAATTTTTAACAAAAATACATTGCGGAAGCATCTGCGTTAAAATATTCCATTGCTGCGTAAACTGTAGTTTGCATTTCAATATTAAAAGTTCCTGCGAACTAAGATAAATAAAGCCAGTAAAATAACAGAATAATGTTTGGTTTTTTAATTTCGCTGTATGTTCGGGACGCCGTAACGATTACAACCAATTTCTGCTATACCACTGCAGCATATTGAAGTTCTTCTATAATTGTATTCTGAGGCGAGAAAGGAAAACATTCTTTGAACAGAAAGAAGAGAGGGATATCATCACTCAACAAATGATTTTTTCATCATTTTGCACGTTTCAATTTTTCGCTAGTTACCGTTTACGGCTTCTCTTGGAGAGTTCGTGCATCATCTGAGAGTTGTGATTGTTTGTCCGCCTCGGGTTTGATTTGAAGCTGTTACCAGTGTGGTTATTAGTGCCCAAGTGCATGGACACGTGTGTACAAATTGAACCAGGCTGTCGCCTTTTCGTCTGCGCATGATGCTTAACTACATTTGCACATTTGTTTTATTATTACGAACTCAAGTAGTTGCCAGATAATAAAAAATACTCAACAGATACTTATGTTCGTTTCGCATGCCACCACAAAAACTAGTTACATATAACTTAAAAACCAGTAAAAGTATGCTAAGTTCGGCTGGGCCGAATATTAAATACCTTTCACCATGGATCGCATTTGTCAAGTTCTTTGCCTGGCATCTCTCTATAAGCAAACAAAGGATAATAGATAAATATTGCTATGCTATTGGAGCTTTATCAGGTTATGGACCGATTTGGACCATACTTGGTTTGGATATTGCAGACCATGGTAGAGTACATTTGAAGTCAAGATACACTCATGAGATATAGAAGTTTATGTTATAAATATAATTAAATTTTAATTCTGTGTATTGTAGAAGGCACAGCGGAGTGTGCTCGGGTGGGCTAGTTAACATTAAACTGAATCAAAGTTATGCAACTAAAAGTACATAATCGTATCTAGTAAAACATGTTAACTCATTAAAACACTGACAAACCATTTCTTTTGAGTATTAAATAGATAGTGAAGGAAAAAGGAGTAGGTTAAGCAATGTTAAATATCATATCAAAGGGACTGGCCACACTGTAGATTTTGAGAACATTAGAATACTGAGTAAAGAAAAAAGAGACCACACGCTACACACTCGAGAGAGATAATACAGCAGGGGATAGACAAAAGTATCAATACAAAGGAGGATAAAGACAATACGAAACTTCAATATTCAATAGCCACAGCCTAAACAGTAAATAATCAATAGTTCTGTGATATTGGCATATACGATTAAAGCACTGTGATTTTATATTTATTTACTATTTCTATTGAAATTATTATGTTTAAATTGTGTCTTAATGTCTAGTTTTATAATAACTTTAGGAAATAGCTGTGACATATGAAACCAAAAGTGAGATAAACCTTATGTATCAATGCGCAGGTTGGAATTAATCCAACAAAACGTTGAGAAAACTACGATAAAATAACTTTGTTTAATTCAATCAATAGTTCAATGACCAAAACAGTCCATAACAATAACTCTAAACATCTTTAAAGTTTACAACTTTTCACTTGGATCTGAAGGTTGATTTTTTAGGAGCTATAGAAAAGTTAAAAAAAAGAAACAAAACAAGTCAAAAGGCATTAAGTTTTGCCGGGCCGAACTTTGGATGCCCACCACATCTGGTATATATGTAAACCACCTTTCGTCAAAATCCGGTGAAAAATGCATACCTTATGCCCCATAGCAGCTATATCGAAATGTGTTCCGATTTGGACCAAATACTAATAAGTACAAGTCATTGTTTAGTTGTGTATAACAAACTATTGATCTTTTTTGTAGCTATATCTTAAAATAAACCGATCTAAACCATATACGACACGGATGTCAAAAAGCCTAACATAAGTTACTGTGTCAAATGTCAGTGAAATCGGATTGCAAATGCGCCTTTTATGGGCCCAAGACCTTAAATCGAGAGATCGGCCTATATGGCAGCTATATCCAAATCTGAAGCGATCTGAGCCAAATTGCAGAAAGTTGTTGAAAAACCTAACATAACTCACTGTCCCAAATTTCGGCGAAATCGGACAATAAATGCGCCTTCTATGGCCCCAAAACATTAAATCGAGAGATCGGTCTATATGGCAGCTATATCCAAATCTGAACCGATCTAATCTAAATTGCTGAAATATGTCGAAGGTCCCAACATAACTCACTATCCCAAATTTCGGCGACATCGGACAATAAATGCGCCTTTCATGGGCACAAAACCTCAAATCGAGAGATCGGTCTATATGGCAGCTATATCCAAATCTGGACTCATCTGGGTCAAATTGAAGAAGGATGTCGAAGGTCTCAGCACAACTCACAGTTCCAAATTTCGGCGACATCGGACAATAAATCGAGAGATCCGTCTATATGGCAGCCATATCCAAATCTGGACCGATCTGGGCCAAATTGAAGAAGGATGTCGAAGGGCCTAACACAACTCACTGTCCTAAATTTTAGGGCCTTTTTGCGCCTTTTATGGACGCAAGACCTTAAATCGAGAGATCGGTCCATATGGCAGCTATAGCCAAATCTGGACCGATCTGGGCCAAATTGAGGAAGAATGTCGAAGAGCCTAACACAACTCACTGTCCCCTATAATTTAATGTTTGAAGATTATTTCATGCAAATGTTGACCGTGACTCCGCCTCAAATGGTCAATCCGGTTAGTCCAATTTTGGCATACTCTTTCCAACATTTCGGTCGGTATTTCCCAAAGAAATGCTTTAAAGTGGCCTCCCAATGTGTCAATTGAACCGAGCTTGTCTGTATAGAGACGAGCTTAAGCATTGTCCAAAATCGACAATTCTGCTTATTTACGTACCCATTGAGCCAAAAATGAGCTTCGTCTATAAAATGGAAGAAGCTCGCGATGAACTTTCTTTACAGAGCACGCATTTTGATAATAAAATTCAATAATTTGCAAGAGTTGCTCGTTTGTTAGTCGATTCATGGTTAAATTATACACTGAACTTAAGATAATTGACAGTGAAATTAAACACGAAACGTGCGTGAGCTGTTTAGTGCAGTGTTGCCAAAAAGATAATAGCTAAAAGTTCACCCATTGTATAACTACGATGGTGATAAACTAGTCATTAAAATATCATTAGTTTTGCAATGTATTGGATATTCCTAAGGTATTGAATTAAACATTAAATTTGTGTTTAGTCTCCAAAAAATCATTTGACTAAGGGAAAAGCATAGGTTTTTATGTATATGTATGTATATTAAAAGATATATTTAGAAGTCAATATTTAAATTACATCAGTGGCGATGGTGAATAATATGAAAACCATGAGTGAAACAAGCACCTTCTCTCATAGTGTATTAAGTTCATTTGGGTGCATTTTGATATCAATTTATACCACATGTATGATTCTAAACGGATGTTGAAACTCAAAACCCCTATAGTTTACAATTAAGCAAACAAAAAAATTAAATAAACAAACTCTCACTGTAATCTGGATGCTGCATACCACCTGCCTCAACAGTTAAACTATTGAAGAATGCCTCTTCAGCTGGTTTAACCTCAAACTACGAACAATTATAGAAATAAACAAAGATTTATTTCTGTAACTATTAGTTTTCATTAGTAATTAAGGCCCAAAATTTTTGTTTTGACAGCCAATACTACATTTCTATATAAAAATAAGACATTGCAGAGTGAACACAGTGGGGAATGAGAGGTATGTGATATAGAGATTTTGATTGATCTCGTTTTTCTAAATTAGTGGGCAGTTATTGATATAAATGTTAGATCGTAAGAGAGTGCCTTAAATGATTGTATCGTATTTTATGTCACGACTTACCTATGTTTGTTCTGTATGTTCGATATTGATTGAAGGATTGCAAAGATCTTTGAACATCCATGTTTTTTTTTGCATAATTTTACCTAAAAAAATAAGATAGAATAATATATTTAGGCCAGTGAAACATAAACATATACAGCTTTTATTGCGAAATCGTGGGGATTCATAATCAAAGAGTGCTCTACGATTTAAATTTAGACTCAATAAACAAAGGCTAACTTTTGTACGAAGTTCGAACCAAGACCGCAGAGAAAAAATTGCCAAAACTTTTTCAATTAAAAATTTAATTGAAAATAAAATTGTTTTGAATTAAAAAATTAAATGACTCAATCATTTATATATATATATATATATATATATATATATATATATATATATATATATATATATATATATATATATATATATATATATATATACGATTTAGCTATGTCCGTCTATCTGTCTGTCTGTCCATGTTAATTTGTGTACAAACTACAGGTCGCAATTTTCATTCGATGGCCTACTGAAATTAGAAAAAATCGGCTCGGATTTGGATATAGCTGCCATATATGTTCGTCCGATTTGCGATTAGTAATGCCATAACATAGTCGCTTTTAACCGATTCTCTTGAAATTTTGTTGGAATGATTTTTTCTTTACTCTCAACATTACTGGTGAATTTCATAGAAATCAGTTCAGATTTAGATATAGCTTTCATTTATATATATCGCTCGATTTTCCCTTCTTGAGCCACTGCAAGCCCCAAGTTTTTCGGGCTATTGGGGCAAAGATGATTTATATTTAAATTTTATTTCTATTTCTTTATTAATTTCTCTTTTCTTGTCGGTCCTAATGCTCAAAGATTTTTTTGCAACAACAAAAAATTAATTTTTAGATTTGTACCATATACAGTCGATGATATAAAACTATTTAGCTAAACATGAATGATCGAATGCCGATAGTAATGTATTTTGTTGTATTTAATCATGAAATCTCTACAAACTATCTTCAACAAATAAAAGCGTGCTAAATTCGGCCGGGCCGAATATTGGTAACCCACCACCATACATTCTGCTAAAAATTTATACAAAAAAAAAATTTAGTTCAAGGGCATAATTTTATTCTAAATACCAAACTTCTGTCAAGGATGATCGAGGGACCGGTATATATAAGAACTATATTAGGTTACAGACCGATTTGGACCGTACTTGGTACAGTTGCTGGAAGTCATAACAGAACACTATATGCTCAATTTCAGCCAAATCGGACAAAAATTGCGGCTTGTAAAGGCTCAAGAAGTCAAATCGGGCGATCGGTTTATATGGGAACTTCATCAGGTTATAGTCCGATTTGGACCGTACTTAGCACAGTTGTTGAAAGTAATAGCAGAACGCTACTTCCTTAAAAGTCAAATCGGGAGATCGGTTTATACATTTGCAATCCTTAACGACCTACATCAATATTAGGTATATGTGCTAAGTGTCAAGGGGCTAGCTTTTCGCGTTCGACCACTATCGTGATTTCGACAGACGGGGAACGGATCGAGATCGAGAGCGTCGAAACGATCAAAAATATATATAAAATATATACACTTTATGGGGTCTTAGACGAATTTTTCGAGGTGTTACAAACGGAATGATTAGATTATTATACCCCCATCGCATGATGATGGTTATAAAAATGATTCTTTAAGTTTTTTCATATCTTCTTTATCTTCCATTTGGCAGAGGGAGTAGCTTTGAAACACTTATTTCTAGCTCGCTTTAATCAAAAGAAAAGCAAATTTATTGGAAAATAAATTTTTCATACCCACCACCATAGGATAGGGGATATATAGTCATTTAATCAATCCCGTTTGCAACACATCGAAATATTCATTTCCGACCCTACAAAGTATATGTATTTCCGATCGTCGTAAAATTCAAGGGCGATTTAACGATGTCCTTGTGTCTGTCCGTCAGTTATAATCACTCTACAGCCTTCAAAAATTTAGTTATTGACAATTTTAAATTTGGCACAGATATGTCTTATTGCTGCACGCATGTTAACTTCGTCAACGGGCCAAATCGGACCATATTTGGATATATCTGTCATATAGACCGATCTGCCGATTAAGGGTCTGAAGCCTATAAAAGCTTTTCTTACCCGATTTAGCTGAAATTTGAAGCAATGAGTTGTTTTATGTCTCCAGATATCCGACCTCAATATGGTTCAAATCAGACATATAGACCAATCTGCCGGTTAAGGGTCTGAAGCCCATAAAAGCTGCATTTATTACCCGATTTCGCTGTAACTTGGAACAATGAGTTATATTAAGCCTCTCGGCATTCGACCCAAATATTGTTCAGATTGAACGATATTTAGATATGGCTGTAATATAGACCGATCTGCCGGTTAAGGGTCTGAAGCCCATAAAAGCAGCATTTGTTATCCAATTTCGCTGAAATTTAAAACAATGAGTTGCTATAAGCCTCCCGTCTTCCGACCTCAATATGATTCAGATCGGACTATATTTTGATATATCTGCCATAAAAACCGATTGCCGATTAAACTGTTATTTCTATACGAATTCTCGGGACCTGAATAAAATATGATCCAGCCTAGACCCTATTTAGATATAACTATGACCATGTAAATGGAGTTATAATAAAAAAGGAATTAATATATCCAAAGTTTTTCAAGGCCGAACTTAACACGTTTTTACTTGTTCACATAAAATTTTTCTTACGTATCACACGATGTGTACAACTTTCAGAGTTGCTATCTTTGGAAATACATAAGACAATACATATCGTGTGATAGAAGCTTTACTCCGTCAGAGATCGAATAACAAATGTTTTAGATGGTTTTTCATCAAGACTATAGATTTCAGCCAATTACGGATATAATGGAGGGCAATATTTTCTAAGACGTATGTTACATATTGTTAACATACATAGAATAACGTTCCAAGCGCGTCGATCTTCTGCGTTTATTCTAAAATCTCTGACACCAAGTTACGAGGTGTCTCCCACCACTTGATCTTTCCATCGGGCTTTTGGTCTTCCCGGTTTGCGTACTTCTTCAAAAGACTTCTTTGCTTCTGAAACTTCTTCATCCATTCTGACAGCATGATCTAGCCAACACAGCCGTTGTATTTTGATGCGTGTAACTATGCTATCGTCGTCATACAGCTCATGTTTCATACGTCGTCTATATTCTTTATTAACGCAAACTGGTCAATATATTTTACGAAGAATATTTCTCTTAAATACTTCAAGCACCGCCTCATCTGCTTTCACAAGTACCCATGCCTCAGAACCTGTCGAGAGGTGGCCTTGTTTCTAAACTGCTAACTTAGTCCAAAGTAGCATCTGTTTGCCAGTATTATTCTTCGCTTTATCTCAAAACAGGTGTCATTCGTTTCGCTTACCATGGTGCCGAGGTAGATAAAGTTACGGACTATCTCAAGGTTGTGGTTCCCAACTTTCTCCATTTTCTTTATCGGCTCGGTTGTACAAGGTGTTTTGGGAGTTGAAACCATCCATTTCATCTTTTCTCCATTTACTGCCATATCCATTTTCACTGACTTTCTTCAGTTCTTTCAAAGGCTGCAGTTACTGCATCCTGTGACCGAGCTAAGAAATCGATGTCGTCGGCATAGGCGAGTAGCATGTGTTCTCTTATGAGTAGTGTGCCATATCTATTTACATCTGCATCTCGTATAATCTGTTCCAGCAGGATATTAAGAGATCACACGATTGGCTGTCTCCTTGTCTGAAACCTCGTTTGGTATTAAATGGTTCGGATAAATTCTTTCTAAGGAAAGTGTATGAGCAAGTGTCATACTACAGAGTCTTATTAATTTAGCAGGGATACCAAACTCAGACATGGCTAGAAATACCTTTGAAAGTAAATGGGTACCGAAAAGGGCTTTGTAGTCAACAAAGAGATGATAGGTGTTGATTTGTCCTTCTCGAGTCCTCTCCAGGATTTGGCGAAGTGTGAATATCTGGTTCAGGGTGGATTTACCAGGTCTAAAGCCGCATTGATCATTTATCTCATTGACTTTAGGTTTTAATCTTTCACACAGTACGCTCGAAAGTATCTTGGACGAGATTGGGAGGACACTTATTCCTCTGTAGTTGGAACATTCCGTCTTGTCTCCTTTCTTGTGTACGGGACATAGTATGCTGAGGCCCATAATACGAATCTAAATTCCAGTCCCATATCTCAATTTTTGAAAGATGTAGAGTGATAACAACTGACCGGTATATATATATATATATATATATATATATATATATCTA
This sequence comes from Stomoxys calcitrans, assembly GCF_963082655.1. NCBI lineage: Eukaryota > Metazoa > Arthropoda > Insecta > Diptera > Muscidae > Stomoxys > Stomoxys calcitrans. Next base: position 216,968,045 of record NC_081552.1, read on the forward strand.
TATATATATATATATATATATATATATATATACATATATATATATATATATATATATATATATATATATATATATATATATATATATATATATATATATATATATATATATATATATTCGGTGTAAGCAAACGGAATGACTAAATCAATATACCCACTATCCTATAGTGGTAGGTATAAAAATTCCATTGAAATTTGGTTTATAAAAAAAAAATGGTACATTGTAAAAAATTGCGCAGGTCATGACTTCCAACAGCTGGGATAAGTACGGCCTAAATCGGTCTATAACCTGATATAGCTCCCATATAAACCGATCTCCCTGATCATCCTAAGTTTGTTCCCTCTTCACCTTTTTATAAAAAACATTGCGCCTTCATATAAACGTATGTATTGTAGTATATACTTAATTTCAACGCCAAAAAACATAAAGCTATTAAAGAGCCAATATAGCCAACATCTTATCCACATCATATACTTAACAAAACGCTAGTTTGCATGTCACTCAACTAATATGAAAAAAATGTACTATTTCCCTTCCACATACTATAGAGACACGCATAAATAACTTAACTAAGACATTGTGGTGGAGCATTTGAATGTTTGCAACCCAAATAAAAATAAACAACAGTATAATAAAAATTAAATGAATTGGTAATTAATGTTGTGATACAACGACGTCACATAATTAAATTGTTGTTTGTCTGTGAAAAAAAGACGCTAGAATAAATTCCATTTTGATGGACTCACTGAGGCCATTGTAGGCTGCACGCCATAATAATAAAATTCCGCTGAAGAAATGTCTGCTGAACAAAAAACTGATAATCTCCCACAATGGATCTAAAATTCCATTCAATGGAAAATATTTTGATTTTTTTTTTTTTATTTTAATATGAAATAAGAATCATGACATGAAAAGTTTTACAAACAATGCCTGAAACCTTTCGTTTCCTTGCAAAATCTTATATATAAAAATCAATTTGTGTTTGTTTGTTTGTTTGTTTGTATGTTTGTGTGTTCCTTATAGACTCATAAACGGCTGAACCGATTTTCTTGAAATTTTCACTGATGGTGCATAATAACCCCGTGGTGAAAATAGGGTACTACATTTTTTGATATCTGAAGGGGGGGCGGACCCCATTTAGGATAAGAAAACGTATCTGATATCCAATTGTCGGACCAAGTGCTAGGGGGACCACCCCAAGCCCCAAAACACCCCTAAATCGGACATATTTACCGATCATGGCAATATGGGACTCAAATGAAAGGTATTTGCGAGTAGAATACGAATCTGATATCTAAATGTGGGAACACGTTTTCGGGGGTCCACCCCTCTCCCAAAACACCACCCAAACAGGACTTATTTACTGGCCATGGGAAAATGGGGCTTAAATAAAAGGTATTCGAATGAAGAATACGAATCTGATATCCAAATATGGGGCCAAGTGTTTGGGGGCCGCCATTCACCAAAAACATCCCCAAAAGGGGACAAATTTACGACCATAGCAATATGAGGCTCAAATGAAAGGTATTTGGGAGTAAATCACGAATTTCATATCAATATTGGAGAAAAGTGTCTATGGTGGGGTGGCCACCCCCACAACACCACCCAAATAGTAAGTATTTTCTGACTATGCAATATGAGGCCCAAACGAGAGGGTTTTTAGAGTAGAACACGAATCCAATATATATTTGTAAGGCCAACTCACTGAGTGGCCTCCCATCCCCCCCAAAACACCCCCCAAGCCGATCATGTTTGCCGAATATGCAAATATGGGGCTCAAATTAAAGATATGTGGGAGTAGACCATGTATCTGATATCAACATTAGGGGCCAACTATCTAGCGGACGTCCCACCACTATAACAACCCCCAAATATGATGTATTTGCTCACCAAGACAATTTGGGTCTAAAAGAGTGTGGAACTAAATATTTATAGTTTTTGGGGTCAATACCCCAAACCGGAAATATTTGCTGACTTTTGCAATAAGAAGTTTAAATGATATTAGAAAACGTATTTGATATCCAATTTTGAGGGCAATGGCAATATGGGGTTCAAATAAATGATATATAGATATACGAGAATACAGCACGTTGCTGATATATTTTCCGGGCTTAGAGTTTGGGGGGCCACCCCAATCCCCAAAACAGTCCTAAATCGGGCATATTTACTGACCATGTCAATGTGGAGCTTAAAGGAGAATTATTGGGGGGTAGAGCAAGAATTGATACTCACTTTCGGGACCAATTTTCTGGGGGTCTACCACTTTCCCAAAATACCCCACAAACAGCAATTTTTTAGTGACCATCGCAATATGGGGCTCAAATGAAGGTATTTGGGAGTAGAATACGAATTTGATATCCAAATGTAGGACCGTGTATTTAAGGCATCACCCCTTCTCCAAAATACCCCCCATAGGGTAAACATTTTTCGACCATGCCAATATGTGGCTCAAATAAAAGGATTTTTGAGATTAGAAAACGAATTTTATAACCTATTTTGTGGCCATGTGCTAGGGTGACGCCTCATCGTGTAAACTCCTCTAAACCAATGGCAATATGAGGTTTAAATAAATGGTATTTGAAAGAAGAGCACGATGCTGATATTTTTTCAGGGCCAAGTGCCTGGCGGACCACCTTACCCCCGAGAACACCCCTAAATCAGATATCATGAGAATATCAGGCTGGAATAAAGTATTTTAAGAATGGAGTACACCTTACATCCAAACTTAAATTCGTAGACCAATTAAGACTACAAGGGATTCAGATAAAGGCACTTATATTGTTAAACTGTTAGTCAAGCGATATACTATTTTCATAGCATGGTATTTCACTAAAAGCTCTTTAATTGTGGAAAATAAATAATCCAAGGAAAATTTTGCTCCATATAAAATAAAAGAAGGCGCAGCGGAGCGGGCCCGGTTCAGCTAGTTCTAGAATAATTTTCAAAATTTATTCTCTTTCACAGAGCTTTCAAAATATTGTGCGAACTTCCACAAGTTTAAGAAAATAATTATATATGTACTAGAAAACAGGACCATTTTTATACCCTCCACCATAGGATGGGGGTATACTAATTTCGTCATTCTATTTGTAACACCTCGAAATATGCTCTGAGACCCCATAAAGTATATATACCCTTGATCGTCATAGCATTTTAAGTCGATCTAACAATGTCAGTCCGTCTGTCTGTCGAAAGCACGCTTTCTTTACACGCTTACTTAATTTTATTAGTATAGGTCGGTTGGGATTGTAAATGGGCCAAATCGGCCCACGTTTTGATATAGCTCCCATATAAACCGATCTTGGCTGTTGACTCCTTTGGCCTCTAGAGGGCGCAATTCTCGTCCGATTTGACTGAAATGCACGCGGTGTTTTGGTATCACTTCCAACAACTGTGCTAAGTATGGTTCAAATCGGTTCATAACCTGCCATACCTGCCATATAAACCGATCTGGGGTCTTGACTTCTTCAGTTTTTAGAGAGCGCAATTCTCATCCGATTTGGCTGAAATTTTGCATGAGGTGTTTTGTTATGATTCCCAACAACTGCGCTTAGTATGGCGCAAATCGGAAAATAACCTGGTATAGCTGCCACATAAACCGATCTGGTATATTGATTCCTTAAGCCTCTAGAGGGCGCAATTTTCATCCGATTTGGCAGAAATTTGTACAACGGCTTCTCTCATGACCTTCAACATGCGTGTCTAATATGGTCTAAATCGATCTCCCGATTTTGCTTATTGAGCCCCTACAAGGCGCAATTCTTATCCGAATCGACTGTAATATTACACAATGACTTTTGCAATGTTCAGCATTCAATTCATTTATGGTCCGAATCAGACAACAACTTGATATAGCTCTACTAACATATTCTTATTCACTATTTTAAAAGGAATACCGCGCAAAGAACTCGACAAATGCGATCCATGGTGGAACGTATATAAGATTCGGCCCGGCCGAACGCTCTTACTTGTCCGTGCTATTTCGCTTGTCTCTAAATTCGGGGTTTTCTAAGGAAAACCTGATACAAGCTATACATTTTTATACCCACCCCCGAAGGATGGGGGTACATTCATTTTGCCATTTCGTTTGCAATACATCGAAATATCCATTTCCGACACTGAAAAGTGTACATATTCTTGATCAGCGTAAAAATCTAAGACGATCAGCCATGTCCGTCCGTCTGACCGTCTGTCTGTTGAAATCACGATACAGTCTTTAAAAATAGAGATATTGAGCTAAAACTTTGCACATATTCTTTTTTTGACCATAAGCAGGTTAAGTTCGAAGATGGGCGATATTGGACTATATCTTGATATAGCCCACATAAAGGCCGACCCGCCGATTTAAGTTCTTAGGCCCATAAAAGCCACATTTATTATCCGATTTTGCTGAAATTTGGGACAGTAAATTGTGTTAGGCCACTCGACTCCTTCCTCAATTTGGCCCCGATTGCTCCAGATATGGACATAGCTGCCATATAGAATTATCTCTCGATTTAAGGACTTGGGACCATAAAAGGCGCAGTTATTGTCTGATTTGGTCAAAATTTGGGACAGTGAGTTGTGTTAGGTCCTTCGATATCCTTCTTCAATTTGCCCTAGTTCGGTAAAGATTCGGTTGGAAATCATAACAAAACACCTCATGCAAAATTTCAGCCAAATCGGATTAAAACTGCACCCTTCAGCGGCTCAAGAAGTCAAGATCCAAGACCGGTTTATATGGCAGCTATATCAGGTTATGAACCAATTTGAGTCATACTTAGCAAAGTTTTTGAAAGTGATACCAAAACATCACGTTCAAAATTGCAGCCAAATCGGATAAGAATTGCGCCCGCTGAAAACTAAAGAAGTCAAGACCCCATATCGGTTTATATGGCAGCTATATCAGGTTATGATGCGATTTGAACCATACTTAGCACAGTTGTTGGAAGTAATACCAAAACACCACGTGCAAAATTTCAAATCGGACGAGAATTGCGACCTCTTGAGGCTCAAGAAATCAGGACCCAAAATTTTTATAATGCAGCTATATCAAAACATGGACCGATTTGGCCCATTCACAATTCCTATACTAATAAAAACTGTATGTGCTAAATTTCGAGTCGCTGGCTTCATCCCTTCGAAATTTAGCGTGCTTTCGACAGACAGATGGGCGGACAGACGGACGGAAATGGCTAGATCGACTTAAAATGACATGACGATAAAGAATATATATTCTTTGTGGAGTCTTAGATGCATATTTCGAGGTGTCACAACCAGAATGACAAAATTAATATACCCACATCCTATGGTGGAGGGTATAAAAATTGAGTTGAACAGCAGCGATAGCCACATGAATGAACTGGTGTTATATTTGAAAGCGTAATCTGTTAAAAACATTGTAGTCTGACTTTTGTTTCGATTTGACTTATGATGGTTTATTGTCACATTCATCACCCATTTCTTGCATGGTCCTAATCGTTTACTAATGACCGCTAACACCTGCATCAAATAAGGTTCAAACAGTTCCAAAAGAATTAAAAGTCCCCGTACAACTAATTTCCTTGTTGTGACTACTTAAGCTTACAGGGGCTTCCAAGTACTCTGTCCCTACCATCCTCAAATTGCAGTTATAAGCTGTGTAACGTTTGTTGTGGATACACTTCCAATTTTGAGAATATTCACATAGTCCCATTTGCATTTTATCCGAAACCAATTTTTTTCTTTTAGATATTCACCTTTTTTCCTTGTCGTTTTTATACCCACCACCTTAGGATAGGAGGTATATTCATTTAGTCATTCCATTTGCAAGACATCGAAATATCAATTTCCGGCCCTACAAAGTATATATATTTCGGATCGTCGTAAAATTTTAAGACGACTGAACGATGTTCGTGTGTCTGTCCGTCTATCCGTCTGTCCGTCTATCCGACTGTCCGTCTGTTGTAATCACTCTACGGCACAGATCCGTCTTTTTGATGTACGCTGGTTAAGTTCTTGAACGGGCCAAATCGGACCATATTTGGATATAGCTGCTATGTAGACCGATTTTCCGATAAAGGGTCTAATGCCCATAAACGCTTTTTTTACATCCGATTTTGCTGAAATTTTAAACAGTGAGTAGTTTTAAACCTGACCCAAATATGGTCCACCTCGAACTATATTTAAATATAGGTGCCATGTATACCGACCTGCCGATAAAGGGTCTAAGGCCCATAAAAGCTTTATTTATTACCCAATTTTGCTGAAATTAGAAGCAGTGGGTAGTCTTAATTCTCACGACATCCGTCCCAAATATGGTTCGGATCGGACTTTATTTAGATATAGCTGTCATCCAGACCGATTTCCCGATAAAGGGTCTGACGCGAATAAAAGCCTTTTTTTTATCTGATTTCGCTGAAATTTGAAACAGTAGTAGTTTTAGGCCACCCGCTATCCGATCCAAATATGGTAAAGATTGGACTGTATTTAGATATAGCTTTCATATAGACCGATGTGCCGATTAAGGGTCTGAAGCTCATAAAAGCTTTATTTATTACCCGATTTTGTTGAAATTTTAAATAAAAATTCAACAGTGACTTATATTTATTAGCCCACTCAATATCTGTGTCGGATTTGGGTGCATAAGTTATCCAATTTTCACCGGATTGTGCCGAAAGGGGGTTTTCATATATACCCGAGGTGATGGGTATCCAAAGTTCGGCCCGGCCGAACTTAATGCCTTTTTACTTGTTTTTTTTTTTTTTGTTTTTTGGTCTTTAGTAGATTTTCATCTTCGTCATAGCACTGAAGTGGAAGTATTCCATCGCCTTCTCCCCAGAGGTGGCAAAGTTGGTGTTCTGTTCTTTTGACAGAGTAAATAGCGTTTAAATGTGCGGGAAGTATTGAGATTGCGTGTTGACATTTCGTAATTTTTTAAATGGAGTTGCATTTGTGGCATAAGTGCAGTGAAATCCTTTGTGAGTGCCAAAGAATTCATTAAGAAGTGTTTGCTCGTTTAAGCGTTGCCAAGCAAGAAAATCTAGTTTTCAAGTGCTTGTGAGTCACCATGCTTAAGTGTTAAAGTGGATTGTTGAAAAAGAAATAGTAATTAAGTAATTTTTTAAAGATTCAGGGAAATTTTCGTCAAGACACCTCAGAAACTTTTGGTGGCACTAAATGAGGTCATATCACTTATGCCTTAGACCATAAAAATGAAAAAATAATAATAATTAATAAATAAGCAATTTTACACAAATTTTTTTCATGGTTTATTGAAAGGTTTGTAGGAATTTCAAGTGTTTGGCACAATTAATTGTCATGGACAAAATTAAGCCAAAATTAAGCCATTATGCCTATTTGCTGATGAAACATCTGAAGTATGCCCATTTTAGCAATTATTTTGTAATCATAATGCATAAGGCAAATATTTGTACTTATTAAGATATATGAGTTGTTGTTTTTTTTTCTTAATTCAGTGTCGAAGTCTTATACTATTAGCAAAAATTGCTCCCGAAATTCGCCACTTAATGGACATTAATATAATTAGTTCAATTATCATATCGCCGTACATATATAGGCATTAATTGTCACTCTATTAGAACATGACAAGAAATTTTGCATACTCGTACTTAGATAATGGATGAGAAATTTGCATGAGTTTAATTATAGACTTTAATAATTTTCTACATGATCTATTTTTTTTTTTTGGGTGATATTTGCAATTAAGCAATTATCAATTTAATTAGTTTGGTGATGAATAATTAAAATAGACATCAAGCGAACAAAAACTGATAGCTTTGCGAATTTTAATCCTTCATATTGAAGGAGGATTTAAGTTGGGGCGAAGGTACGTGACCAGTATAGACAAAAAGCCCACAAGGGTTTGGTGTTCTCAAGACATATGATTTTTTTATCGCCCACCGAAAATGGTGGGTCAGCAATATTAAAAGCTAGTGGCCCACATAGAGCATAGAATTCCAGGAGCTCAATAAATAAAATAGGAGGATCAGATTATGTGCGAGCTATGTATATAAAACGATGACCCTATAAATGTTCAAGTTCTCTTGCTGATAGCTTTATCGGGCAAATGCTATCAAGATATCCCTAAACAGATAGGCGGACGAACCGGCATGACTTAATGAACATGAAAACTGAACATTGTGAAACAATGTCCCGTAAAATAGAAATAAAATCGTAATACTTCGCTTTAAATAGCTTCCCTTTAAGGCTAAATATAGCACAGACATAAATTTTGATAAAAAAAAATATTTAATAATTACTTTGATGGGAGAATTCAGAATACATTGACACCAAAATGTCACATGGGATCATCTTTGACAGTCAAATCAAGATGTGTGATAACAGGCATTGAGTAAATGAATCATTAAATGGGAAACTTAAAATAACTCTTCGGGGGAGAGACGCTATTAAATTGCAATTTTTATTTTCCCATAGATATAGGGGGTTACCAATAAGAGGTTATACTTTGGTATTCAAAGAAAGATGCAATTTTTGAGATAAATAATCAGATGTTTATTTCATAACAAATAAATAATGAACAAGTGAAAAGGCACTAAGTTCGGCCGGGGCGAACTTTAGATATTCACCACCTCGAGTATATATGTAAACCCCCTTTCGTCATAATCCAGTAAAAATTGAATAACTTATGCATCCAAATTCGGCACGGACATTGTGTGCTACAAGTCACTGTTGAATTTTGTATTTATTTATATTTATATTTCAACAAAATCGGGTAATAAATAAAGCTTTTATGAGCTTCAGACCCTTAATCGGCATACTGGTCTATATGACAGCTATATCTAAATATAGTCCGATCCGAACCATATTTGGGACTGATGTCGGAAGACCTAAAACTACCCACTGTTTCAAATTTCAGCGAAATCGGGTAATAAATAAAGCTTTTATGGGCTTCAGACCCTTTATCGGGAGATCGGTCTATATGGCAGCTGTATCTAACTAAGGTCCGATCTGGACCATACTTAGGTCCTATGTTGGCAGGCCTAAAGCTACTCACTGTTTCGAATTTCCGCGAAAGAGGTTAAAAAATAAAGCTTTTATGGTCATTAGACCCTTCATCGGCAGATCGGTCTATATGGCAGCTATATCTTAAAATAGTCCGATTGAATCCATATTTAGATTAGATATCAGTAGGCTAATAATAACCCACTGTTTCAAATTTCAGTGAAATCGGGTAATAAATAAAGCAGTTATGGGCTTCAGACCCTTTATCGGCAGATCGGTATATATGACAGTTATGTCTGACTATAGTCCGATCAGAACCATATTTGGGTCATATGTCGGGAGGTCTAAAACTGCTCACTGCGAAATCATCAAATAAATAAAGCTTTTATAGGCTTCAGACCCTTTATCGGCAGATCGGTTTATATGGTAGCTATATCGAAATATGGTCCGATCTGGACCATATTTTGGTCAAATGTCGGGAGGCCTTAAACTACTCACTGTTTCAAATTTCAGGAAAATCGGATAAAAAATAAAGCATTTATGGGCATTAAACCCTTTATCGTTAGATCGGTCTATCTAGCAGCTATATCCAAATATGGTCCGATTTGGCCCGTTCAAGAACTTAACCAGCGTGCATCAAAAAGACGTATCTGTGCCAAATATCTCAATTATTGAAGGCTCTAGAGTGATTACAACAGACGGACGGACAGACACACGGACATCGTTTAATCGTCTTAGAATTACTTTGTAGGGACGGAAATTGATATTTCGATGTGTTGCAAACGGAATGACTAAATGAATATACCCCCTATCCCACGGCGGTGGGTATAAAAACCAGTAAGGAAGGTCAATAGTCGGGAGGTGCAGACTGTAAAATACCCTATACCTACCCTTTAGGTACAATGTGGGAGCTATATCGAATTCTGAACCAATTTTGGTGAACCTCGGTGGATGTTTTCAGATGGGTTATTAAACGATTTGTATAAAATTTTGAGCAAATATGTTCAATTTGTAATAGCTACGGTTGACAAATGACAACATTATTGCAAATTACCCAATTTCTAGAGATATATTTTTCAAAATTGGATGAACATATATTTGGGAGCTATATCTAAATCTGAACCGATTTCGAGCAAACTTCTCATATATCGTGATAGCCGTCGGGGAAAGCGTTGTACAAAATTTTGTCAAGATTGGTCAATGAATGTGCTTGCAGAGGGTCTAGGAGTGAAAATCGGGCGATATATATATATATGAGAGCTATATCTAAACTGAACCGATTTTCATAAAATTCATCAGTAATATCGAAACTCAAGAGAAAATTCTAGGGTCTGTATGCCTATCTGACGCTTGAACAATTCGCATCAATTAGAAATTATTTATTGGGCTTCCAAATGCAGATTAATGATAACATCAAAAGTCAAAAGAAAATTCTTCCTACCAAATTTCAAGAGAATCGCTTAACAAATGAGCACTTTGTTGCAATCATATTATTTGGTACCAAAAAGTACGAAATAGCTTATTTACTTTTACACGGAACGGAGAAGGATAAAATTAAAAAAATTTTATAAAAATGATCGATGTTTTGACAAATATACGATAAGTTGCACCAAATATGAAATGTTGAAATCCAACCAAGAGTGGAATAAAAAGTTCTTAAGTGCTGTAATTAATACTATTGAGTACTTTCTTTATAGATTGAGCTACAGATCTGAAATTTTGGATACAGGCGCATCTCGCAGTATGTACCGGACGATTTTGTTGATGTTCGCACATTTTGGCACTAAAACGTACGGATTGAGCTACAGCTCTGAAATTTGGAATACAGTTACATCTAGGCACTATGTACCGAGCGACTAGAAGATTTTTTTGATATTCCTTCATGTTGGTACTAAAATGTAGAAAGTGGTACTTTATTTACAGACTGAGCTACATCTGTGTAATTAGGGATACAGGTACATCTTGTCAGTATGTAACGGAAGACTAGAAGATTGTTTTGTACATTTAGGTACTAAAACGTAAAAATTGGTACTTTATTTACGGATTAAGCTAACGATTTCAGAATTGCGAAACAGTTACACCTTGACAGTTATTGTCGGCCGACTAGTTTTTTTTTTAATTCGTACATTTAGGCACTAAAACTTTTAAAATGTCCTTTCTATACGGATAAGGCTAAAGCTATTAAAATTGCGATACATTTACACCTTGATATTGGGTGTATCATCGGGGGCAGCAAAGCGACCGAGCAAATGATAGTATATTCATAATTTAGAGAATTGATATTGACGTAGCAACTTTTTCAAATATTTGGAATTAAAAAATAATCTTTTTATTTCTAAGGCCCTACAACAAAAAATCATTTCCTTAAAATTTTATGAACATTTAGCAAAGAAAGTTGGATTTAATGATTATACCCTACACTACTACAGTGGTATTGGGTATTATAACTTAGTGAATTTGTTTGTAATACCCAAAAGGAAGAGAGATGGACTCATTGATAAGTATTCTGATCGACTCAGACCCACTTTCTGATTCGATTTAGTTATGTCCGTCTGTCTGTCTGTCCGTCCATGTTAATAAGTGTACAAAGTACAGGTCGCAGTTTTCATCCTTCAAATTTGGTACAGACATGTTCTTCGGCCTAGAGACGAGAACCTATTGAAATTGGAAAAAATCGGTTCAGATTTCAGTAATAATGAATAGAAATGGTCATTTGTGAACTGATTCCCTCGAAATTTTGGCTTGAATAATTTTTTAATGACTCACTGCCGATTTTCACTCCTACAGCCACTGCAAACGCACTTATTGATACCTCGAGCTGTAATTTTTCCAAGGCAGCTTGATTCTTGGGTATTTTTCTTTGTTAATGCAAAGCTGGGCACTAGGTGCAGCATCAAGATCCGCTGCTGTTGTCTAGGGTTCGAAGCCATTAACACAACTTTCAAAAGAACACAACTTTGCTAATGCAAACCTGGGCACTAGATGCAGCATCAAGATCCGTTGCTGTTGTCTAGCGTTCGAAGCCATTAACACAACTTTCAAAAGATATTTGCACTGTGTTGTCAATCAGTGTAAAATTCAGCTCTGACTTTATGACCAAATGTCACCGCCGATGTGCCAGTCCTGCACACAATAGTTACCACAATTTTCAAAAAGGAAAAAAAATGGAGGTATTTTTACCAATTTCACAGTAACAAGAATTTTGGCAATTTTGAATATTGAAAAATTGTGGGGTGCCCCTCCCATAATAAAATACTGGCTACGTCCCTGATAGCAGCTATATCTAAATATTATCCGATCTGGACCATATTTAGGTGTGATGAAGGTAGGATTATGACAACTCACTATTTAAAATTTTAGCGATATCGGATAATAAATGTGCCTGTTATGGGCTTAAGACCCCTAATAGGCAGATCGGTCTATATGGCAGCTATATCTTAATATGATTTGATCTAGACCATATTCAAAACAAGAAATCGGATAATAATTGCGCCTTTTATGGGCTTAAGGAGATACATCATCAGATCGATCTATTATACAGCTCTATGAAAATATGGTCCGATCTGAACCATATTTGAGTCAGATGAAGGAAGGCTTAAAACAACTCACTGTTTCAATTTTTAACGAAATCGGATAATAAATGCGCCTGTTAGGTGAGGTTAGGTTTAAGTGGCAGTCTGCCATCAGACTAACTTGGACGTTTTCGTCCGTCCATTGTGATACCACAGGAATAGAAGAAGGAAGATGCCTTTTAGTTCCTACCGTTAAACTGGCTTCCGCCTCGACATAAGCCTACACATACGACTACAGCCCTTACCTCAGGTGACAATAATATATAGTTTCAAGCCATATTCTATAGTAGAGCTGTCTTCCTTCTGTCAATATAACTTTCATTTACCATTTTAACTCTGCTACCACACATCCCTTCATCCAACTGTCAAACCTTTTTTTTTTATCACTTATCCTTCACACATTGGCTTCATCAAAATCTAACATATTTTATACATAAAAAAATATCTATCAATTTATATAAATGGGAAAATTATGACATCAAATAGCCATTCATTATGGGCAACTAAATTAAAACAATATCCATAAGTCGATCTAGCATTCATATTCGCAAATTAATAATTTATTGCCATTTAATTACATAAAGTTGTAGTTATTAACATTTAACAGACCCTTAACAAACAATTACACCACCATTAATGTATGTGTGTACGATGTGTGCGGTGTGCTTGGCATGTCAAGAGCATGTTCTCATATTCGCCGACGAAAGTATTCGTTAATCGCCACTTAGTGATGCCCCGTTCAAGTGCTCTTAAGTGTTTGAAAATTTATGTTGCTTTGTGACAATGCAAATTAATTAATTCTAATTGTTTGTAATTTGTTACAAACAATTGAAACTATTCGCGAAAAACCAAAAACAAAAAAAGAAACGCTAAAATGTCCCCCAACCAATCATACATACAGTCCTTTCGTAGGTCTGTATGCCTATCTGACGCTTGAACAATTCACATCGATTAGAAAGTATTTATTGGGCTTCCAAATGCAGATTAATGATAGTTTATCGCTTTTGTGCCTAATGAAGGAAGGAAGGAAGGAAGATGCCTGGTGCTTGTTCTCTGTGCAAAGCGTGTGACAAATATGCGAACAATGTCACGTATATGGAAACGCACGAAACAGCGAACAAACGCCGCCGCACGCCCAGCCATTCAATAACCAAATGCTTGGGTGTCGATATGTGTGTGTGTCTCATTCGCAACATGATTAAGTCTAATTGTGCGAATTTGTGCTAAAAAGGAGATTAATTAATTTATATTTATTTTGCATTGCACGACACAAGTTGCACAATGGGATGATATAACGATGCAAAAAATTTCAAGTTTCTATGAAAATTTTGGTTTTCTTGTAATGTACCCTCCTCACCTTAATAAAACCCATCTATCACGAAGATAGGTTTTACACGGCCAAAACAGTATAGGTGTCAAATGAAGACCTATCAGAATAGTTAATGCACTCAATCCCATTGTGCATTCCAACTTTTACACAAATATAAATAGTTTCGCTTACATGCCCACATTATTACCCACACCAACTGAGATGTGTCAACATTTGCAACGCCATATCAAATTGTAATTTATTTGGCTGTTAATTTACGAGAGCGACAAACACGAATTTCCATTTTGCGCGGCGATGAGTATTAAAGTGTTAATATTTGTTAAATTGGCTATTTGAGCATTCGGCTTAAAAAGATTAAAGCCATGGCGTGCTTTACAGCAAACTATTGGTCACACCTCCATGAATTTGTGACAATACCATTTTGCATTGAAATTCAATAAATAAACTCTTAATTAAGTAATCAGCCACAAAGTCTAGCCCACAAATGGGCTAACGTTTTATTAAAGTTTTAACATGAAGTTATTTGTACATTTAATATCGTGCAATTTTTGAGCACCAAAAGTAAATCTACCAAATCCAATGAGAAAGTAAAAACCCAAAAATATTTTAACAGAAATGTTAAAAACCTCCAATTAAATCAAGTAAGAACGTGCTGAGTCCGGCCGGGACAAATCTTGGGAACCCACCACCATGATTTTTACTAAATTTTACAAAAATGAACTGAGTTAAAGGGCACATGTGCGCTTAGCGTACAAAATTAAAAACAAACAAGTAAAAGTGTGCTAAGTTCGGCCGGGCCGAATCTTATATACCCTCCACCATGGATCGCATTTGTCGAGTTCTTTTCCCGGCATCTCTTCTTAGGCAAAAAAGGATATAAGAAAAGAGTTGCTCTGCTATTAAAACGATATCAAGATATGGTCAGGTTCGGACCACAATTAAATTATGTTGGAGACCTGTGTAAAATTTCAGCCAATTCGTATAAGAATTGCGCCCATTGGGGCTCATGAAGTAAAATAGAGAGAACGATTTATATGGGATCTGTATCGGGCTATAGACCGATTCAGATCATAATAAACACGTTTGTTGATGGTGATGAGAGGATCCATCGTACAAAATTTCAGGCATATCGGATAATAATTGCGACCTCTAGGGGTCAAGAAGTCAAGATCCCAGATCGGTTTATATGGCAGCTGTATCAGGTTATGAACCGATTTGAACCTTATTTGACACAGTTGTTGAAAGTAAAAATAAAATACGTCATGCAAAATTTCAGCCAAATCGGATAGGAATTACGCCCTCTAGAAGCTCAAAAAATCAAATCCCCGGATTTGTTTATATGACAGCTATATCAGGTTATGAACCGATTTGAACCATACTTGGCACAGTTGTTGGATATAATAACAAAACACGTCGTGCAAAATTTCATTCCAATCGGATAAGAATTGTGCCCTCTAGAGGGTCAAGAAGTCAAGACCCAAGATCGGTTTATATGGTAGCTAGATCAGGTTATGGACCGATTTGAACCATACTTGGCACAGTTGTTTGGTATTATAACAAAACACGTCGTGCGAAATTCCATTCCAATCGGATGAGAATTGCGCCCTCTAGAGGGTCAAGAAGTCAAGACCCCAGATCGGTTTATATGGCAGCAATATCAGGTTATGAACCGATTTGAACCATACTTGGCACTGTTGTTGGATATAATAAGAAAACACGTCGTGCAAAATTTCATTTCAATCGGATAAGAATTGCGCACTGTAGAGGCTCAAGAAGTCAAGACCCAAGATCGGTTTATATGGCAGCTATATCAGGTTATGGACCGATTTGAACCATACTTGGCACAGTTGTTGGATATAATAACAAAACGCGTCGTGCAAAATTTCATTCCAATCGGATAAGAATTGCGCACTCTAGAGGCTCAAGAAGTCAAGACCCAAGATCGGTTTATATGGCAGCTATATCAGGTTATGGACCGATTTGAACCACACTTGGCACAGTTGTTGGATATTATAGCAAAACACGTCATGCAAAATTTCATTTCAATCGGATAAGAATTGCGCACTCTACAGGCTAAAGAAGTCAAGACCCAAGATCGGTTTATATGGCAGCTATATCAAAACCTACACTAATAAGAAGTATTTGTGCAAAATTTCAAGCGGCTAGCTTTACTCCTTCGGAAGTTAGCGTGCTTTCGACAGACAGACGGACGGACGGACGGACAGACGGACGGACATGGCTAGATCGACATAAAATGTCACGACGATCAAGAATATATATACTTTATGGGGTCTCAAACGAATATTTCGAGTAGTTACAAACAGAATGACGAAATTAGTATACCCCCCATCTTATGGTGGAGGGTATAAAAACAAGTAAAAAGACATTAAGTTCGGCCGGGCCGAACTTTGGATACCCACCACCTCGGGTATGTATGTAAAGCCCCTTTCGTCACAATCCGGTGAAAGTAAGTCACTGTTCAATTTTGTATTTCAAATGTCAACAAAATCGGGCAATAAATAAAGCTTTTATGAGCTGCAGACCCTTAATCGACATATCGGTCTATATCTAAACACAGCCCGATTTTTACCATATTTGGGTCTGACGGCGGCTGGCCTAAAACTACTTTCAGCGAAACAAATTTCAGCGAAATCGGATAAAAAATAAAGCTTTTATAGGCTTCACACTCTTTACCAGGAGATCGGTCTGTATGGCAGCTATATCTAAATACATTCCGATCCGAACCATAATTAAGATGGATTTCGGGAGACCTAAAACTACCCACTGTTTCAAATGTCAGCGAAATTGGATAAAAAATAAAGCTGTTATGGGCTTCAGACCCTTAAAAGGGAGATCGGTCTATATGGCAGCTATATCTAGATATAATCCGATCTTAACCCTTTTTTAATTCAGATGTCGGGAGTCTTAAATTAACCCACTGTTTCAAATTTCAGCAAAATCGGGTATTAAATAAAGCTTTTATGGGCTTCAGACCCTTTATCGGCAGATGGGTCTAAATGGCAGCTATATCTAAATGTAATCCGATCTGAACCATATTTCGGTCCTTTATTTCAATGTAGGACGTTGGGGATTGCAAATGGGCCATATCTTTTCAGAGTGGGATATAGCTCCTATATAAACCGATCTTCCGATTTCACTTCTTGAGCCCCTGAAAGCCATTTTTGTCCGATTTGGCTAACCCTTCCCCTTACCCTAGTATTCAGAAATGCCAGATGTCGACGATGGGTTTTGCGATTTTAGCGAAATTTTGTGTGCTTTATTTAAGTAAAAGCGTGCTAAGTTCGGCCGAGCCGAATCTAATATACCCTCCACCATTGATCGCATTTGTCGAATTCTTTCCCGGTATTTCTTTTTAGACAAACAAACGATAAAAGAAAAGAATTGCTATGCTAATTGAACTGAGTGTTAGAGACAACAATAGAAGTCTATGTGTAAAATTTCAGCGAAATCGAATAAGAATTGGACCTTTTGGGGGCTTCACAAGTAAAATAGGGAGATCGGTTTATAGGGGAGCTGTGTCAGGCTGAAGACCGATTCAGACCATATTTAACACGTATATTGAAGGTCATGGGAGAAGCCGTTGTACAAAATTTCAGCCAAATCGGTTAATAATAACGCCCTCTTGAGGCTCAAGAAGTCAAGACCCCACATCGGTTTATATGGCAGCTATGTCAGGTTATGGACCGATTTGAACCATATTTGGCACAGTTGTTGAAAGTCATAACGAAACACGTCATGCAAAATTTCAGACAAATCGGATAGGAATTGCGCCCTCTAGTGGTTCGAGAATCAAGAAGTCAAGATTCAAAATCGGTTTATATGACAGCTATATCAGGTTATAATCCGATTTAAACCATATTTGGCACAGTTATTAGAAATTAAAACAAAACATCTCATGTAAAATTTCAGCTAAATTGGATAAGGATTGCGTCCTCTAGTGGCTCAAGAAATCAAGATCCCAGATCGGTTTATATGGCAGCTATATCAAAACATGGACCGATATGGCCCATTTACAATCCCAACCGACCTACACTTATAAGAAGTATTTGTGCAAAATTTCAAGCGGATACCTTTACTCCTTCGAAAGTTAGCGTGCTTTCGACAGACAGACGGACGGACATGGCTAGATCGACATAAAATGTCACGACGATCAGGAATATATATACTTTATGGGGTCTTAGACGAATATTTCGAGGAGTTACAGACAGAATGACGAAATCAGTATACCCCCATCCTATGGTGGAGGGTATAAAAATTGATATCCAAATTACGGATGGAATCTAGGGCGGACGTCCCACTCCAAATCCTACCAAATATTTTTATAGACCAATCACGAATCTGATACACAGTTCACAGCCTGTTGTTCGTAAAGCTGTAGGCCGGTCAGACGGTCACGATGGTGCCGATGAGATAAAGAAACCCAGTTATCGAAACGCGTCCACCAGTGGGGTCATATGTCCTGCCTTGTCTGAGGAACTAAAACTCATTTAACAATATCTTCTTTGTGTGTTGCATTCGCTTGGTCATTAATCTCGACTTGAAAAACAATAAAACAAAAATCGATTCGCATGAACGGCTGTTAAAAGCCAAACAGATGAAGAAGGTGGTACAATTTTCTCTTAGGGAAAAATTTCAACGAAATTTTCTCTTAAGGCAGAATTGCAATACATTGTTTGTAGAAAGCTTATACAACAATTTATCAATATTTCTGACCCATAAAAGAAACAATAAATTTATTATTGTTTCATTTTGCCCAATTATTTATTACATGTATTTTAAATTGTTTCAGTTTTTAAACTCGTCTGTCCTATTTCAACATTTTGTATTAACAAATTTCTTCTTCGCTGGTAGTCACATTTATTTTCATTCCAAATGTGCTTCTGAGTGATCGTATCTTTTCTTCCACCTCAATGGTGGCTACTAGATAATGCCATCTCATATAGTGATAAAGCAAAGCGACTACTAGGCAGCGTATGACGCAAAGTGATCTAATGGTGAATGTTTAAATATTTTGTTGAAATGTTTGTGCTATTAAAACAAATTGACTTCGTATCAGTCGTCACTATCTCTATCAGTTTAGCTGTGAGTGCTGCAAATTATGGGCTATAAACATGAATTTATAGTGTAATGTTTATTTTTTGTTGTACTTTGTTGGAGATTAAAGCAGAAAGTGTTGAGTTTATTTGATTTCTACTCGTTAAGGAGCATGGAGTAAACAAAAGTTTAACTACAAAGAAATTAAAAATTTTTTTTTCGCTTTAGCAATTTTGAGGAACTTTGTCAAGAGTTGAATTCAATGGAAAATTTTGCCGAAATTGAATCTTATGAAGTATTTCATAGTATAGTACCAGCAGATTACATTGATTACATCGCATTGTCTTGTACCTAGTAGATATGTGTCTGTGGCTACAATGGTTTTTGGCATTGGACATTCCAACAGTTTTGTTCCTTAGGCGAAACTTTAAAAATTGTTTACCATCTGCACTCGACCGAGCTGCTCAATATACTGACTCTTTTCTTAGTTAAAACAAACAAGTAAAAGCGTGCTAAGTTCAGCCGGGCCGAATCTTGGATTCCGCTAAAATATGGGAGCTGTAGCTGGTTATAGACCTATTTGGGCCCTACTTGGCACAGTTGTTGAGAGGCATAACAGAACACTAAATGCTAAATTTAAGCCAAATCGGATAAAAATCACGGTTTGTAAGGGCTTAAGAAGTCAAATCGGAAGATCAGTTTATATGGGAGCTATATCAGGTTATAGACCGATTCGGACCGTAATTGGCACAGTTGTTTAAAATAATAACAACAAACTACGTGCTAAATTTCAGCCAAATCGGACGGACAGCCGGACGGACGGACATGGCTAAATCGACATAAAATGTTACGACGATCAAGAATATATATACTTTATGGGGTCTTAGACGAATATTTCGAGGAGTCACAAATAGAATGACGAAATCAGTATACCCCATCCTATGGTGGAGGGTATAAAAATTGATATCCAAATTACGGATGGAATCTAGGGGGGCCGCCCCACTCCAAATCCTACTAAATATTTTTATAGACCAATCACGGCAATATGGGACCCAAGTTAAAGGTATTTGGCACAGTTGTTGAAAATAATAACAACAAACTACGTGCTAAATTTCAGCCAAATCGGACCGAAAATGTGGCTTTTAAGGGCTCAATAAATCAAATCGGGAGATCGGTTTGTATGGGAGCTATATCAGGTTATAGACCGATTTAGACCGTACTAGGAACAAAGTTTGCAACATTTTTTTTCAAGCTGTTGCAAATCATTTTGTATAATTGACATGCGAAATTCTCTCTAATGATTAAACTCAATGTTTTCTATTGTTTTGAACACTTTTGACACAATTTAATTAGCATCTATCTGTACACGACATACTTTCCACGAAGCTTCATCTCTGTTGGGTGCAACATGCACGTTTATTTAAATTACTTTTGTCATTTGCAGATTTCCAGGACATCCAAGTAATGATATTTGTCGGTTTTGGCTTCCTAATGACATTTCTCAGAAAATACGGTTACAGTGCCACAGGATATACGCTGTTCCTTGCCTCCTTGGTCATACAGTGGGCAGTGCTAATGAAGGGTTTCTTCAAAATGGAAGGCGGTAAAATCGAGTAAGTCATTAACACAAGGCTAATATTTAAATTTCCAGTATTTATGATGTATTTATTGTAGAAATTTAAATTCATTTTCATTTCTAATGTTTTGTGACTATGCAATAGGAAAAATGCAATTATTTATGCTTCTTTTACTTCCATTTTGTTTTTTCCTAATCTTTGCAATGTTGAGGGAACAAAGTGAAAAGGTACAACTATAACATTTGAAAACAAACGCATTTTTTGCCATAGCCATTCATTTTGAAGTTCCTATGCTTCGATACACTAAAGTCTGGGGCAGAAATCATTGTTGCATTTTCGTGCTGCTACCTGCCCTCGAAAAGATTGTTCCAGAGCACAATTCAAGAACTAGCTGAAGTACCGACAAAACATTTATAAGTGAAATTAACTACAAATAAATGAAAAAGAAAAAAAACGAAACAAAAATACTCTAAAACAAATGGAAATGGAATGAACGAATATGTAGCTGCCATTGCTGCTACTGTTGCCACTGCCTGATGCTCCTTTGCTAGTTGCTAGAGTAGTTGTTGCCATGTGCTGCCTGGTATACAACATCAGCTAATGCAACCTTAAGTTCACGTAGAGCTTAAGCCAAGCACCATCATTGCATTGCAATGCCATACAAATGTCAGTCAGTCTTTGTCGTTATAACAATAGGATATACAGTGGTTTCAACGAAATACGCGTTCTTAGATTTACATTGATTAGGTAGCGCCTTGAAACGTGAGTTAATTCGGAGGCCAGTCTGTCACAATGTATTACCCTAGGGAGAATAAGTAAAAACGTGCTTAATTCGGCTGGGCCTAATCTTGAAAACACACAACCATGGATTCTGCTATGTCGTTACGAAACCCTACGTGCATAATTTCTGCGTTATCGGATAACAATTGCGGCTTCTAGGGGCTCAAGATGCCAAATCGGGAAATCGGTTTATGTGGAAGCTATATCGGGTTATAAACCGCTTCGGGCCATACTAAGCACAATTGTTGACAGTCGCAGCAGAATACTATGTACAAAGTTTCAGCTCAATCGAACATCAATTGCGTCTTCTAGGGGCTAAAAAAGTCCAATCGGGAGATCGGTTTATATGGGAGCTATTTGAGGTTATAGATCGATTCGAGCACGATTGTTGAAAGTCGTAACAGAAAACTACGTACAAAATTTCAGCTCAATCGGACAACAATTGCGGCTTCCAGGGGCTCAAACAAGAAAATCGGGAGATCGGTTTATATGTGAGCTAGGGACGTTGCCAATTAAATTTTTTCATATGCAAAATTTCAATAAGTAACTTGTAAAGCGAAAATTTCAATAACATACTCTCTAGAGACAAAATTTGGCTCAGGCCCGGACCCTCTAAATTATCTTTCTGAAGACAAAACTTCAAATAATTTTTTCTAAGGCGAATGGTAGCAAAGTTGTAGGGTTAGTAAAAATGTGACGTTAAGAGTGATTAATAATTTTTGCGTAGCCCAGGGGCTAGTAAGACTTTTGACAAAATACGAATTGGTAACCAACTTCCGTGCGACATAACTTAGCCGCCTACATTATGGGCAGGCGTCACAAAATATAAACGACTTATTTGGCATAAAATAAGTAAAATTTTTTTTATTATCATTGGCAACGGGATTCTAAAAGGTTTTTATTTAACAGTAATGGACAAAAGTACAGTTTTGTGTTTGTAGTTTATTGAAATAATGGCGCCGCCGTTTGGTGATTTTGATATAACGGCGTCAATAGTTTGTTTACCTGGCATGAGTTTTGTTCATCATTTCCATGTAAACATAGAAAACATGTAAAAGCGTGCTAAGTTCGGCCGGGCCGAATCTTGGGAACCCACCACCATGGATTCTGCTAAAATATGGGAGCTATATTTGGTTATAGACCGATTTGCACCGTACTTGGCACAGTTGTTGAGAGTCATAACGTACAATTTCAGCCAAATCGGATAAAAATCGCGGCTTCCAGGGACTCAAGAAGTCAAATCGGGAGATCGGTTTATATGGGAATTATATCAGGTTCTTGACCAATTAGGACCGTACGTGGCACAGTTGTTGAAAGTCATAACAGAACACTATGTATAAAATTTCAGCCAAACCGAATAAAAATTGAGGCTTCCAGGGGCTCAAGAAGTCAAATCGGAAGAACGGTTTATATGGGAGCTATATCAGGTTCTTAAACGATTTGAACCGTACTTAACACAGTTTTTGGAAGTCATAACGGAACATCACATGCAAAATTTAAGCCAAATCGGACAAGTGGCTTGTAAGGGCTCAAGAAGTCAAATCCGGAGATCGGTTTATATGGGAGCTATATCATGTTATACACCGATTCGAACCGAACTTGGCTCAAATGTTGGAAGTCATAACGGAACATTAGTTGCAAAATTTCAGCCTAATTGGATGAAAATTGAGTCTTCCAGGGGCTCAAGAAGTCACGTTGGGAGATCGCTTCATGTGCTTCAAATCTGAACCGATATGGCCCATTTGCAATCCCCAACGACCTACATCAGAATTTAGTATCTGTGCAAAATTTCAAGCGGCAAGCTTTATGCAATCGACCGCTATCGTGATTTCGACGGACAGACGGACGTACATGACGTACATCGTGAAAAAAAATTATGTAGACACTTCAATAATTTTTATACCCACCACTATCTAGTCATTCCGTTTGTCTAAGACCCCATAAAGTATATATATTCTTGTTCGTGTCACCATTCTCAGTCGATCTAGCCAACGTCTCATCATCTTCCCCGCATGCCCAACACATGCTATCACTTGCCGCACCGATTTTTGTGAGCTCGTAGTCCTTTGTGTCCCGTTATGATACCAATAGCTATACTGACATCCTTCTTACTACCTATCAGTAATAGCCTCATCTTCTCACGATGTGGATCCGCCCATAGGATTTTTGCCGTCCTACCCATAGCGGCCGTCTAAGACCCCATATGTTAGGTTAGGTTTAAGTGGCAGTCTGCCATCAGACTCACTTAGACGTTTTCGTTCATTGTGATACCACAGGAACAGAAGAAGGAATATGCCTTCTAGTTCCTACCGTTGAACCATCCATTTCGCTTTAAAAAGCCCAACAATTTGTGTATGTTCACATCCGCTAAATCAGACAGTTTCTCAAAGAAATGAGAACCTAAAGTGCAACTCCTTCTGAGTGCCAGTACGGGACACACACAAAGAAGGTGTTCTATAGTCTCTTCTTCTTCGATGTCCTCACAGCCTCTGCAAAAGTTGTTACTGGCAACGTTCTGCCATGACGGACACATTGACTGAGACGTCTGATCTAGTCAGTGATAGCAAAGCGTTAGACCACTTCAAGTCTAGATTAGGCTTCATAGGTTTCTATAGCCTCTTCTTCTTCGATGTCCTCACAGCTTCTGCAAGAGGCGTTACTGGCAACCTTCAGTCTGTCAGGATGTTTTCCGATCAGACAGTGACCTCAAATGACGGACACAATGACTGAGACGTCTGGTCTAGCCAATGACAGCAAAGCGGTAGACCTATTCAAATCTAGATTAGGCCACATAATTGTGGAATGCTCCCAGCCCCCTCTTTGTGACCATCTATCATTCGTTGTCCTTCGGGCCTGGTCTTGAAAACTTAGCTTACATGTCGCTAGAGGCATACCCACAGATTCCAGTGTCCCTGGAATATGAAGGGAAGTTCCTAGTCTCGCAAGCTCGTCCGCTTTTCAATTCCTTGGGATATCTCTGTGGCACGGCACCCAGAACAGGTGAAGTTTGAACTGTTCAGCCATCTCGTTGAGAGATCTGCGACAGTCGAGGGCGGTTTTTGTGTTTTGAAATACGTTATCCAGGGATTTAATGGCTGCCTGGCTGTCTGAGAAGATATTTATGCATATCGTCGTTAAGACGTTATATCTTAGCCATTCCACCACTTCCTTAATTGCAAAAATCTTCGCTTGATACATACTGCAGTGGTCGGGTAACCTTTTCGAGATGAGCAATTCTAGATGTTTAGAATATAATCCAAAGCCCATCTGGTCATCTAGTTTGGAACCATCCGTATAGAAGTCTATGTAACTTCTATTACCAGGGTTATCGTATTTGCAATCGGTTCTATCATGAATAATGGTACAGTCATTTTTAACAAAAAGCGGCTCAGGTAGAGTGTAATCCACACTGCCTGGAACATCGGACATTGCATCAAGGATAACACAGTGTCGGTAGCCACCACATGTCCAAAGAGAAAGCTCCCTTAGCCTGATGGCAGTGGTCGCTGCAATTTGTCTAGACACAATGTCCAGAGGCATAAGATGTAGCATTTAATTCAGTGCATCAGATGGTGTCTTCCTCAGTGCGGCTGCAAATTTTGCCCATGAACATTCCTCTAAGGAACACGGGCAAACTTCTCATATATCAATGAGTGCAGTCCGATTCAAGTTTATGCTCAATGATCAGGGCCCTCCGTTTTATAGCCGAGTCCGAACGGCGTGCCGCAGTGCGACACCTCTTTGGAGAGAAGTTTAACGTGACATAGTACCTCACAAAAGTTGCCAGCATTAGGAGGGGAAAACCACAGCCGAAAATTTGTTCTGATGGTCTCGCCAGGATTCGAACCCAGGCGTTCAGCGTCATAGGCGGACATGGTAACCTCTGCGCTACGGTGCCCTCCATATAAACCAATCTCTCGATTTGATTTCTTGAGCTCTTATAAGACGCAATTATTGTTCGATTTGGCTGAAATTTTGCACATAATCTTCGAGTGTAATGACTCCCAACAACTGTGCCAAATATGGTTCACATCGGTCAATAACCTGATATAGCTCCCATATAAACCGATCTCCCAATTTTACTTCTTGAGCCACTGGAAGTCGTAATTTTTGTCCGATTTAGCTGAAATTTTGCACCTAGTGTTCTGTTATGGCTTTCAACAACTGTACTAAATACAGTTCAAATCGGTCAATAACCTGATATGATCAGATTTTTCTGTAATTTCGCACATAGTGCTCTGTTACTTTTTCCAACAACTGTGATATAGCTCAAATATTTTAGCAGAATCCATGTCGGTGGGTTATCAAGATTCGGCCTGGCCGAAATAAGTACGTTTTTACTTGTTCACAATAACCACGGTTCTTTAAAAGTACAATGTTCATCTCTCTGTTGCGAAATGTTTAACTTGAGCTACACGAATATCAGTGAGTGACTCTGAAAAGAGTGCTGTTCCTCGTTCCAAGTTCAGCAGAGTTAACAATAAAAGGAAATATCAAAAACTCATTTGTGAAATGTAACCAGCAACAGGAATAACAATGAAACAGTCTTTCCTACACACAAACTCACACAAGCGCAAAAACACTCATATATGGTACTCGTATCAAGATACGGCAGCAATTTACGAAACTTAATGTGAAAGCTTAACTTGAAAATGTTAAAAAAACATTTAGTTTGCGCTGAGACAAAGTTTACAACTATTCAATTAGACAATTTTTCAATTAATTTTATGTTCTAGTTTAGTTTTTAATTTGCATTTCAGTATTCCATTGAATCTCGGAAAGAATAAGATACATGAGATTAAAGGAATTCTTTCGATTCTCTAACGGATATTAAAATTCGCTTAAAAAAATGAAAAACTTGATTAGTGAGTATTCATTTTGTGTACGCGTTTTCACAATAACTTCGACAGAAGCATTTGAAGCCTTCACATCATAGGTAAATAATAAGCTCACGCCAAGCATCAAGAGCGGAATGTGTCTCATCATGTTAGGTGTGTTGTATCCTCTGGCTTTTTTTTTCAGTGAAAAACAAGTAAAAATGCATTAGGTTCAGTCGGGCTGTATTTTGGAAACCCACTAACTCGAATATAGATACGAGTATTAGCCTCATTACGTCATTTTGAAAATTTCTTTCTGGATATATGGTCCGATCTGGACCAGACTCGCCAAGGACATCGAGGGGTCTAACACAATTCATTGTCTAAGAGCATAAAACGGGAGATTGGTCTATATGGTAGTTATATCCAAATATAGTCCGATCTACACCATATTAAGAATGTGAAGAGGTCTATTACAATTCACTGTACCAAAATTCAGTGAAATCGTGTGGTAAATGCAATTTTTATGGACCATAAATCTGGATCTATATCCAAATATAGTGTGTTTGTTTGTCTATCTGCCTGTCTGTCTGTCTGTTTGTTTGTTTGTTGGTTCGAATAGACTCGATAACGGCTGAAAGAAACAAAACAAATAAGAATTTTGCCCATGAACATTCTACTAAGGAACAGGGGCAAACTTCTCACATATCAATGAGTGCAGTCCGATTCAAGTTTAAGATCAATGATAAGAGGCCTCCTTTTTATAGCCGAGTCCGAACGGCGTGCCGCAGTGCGACACCTCTTTGGAGAGTAGTTTTACACCGCATAGTGCCTCACAAATGTTGCCAGCATTAGAAAGGGGAAACCACCGCTGAAAATTTTTTCTGATGGCCTCGCCAGGGTTCAAACCCAGGCGTTCAGCGTCATAGGCGGACATGGTAACCTCTGCGCTACGGTGGCCTCGGCTGAAACGATTTTCTAGAAATTTTCATAACACAGCTTACTGCGCCAAATTTCGGCCAGCTATCTATTATATAAAATTGAAAGTGCGTTTTTTTATCTGTCTGCCTGTTTGTCTGTCTGTTTGTTTGTTGGTTCTAATAGACTCGATAACGGCTGAAAGAAACAAAACAAATAAGAATTTTGCCCATGAACATTCTACTAAGGATCAGGGGCAAACTTCTCACATATCAATGAGTGCAGTCCGATTCAAGTTTAAGATCAATGATAAGGGGCCTCCTTTTTATAGCCGAGTCCAAACGGCGTGCCGCAGTGCGACACCTCTTTGGAAAGTAGTTTTACATCGCATAGTGCCTCACAAATGTTGCCAGCATTAGAAAGGGAAAACCACCGCTGAAAATTTTTTCTGATGGTCTCGCCAGGATTCAAACCCAGGCGTTCAGCGTCATAGGCGGACATGCTAACCTCTGCGCTACGGTGGCCTCGGCTGAAACGATTTTCTTGAAATTTTTACTCTGGAAGGTATAATAGGCTATACAATTTTTTGATATCGGAAGGGTGGCGGACCCTCCCCTTTACCTCAAAAGCTCCGCCCAAAAATAAACGTAGACCAATCGGGACAGTATGGGAATCAAATGAAAGGTATTCGAGAGTAGAATATCAACTTAATATTAACAAGTAAAACGTGCTAAGTTCCGAATATTGGGAACCCACCACCATGGATTCTGCTAAAATATGGGAGCTGTATCTGGTTATAAAACAATTTAGACCGTACTTAGCACAGTTGTTGGAAGTCTTAACAGAACACTATGTGCAAAATTTCAGCCAAATCGGATGAAAATTGTGGCTTCCAGTTGCTCAATAAGTCAAAACGGGATATCGGTTAATATGGGAGCTATATCAGGTTCTTGACAGATTTAGATGGTACCTGACACAGTTGTTGGAAGTCATAAAAAACACTACATGCAAATTTCGGTGGTACCTGCACAGTTGATGGTTGTCATAACAGAACACTACGTCCAAATTTCAGCCAAATTGTCAAGCCAAGAAGTCAAGTCGGGAGATCGTTTTACGTATGAGCTATATCCGAATCTGAACCGATATGGCCCGCTTGCAATCCCCAATGACCTACATCAATATTACGTATCTGTGGAAATTTTTAAGCGGCTAGCTTTACGCTATCGTTATTTCGACCGACGAACGGACGGACGGACGGACATGGCTAGATGGACTTAGGATATCGAGACAATCAAGTATATATATACTATATGGGATCAATACATTGATGTGTTACAAACGAAATGACTAGATTAGTATACCCCATCCAATGGTAGTGGGTATCAAAATTGGGTCTGGTAGCAAGGGGACGCCTTGCTACCAGACCCTTTCCCAAAAGCAGAATCCAAAAATAAAATAGGACCGATGGGGATAATATGGGACTTAAATGAAAGGTATTCGAGAATAAAGTACGAATTTGATATTAAAAATTTTTTACAAGTATGTAGGGGGCCGCACCGACCCGAAAAGCCCACTCAAGAGCATTTTGGACGATCTTGACAATATGGAATTCGATAACCCCTCCCCAATTGGGAATATTTGTCAATCATGGCTATATGGGGCACAAGCAAGGGTTATGGTATTTGAGAGTAGATAAACAAATTGTTCTGGGGAGATACATATGGTACTAAGAAACAAGTAAAAGCGTGCTAAGTTCTGCCGGGCCGAATCTTGGAAACCAACCACCATGGATTCTGATAATATTTATACAAAATAAATCTATTAGAAGGGCATTATTTTATTCCAAACTTCTGTCATATCATCAAATATAAAATCTTCCAGGAACCAAATAAGAATAATCCGGTGACCGGTTTATATGGGAGCTATATTAGGTAATAAAATGATTTGGAGCGTATTTGGCACAGTTTTTGGAAGTCTTAACAGAACACCACATGCAAAATTTCAGCTAAATCGGACAAAAATTGCGGCTTGTAAGGGCTCAAAAAGTCAAATCAGGATTTCGGTTTAAATGGGAGCTATATCAGGTTATAGACCGATTTCGACCGTACTTGACACAGATGTTGGAAGTCATAACAAAACACTACATGTCCCATTTCAGCTAAATCGGAAAAAAATTGGGCTTGTAAGAGCTCAATAAGTTAAATCGGGAGATTGGTTTATATGGGAGCTATATCAGGTTATAGACTTATTTACACCGTATTTGATA
Organism: Stomoxys calcitrans; assembly: GCF_963082655.1. Classification (NCBI taxonomy): domain Eukaryota; kingdom Metazoa; phylum Arthropoda; class Insecta; order Diptera; family Muscidae; genus Stomoxys; species Stomoxys calcitrans. Next base: position 216,997,303 of record NC_081552.1, read on the forward strand.
AAGTTGTTGGAAGTCGTAACAGAACACCGCATGCCAAATTTCAGCCAAATCGGACAAAAATTGTGGCTTGTAAGGGTTCAAGAATTCAAATCGGGAGATCGGTTTATATGGGAGCTGTATCTGTTTATAGACTGATTTGGACCGTACTTGACACAGTTGTTGAAAGTCATTACTGAACACTATACGCAAATTTTGTCCGATTCATATAAAGCGATCATCCGATTTGACTTCTTGAGCCCCTGGAAACCTCAATTTTCATCAAATTTGACTGAAATTTTGTACATGGTGTTTTATTATGACCTACAACAACTGTGCCAAGTACAGTCCAAACGGTCTATAACCTGATACAGCTTCCATATAAACCGATCTCTCGATGTGACTTCCTGAAATCCTCAATTTTTGTCGGATATGGCTGAAATTTTGTACATGCTGTTTTGTTATCACTTCCAACAATTGTTACGGTACGGTTTAAATCGGTCTATAACCTGATGTAGCTCCCATATAAACCGTCTCCTGATTTAATTTTTTGAGCCCTTACATGGCGCGATTTTGTATCCAATTTTGCTGAAATTTTGCATATGATGTTCTTTATGATTCTCAACAATTCGGTCTATAACCAGATATAGCTCCCATATTTTAGCAGAATCTATGGTGGTGGGTTCCCAAGATTCGGCCCGGCCGAACTTAGCACGCCTTTACTTGTTAGAGTGTCCCATTGCCCCGTTTGGTATACGTACATCCCCGTTTAAGGCATAATTCGTATTCTACTCTCAAATACCTTTCGTATGAGTTGCATATTGCCCCGTTCGGTGAAAATGCCATTTAGAACATAATTTTGGGGTGGGGCGACCCACTTAGGAAAAGCCACCAAATTTTATATATGTTTCGTATTCTACTCTTACGTACTCTTCGTTTGAGTCCCATATTATACTCTCTAGTACCTTTCGTTTGAATACCATACTGTCCCGAACGGTCTTCATGTCCGTTTGGAGCCGATATTTGGGGTGGGGCGGCCACCCTGGGACTTGACACCAAACTATGTGTAAGTGTCGTATTCTGCTTCCAATTACCTTTCATTTGATACCCATATTGCCCAATTGGTAAACATATAATTTCTAGGCGGTTTTTGGGGTGGGACGGATCTGCCGATACTTGATGTAACACATAATTTGGCATAAATTGATGCACCCACATTCGAGATCTGGCGTTTTTGAAAATGAGGGTGTGGGAGTTATGTCAGTTTGTCTTACCAATTCATGCCGCATTTGGCTTCAATGTCGACAGTTATAACAAAACCCATCACGCTACAAATCGATCAAATCTGACAATCATTGTGAATTCTAAGTACTCTATAAGACATTCTGGAGATCGATTTAAATGAAAGTTATACTTTGTTATAAAACATTTAGTCAACTATCTCCCAAATTGATTCCTCATTTGATACAATTCCTTTGCAATTCACAAATAATAACTTGATATATTCCTCCTTCCTTTGTGGTCAGTTTTAAAATTGTTCTCGTCAAACAACATGCTCCATTGAATTTCTTAACATGTCTCTTTTGTGTCTTTTCTTTGCAGGTTATCATTGGAAAATATAATTGATGCCGATATTGCTGCAGCTGTTCCTTTAATTAGCATGGGTGCACTTTTGGGTCGCATCACACCCATCCAATTATTATTCATGGCTTTATTCGAAATTGCATTGTTCGCTGTTAACGAATATGTTGCGTTGGATATCTTAAGCGTAAGTATAACCCCATTGTATTAATTTTCTTATGCAAATACCAAACACACACACACGTAAAAGCCGGAAAGGAAGGATATTCCGTTGTGAGAAGGATTGTCATAATAATAGCACTGCATGTGCACCCAAATGTATGGGCCCCAATTCTAGGCTATTTTGCATACTGATGGGCAAATGGTAGCTCATTGTTTTCAATTGTATCACATTTTGTTTATAAAGTAGCCGACATAATGTACATATAGTTTGACATATCCGCCTATAGTCCTCAAACACATGGGCACATAAAAATATATATATATGGGAGCTATATCCAAATCTGAACCGATTTCTATGAAAATCACCAGTAATATTAAGAGTCGTAAGAAAATCCTTTCCGCCGATTTTAATGAAATTCGCCAGTAATATTTAAAGTCATAAGAAAATCCTTCCTACCGAATTTCAAGAGAATCGATCAACAAATGACCATTTTATTGCTGTATTACTAGAAATTGGACTAATATATATATGGGAGCTATATCCAAATCTGAACCGATTTCTATACAATATATCAGAAAAATTTAAAGCGGTGGTTATTATCTCTTATTGCTGGCGACATTTGCTAGTTGAGATGCCATGCATGGTCTTGCAAAAAGTATTCCCCAAAGAGGTGTCGCACTGCGGCACAACGTTCGGACTCGTCTATAAAAGAAAGTCCCTTTTCATTAAGTTCAAACTTAAATCGGAAAGCACTCATTGGTGTGTGAGAAGTGTGCGCCTTCTCGGTGCCTGGGCAAATTTTTACTTTACTCCCAAATACCTTTTTTTGAGTCGTGTATTACCGTATTGGTAAATATTTTCGGTTTAGGGGATTTTCGGCGGTGGGGTGGCCACCTAGACACTTGGCCATTAAAGTAAATATATGCCTCGTGCTCTACTTTAAAATGTATTTTATATGAGTCCCATGATGGCATGATCGGTAAATAAGTTACGTTTGAGGGTGGGGTGGACCCCAGGCTCATTGTCCCGAATATGAATATCAATTTCCTACTCTACTCCAAGGAGTGGAGTGTGGCGGCTCCCCAAACACATGGCTCTTCAATTGGATATCCATGGTGATGGTTTTCCTAGATTCGTACAAAGTCATCATTAGGTTAGGTTTAAGTGGCAATATGCCATCAGACTCACTTAGGCGTTTCCGTCCATTGTGATACCACAGGAACAGAAGAAGGAAAATACCTTCTAGTTCCTACCGTTGGACCACCCAAATCGCTTTAAAAGGCCAACAAATTGCGAATTTTCACATCCGCTATATCAGACAGGTTCTCAAAGAAATGAGAACCTAAAGTGGAATTCCTTCTGACTGCCAGTGCGGGACACAGACACAGAAGGTGTTCTATAGTCTCTTCTTCCTCGATGTCCCTACAGCTTCAGCAAAAGTCGTTTTCCGATTAGACAGCGACCTCGAGTGACGGACACAATGACTGAGACGTCTGTTCTAGCCAATGACAGCAAAGCAGTAAACCTCTTCAAGTCTAGATTAGGCCATATAGTTTTGGAATACACACAGCCCCCTCTTTGGGACCTCTATCATTCGTTGTTCTTCGGGCCTGGTCCTGAAAAATAAGCTTACATGTCGCTAGAGGCATACCCACTGATTCCAGTATCCATGGAATGTGTAGGGTAGTTCCTAGTCTCGCAAACTCGTCCGATTTACAATTCCCTGGGATATCTCTGTGGCCCGGCACCCAGAACAGGTAAAGTTTGAACTGTTCAGCCATTTAGTTGAAAGATGTGCGACAGTCGAGGGCGGTTTTCGTGTTCAGAAATGCATTCTTCAGGAATTTCATGGCTGTCTGGCTGTCTGTGGGTCAACGTTATGACATTATATCTTAGTCATTCTACCACTCCCTTAACTGCAAGGATCTCCGCTTGATACACACTGCAATGGTTGGGTAACCTATTAGATATGACAAGTTCTAGATCTTTAGAGTACACCCCAAAGCCCACCTGGTCGTTTAGTTGGGAATCATCCGCATAGAAGTCGCCACATGACCAATGAGAAAGCTGCCCTAACCTCACGGCAGTGACCGCTGCAATTTGGGTAGCCGCAATGTCCAGAGGCATAAGATGTAGCATTAAAATCAGTGCATCAGAAGGTGTACTTTTGAAGCACCGTCCACTGCTTGATATGCGGTCTAAACCCCCAACTTTTGCCAATGGCTCTATTACAGGAGTATAGGGCATGAGTTGCCTTTCTTGCCCTTTCCAAAATGTTAGATTTGAAGTTCAATTTCCTGTCCAGCACAACTCCCAAGTATTTTGCGTTTTCTCTAAATGGAACATTCTCGCCACCCAAAGAGACAGGTTCCACTGTAGGCCACTTGTATCTCCTGCTGAAAAGAACGACTTCTGCCTTGCACGGATTTATACCTAGACCACTTCGGTAACCCACTTTGCTGTTGCACGTAGAGTCGTCTTTAAATCTTTAGACTTTTCAACATTGCCAGTGCCTGTATTGTCTTCCAATCGTAGTATCCATAGTTCTAATACGATTATTCGAAAAGTTGTGTCTAATTTCTAATTTCAAATGTATGTCCGTCTGCAAAAAACTTAATACATTTCGATGTTGCTATTAATTTAAATCTGTTTGACGCCCTTTGAAATGCAATCGCCTACGATTTTGTACCCTGTCAAATGCTTACCATTTCCAAAAAGTTGTGCCGTTCTACTCCACTCTACCTACCGATTTCATATGCACTAATTAGTGATTAGTACCATTAGGAGGGGATAAACACCGCTGAAAATCTTTATGATGTTCTCGCGAAGATTTAAACTCCGGCGTTCAGCGTCATATGCGGACATGCTAACCTTTGCGCTACGGTGGCCATATAAGAAATGGGCTTCCTTTAATCTCTTATGGGCGTCCACAATAGTCGATTGTTTAGATTGCACAACTGGCAGGCAGAAAGTGTGAACACAATATTCCTAGGAATGACAATGATGACTGCTCACTAATGCAGTCCACACAATAAGCCATTCGATCTAAGCCATTTCAAAGAATAATTCCAATTGGAATTTGCATTTAAAGACGACTTTAGTTTGTCACCCGAGATAATGCTGATGTCGGTAATGATAATACTAATAAATGATAATACTAATGACGGATAGTTTACAAATGTGTCCTGGTATTCGCCGGGTTACTTTTACGTCATATGCGACGTTTCTTTTATAAATAGTTGGAACCCAAGAGTCCCTTTGAATTTTTTTACCTACTCATATGTGACTGCTCATTATCAATGGTATATGTATTAATTAGATAATGCCACTTATTAAACAAGTAAAAAGGCGTTAAGTTCGGCCGGGCCGAACTTTGGATACCCACCACCTCGGGTATATATGAAAACCGCCTTTCATCAAAATTCGGTGAAAAATTCATAACTTATGTCCCATATTAGTTATATCAAAATATGTTCCGATTTGTACCAAATACTAATAAGTACAGTAGATATATCTAAAAATAATCCGATCTGAACCATATACGACACGGATGTCGAAAAGCCTAACATAAGACTTTGTCAAATTTCAGTAATATCAGATTATAAATGCGAATTTTATGGGGCCAAGACTTTGAATCAAGATAACGGTCTACATGGCAGCTATATCCAAATCTGGACCGATTTGGGCCAAGTTGCATAAAAATGTCGAAGAGCCAAACTTAAAGCACTGTCCCAAATTTCGGCGAAATCGAACAATAAATGCCTCTTTTATGGGCCCAAAACCTTAAATCGAGAGATCGGTCTATATGGCAGCTATATTCAAATCTAGACCGATCTGGGCAAAATTGAAGAAGGACGTCGAAGAGCCTAACTAAACTCACTGTCTCAAATTTCAGCGACATCAGACAATACACGCGTCTTTTATGGCCCCAAAACCTAAAACCTAGATATCGGTCTATATGGCAGCTATATCCAAAATCTGGACCGATTTGGGCCAAGTTGCAAAAGTATGTCTAGGGGCTTAATTTAACTCACTGTCCCGAATTTCGGCGACATCGGACAAAAAATTAGCATTTTATGGGCCCAAAACCTTAAATCAGGAAATCGGTCTATATGGCAGCTATATATAAATCTGAACCGATCTGGGCCAAATTGAAGACAGATATCGAAGGGCCTAAGACAACTCACTGTCCCAAACTTCAGCGAAATCGGATAATAAATGTGGCTTTTATGGGCTTAAGACCCTAAATCGGAGGATCGGTCTATATGGCAGCTATATCCAAATCTGGACCGATCTGGGCCAAATTGACGAAGGATGCCGATGGGCCTAACACAATTCACTGTCTCGAATTTCTTCAAAATCAGATAATAAATATGGCTTTTGTGGGCCTAAGACCCGAAATCGGAGGATCGGTCTATATGGCAGCTATATCCAAATCTGAACCGATCTGGTCCAAATTAACGAAGGAAGTCGAATGGCGTAACACAAATCCCTGTCCCAAATTTCAGCGAAATCGGATTATAAATGTGGCTTTTATGGGCCTAAGACCCTAAATCGTAGGATCGGTCTATATGGCAGCTATATCCAAATCTGGACCGATCTGATCCAAATTGACGAAGGATGTCGAAGGGCCTAACACAACTCACTGTCCCAAATTTCAGCAAAATCGGATAATAAATGTGGTTTTTATGGACCTAAGACCCTAAATCGGCGGATCGGTCTATATGGGGGCTATATCAAGATATAGTCCGATATAGCCCATCTTCGAACTTAACCTGCTTATGGACAAAGAAAGAATCTGTGCAAAATTTCAGCTCAATATCTCTATTTTTAAAGACTGTAGCGTGATTTCAACAGACAGACGGACGGACATGTCTACATCGTCTAAGATTTTTACGCTGATCAAGAATATATATACTTTATAGGGTCGGAAATGGATATTTCGATGTGTTGCAAACGGAATGACAAAATGAATATACCCCCATCCTTCGGTGGTGGGTATAATAATAATTTGTTCAATTAATAAAATTACACTTATTTAACACCCAATACTCCCACCTCAACTCATTCTCCTTAATAATGTGCATTCAAATATCTTTCCTACATATGGTGTATAGTAGGTTATCCCATGCTGCATATGCTTAACAATGTCTAATTATTAGAAAAGCACCTGTTTTCGTGTTTTATGGTGTCATAGCTGTTCACTCCACTATCGTCACTAATCCATTGCCAAACAGGAGACAATTATGTATTTTAGTCCTTGTTATAGGCCTCATGCCATTGGAGTTGAACTGACATGAAACATGTTATCGAAAATAGTTAATGATAAATGCATGTTTAAATGAACAATCAGACGGATAGACAGACATAATTACACACGCATGATTTGAGCATTAAAGGTGAAGACAGCGACAACACCTGCTGATATTCACATGAGAAACCCGGTAGACAAGTCGCATTTAATGGACTCACCAGAAGTGACTGGAAGCGAGGCACGAAACACACAAAAACAACTGTTTGTGCCCCAAAGCCAACATGTATAGTACATGAGTACAGGAAACGGAAACAAGGAACATAGTTGCACTTTATTGAATACACCGAACGAAATGTTTTTGGTAGCAAATCAAATTCTTCCATGTCATATTCAAAGAAATAGCATATTTTAAAGACATTTCGATAAACATTTATAAAAACCGAACTTAAATTAAATGGGGAAAAAGTGCTGTTTATGCCCTACGGTGGTTCCAGGAACATGAACAGCAGTGGAACCCAAAAACCCCTTTGGCGGACCCTTCCCCTTATCATAATATAAAGAAATGCCAGATCTCCGAAATGGGTGGTGCGGTTTAAGCGAAGTTTTGTGGTCTTTATTAAGGTAATCGGAAAACAAAAATTTGATATCTAAATTTCGGATGGCGTACCTAGGGAGCCGTCCCACCCTCAAATCCTACCAAATAGATATATTAACCAATTGCGACAACATAGGACTCAAATGAAAGGTATTTAAGATTAGAAAATTAATATGTATAAACTATTGTCGGACTTAGTGTTTGGGAGACCACCTCAACCCCCACAATACCCCTAAATCGAGCATATTTAACGACCTTGGCAATATTGGGCTGTAATAAAAGGCATTTGAGTATAGAATACGAATCTGATATCCAAATGTGGAACAAAGTGTTTAGTGGGCCGCCCTTCTCCCAAAGTACCCCCCAAAGATAACAAATTTACACCCATAGCAATATGGGTCTCAAATGAAAGGTCTTTGGGAGTGAAGCACGAAACTGATATCAATATTCGGGAAAAAGTGCCTCTGGGGCCACCCCACCCCCATAACACAACCCAAATAGGACGAATTTGCTGACCGGCACTTACACAAATGCTAATTGCCTATGATTTTCTATTGACAAGGCGAGTTGTTGGCGCCTTTATATAAATAATAAAATAATGGCCAACCTGTTCAGGAGCTTGACGAGGATCGCCACCTCCATATGAAAATATGGTTAAAACAACAACCAACTGTCTAGAGGACGTCCCACCACCATAACAACCCCCAAATAGACAATGTTGGTCCTCAAAACAGTGGAGCTAAATATTGATAGTTTTTAGGTCTCAAACCGGATATATTTGCTGACTTTTGCAATAAGGAGTTAAAATGATAGGTATTTGAGATAAAAAAACGAATTCTATATCTAATTTCGAGGCCAATGGCGATATGGGCTTCAAATAAATGATATATAGAAATATGAGAATTGAGCGCGATGCTTACATATTTTCAGGGCTAAGTGTTTGGGGGACCACCCCACAAACAGGAATTATTTACTGACCATCGCAATATGAAGGTCAAATGAAGGTATTTGGGAGTAGAATACGAATCCCATATCCAACAGTGTGACCATGTATTTGGGGGACCGCCCCTTCCTCAAAGCACCCCCCAAAGGTTACAAATTTACCAACCATACCAATATGTGGCTCAAATGAAAAGTATTTGAGATTAGAAAACGAAATTGATAATCAATTTTGGGGGCCATCTGTTTGGGGACGCCTCATTCTAAAAACTCCCCTTAAACCAATGGCAATATGGGGTTTCAATAAATTTGAGAGAAAAGCCCGATGTTGTGTTTGGGGGACCACCGAACCCCCTAATACACCCCTCTAATATATATATATATATATATATATATATATATATATATATATATATATATATATATATATATATATATATATATATATTAGGGGTGTATTAGGGGGTTCGGTGGTCCCCCAAACACAACATCGGGCTTTTCTCGTCCCCTAACACATGGCCCCCAAAATTGATTATCAATTTCGTTTTCTAATCCCAAATACTTTTTACCTCGGACCCTCCCACTGGTCATTTCGATATATATATATATATATATATATATATATATATATATCTAAATCTGATCCGATTTATTATTTATTCCAAAATCAATAGCGTTTGTCCTTGGGCCAAAAAAGTGATTTGTGCAAAATTTCGTGATGATTGGACAACAATTACGACCTGCACTTTCATTACAAGAATACATGGAATCACAGACGGACATGGCTAAATCGAATCAGAAAGTGATTCTGAGTCGATCAGTATACTTATCAATGGGTTTAGCTCTTCTCCTTCTTAGCGTTGCAAACAAATACACAGACTTCAAATAACTTGTAAAATAACTTGTGGTGTAGGTTATAAATAGGTTAGGTTACAGTGGCAGTCTATTTTCTCAACAGACTCACTTAGACAATTTTAGTCCATTGTGATACCACAGTAGAGACAGACCAGGCCTTATGTGGGAATCGCACCCTCCCGCTGGTAATTTGAACACGCTACCAACTCGGCTACTGGGGCGACCTATTAACAAATAAAATTATCCTTTTTTAAATATTTTAATTCTGAGAAATGTGGTATGCAAAACGAAAATCTTTTCTCAGTGTATCATTACTCATATGAGTAATATTGCCTTGAGGAAATTGAAACGTTTTTGTGTGTTGCAGTATTCTTATTTTCGGCTTTGTGTTCTTTTTTTCTCTCAATGTGTTTGTTAACAACTCTATGCCATATATATTTGTGTTGATCATTAAAATCCATTTTGTCTTTTATGTAGATTTGTGATGTCGGTGGTTCGATAACCGTTCATGCCTTTGGTGCTTATTTCGGTTTGGCTGTGGCCCTAATGTTGCGTCCCACCAAGGATCAAAACGATGCTGGCAAATATGAGGGAGCCAATTATATATCGGACATATTTGCCATGGTTGGCACTTTATTCCTTTGGATCTATTGGCCCAGCTTTAATTCGGTGTTAGCCGATGGCACTGGCCAAGAGCGGGCTATTGTGAACACGTATTTATCATTAGCAGCTGCAACAGGTGAGCACGTATCTGCCATTTAAGTATTTCAAAATGTGAATATCTGATATGGACACATGTACACAATATATGTACAATATCTAGTCACGGCAAGCATTGAGTACGTGTGTGTGTGTGCGTGTGTGTGCGTCTGACAATATTCTACAGTTTCACAGAAACTGCGTTAAATCCTGGTGTCTTTACCCTTGAATACAGAGATACGATACAAAGTCTCACGCGTATACCTATGCAGACATTTAAGCTGCAACAATGTGTGAAAGTACGAACGTGAGTGCAATACTTGTGCAATACAAACTGACAAGCTGACAATTTGCTTGCTGAAATGCAAAGAAACTTATCACATATTGAGCATGATATAAAATAAAAATATTTTAAAACAAGTAAGAGCGTGCTAAGTTCGGCCGAGCCAAATCTTATATACCCTTTACAATTGATCGAATTTGTAGAGTTCTATGCGCGGTATCTCTTTTTAGACAAACATAGAATATTGAATAAGAACTGCTATGGTATTGGAGCTATATCAAGTTATAGTCCGATTTGGACCATAAATGAAAGCTGAACATTGTAGAAGTCATTGTGTAATATTTCAGTTCATTCGGATAAGAATTGCGCCTTGTAGGGGCTTAAGAAGCAAAAAACGGGAGATAGGTTTATTTGGGAGCTGTATCAAGCTATTGATCGATTCAGACCATACAAGACACGCATGTTGAAGGTCATGAGAGAAGCCGTTGTACAAAATTTCAGCCAAATCGGATGAGAATTGCGCCTTCTAGAGGCTCAAGAAGTCAAGATCCCAGATCGGTTTATATGGCAGCTATATCAGGTTCTATATCGATTTACGCCATACTTGGCACAGTTATTGGAAGTTGTAACAAAACATCTCATGCAAAATTTCAGCCAAATCAGATGAGAATTGCGCGCTTAATTGGCTCAAGAAGTCAAGATCCAAGATCGGCTTATATAACAGCTATACCAGATTATGAACCGATTGGAATCATACTTGGCACAGTTGTTGAAAGTAATACCAAAACAATACGTGCAAAATTTCAGTTAAATCAGACGAGAATTGCGCCCTCTAGAGACTCAAGAAGTCAAGACCCCAGATCGGTTATATAGCAGTTATATCAAAATATGGACCGATTTAAACCATACTTAGCGTAGTTGTTGGAAGTGATACCGAAACACTACGCCCAAAATTTCAATAAAAACCGATAAGAATTGCGCCCTCTAGAGGCTCAAAAAGTCAAGATCCAAGATCGGTTTATTTGACAGCTATACCAGATTTTAAACTGATTTAAACCATACTTGGCACAGTTGTTGGATATCATAACAAAACACGTTGTGCAAAATTTCATTCCAATCGGATGAGAATTGCGCCTTCTAGAGGCTTAAGATGTCAAGACCCAAGATCGGTTTATATGGCAGCTATATCAAAACATGGACCGATATGGCCCATTTACAATCCCAACCGACCTTCACTAAGAAGTATTTGTGCAAAATTTCAAGCGGCTAGCTTTACTCCTTCGGAAGTTAGCGTGCTTTCGACAGACAGACGGACGGACAGACAGACGGACGGAAGGATAGACGGACGGACATGGCTAGATCGACATAAAATGTCGCGACGATCAAGAATATATATACTTTGTGGGGTCTCAGACGAATATTTCGAGTAGTTACAAACAGAATGACGAAATTAGTATACCCCCATCCTATGGTGGAGGGTATAACAAATTAAAAGGCATTTGGATACCCAACACCTCAGGTAAAAATGTTAACCACCTTTCGACATAATTCAGTGAAAAGTCCATAATTTGTGAACCCATATCAGCTATTTCGAAATATGGTCCGATTTGGACCTAATTCGGCGCGCACATCCAACCATATGTGGCACAGTTGTGGAAATGCCTAACATAGGTCCCAATGCCAAATTTCAGCGAAATCGAATAATGAATGCGCCTTTTATGGGCTTAAAACCTTAAATCAGCAGATAAGCCTCTATGGCAGCTATATCCAAATATAGACCAAATGGGGGCCATATTGAACACGGATGTCGGAGGGCCTTACACAGCTCACTGTGCCACATTGCCGATTTCGCTGCAATTAATACACATTTTATGGGTCCAAGACCTTAAAGCAGGAAATCGGTCTATATGACAGCTATATCCAAATATGAACCGATCTGAGCCATATTAAAAACGGGTGATGAAGAACCGAAAACAGCTCACTCTGCCAAATAAAGCAAAGCCGGATTATAAACGCACCTTTTATGGGCCCAAGACATTAAATCGGGAGATCGGTCTATATGGCAGCTACATCAAAATTTAGCCCGATTTTGTACGAATTTCTAGGGACCTAACACAACCACGGATCGCATTTGAGACGTTCTATGAATAACTTTTCAATATATTTAGAAAGATAAATCTACAGATAAAAATGGACCGCACCTATTGTAGTTTTTGTTGCAGCAGTGTGTTTTACACCAGCGATGACCAAAATGAAAATGTCACTGTATGTGTGAAATACTCTCTTAAAGTACATTTTTATACCCACCACCGAAGGATGGTGGGTATATTCGTATTGTCATTCTGTTTGCAACACATCAAAGTGTCCATTTCTGTCCCTATGAAGTATATATATTCTTTTAAAATAGAGGTATTGAGCTGATACTTTGCACAGATTCTTTTTTGGCCATAAGCAAAATAAATTCGCAGATGGGCTATATTGGACTATATCTTGGATATAGCCCCCATATAGACCGATCCACCGATTTAAGGTCCCAAGCCCATAAAAGCTACATTTATTATCTGATTTTGCTGAAATTTGGAACAGTGAGTTGTGTTAGGCCCTTCGACCTTCCTCTTCAATATGCCATACATGGGCAAGGCCCTTCAAAATTTTTCGGCAATTTGCCCTGATCGGTCCAGATTTGGATACAGCTGCCATATAGATCGGTCTTTAGATTTAAAGTCTTGGCCTCTTAAAAGGCGCATTTATAATCCCATTTCGCTAAAATTTGACACAATACTTATGTTAGCCTTTTCGACATCCGTGTTGTATATGGTACAGATCGGTCTTTATTTTGATATAGCTACCAAAAAGACCAATATTTTGTTCTACCAATTGAACAATGACTTGTACTTATTAGACTTCTAAATGCCCATCTTTTGATATAGCTGCTATGGCCGCATAAATTATGAATTTTTCCCAGGATTATGACGAAAGGTGGTTAATATATATATGCCCGAGGTGGTGGGCATCCACCACCTTAAGACCTTAAGACCTATTTTTTCCTTCATATGTCCACTAAATCCATGAAAATAATTTTTGCACCTTTACTCTACTCCCGAATACCTTTCATCTGACTCCCATACTGTGCTGATCGCTCCACTTTCTATTTTGGTCGGTACTTTTGGGGAGCTTTTGGTTCGGGTTGGCCGCCTTGGTATTTGAGACCAATTTCTATACTCACCTCCATAGGATGGGGGTATACTAATTTAGTCATTCTGTTTGTAACACCTCGAAATATTCGTCCAAGACCCCATGAAGTATATATATTATCGATTCTCTCGATGATCTAGCCATGTCCGTTCGTCCTTTCTTTCAAAATCACGATAGCGGTCGAACGCATAAAGCTAGCTACTTGAAATTTTGCACAGATATTTGCTATTGATGTAGGGTATTTGAAATTGCAAATGGACCATATCGGTTCAGATTTAGATAAAGCTCCCGTATAAACCGATCTCCCGATTTGACTTTTTAAGCCACTGGAAGCCGTGATTTTTGTTCGATGTACGAGCTGAAATTTTACATGTAGCGATCTGTTAAAACTTCCAACAACTGTGCTAAGTACGGTCCGAATCGGTTTATAATCTGATATAGCACCCATATAAACCATCTCACGATTTGACTTCTAGAGCCCCTTGAAGCTGCAATTTTTGTCCGCTTTGGCTGAAATTTGGCATGTAGTGTTCTGTTAAAACCTCCAACAACTGTGCTAAGGACGGTCCGAATCGGTTTAAAACCTGATATAGCTCCCATATAAACCATCTCCCGATTTGACTTCTTGAGCCCCTGGAAGCCACAATTTTTGTCCGATTTGGATGAAATTTTGCATTTAGTGTTCTGTTCTGACTTCCAACAACTGTGCCAAGTACGGCTCAAATTGGTCTATAACCTGATATAGCTCCCATATAAAACGATCTGACGATTTGACTTGTTGAACCCTTACTCTTATCAGAGGTTAGCATAACCGCTTATGACTCTGAACGCCTGAGTTCAAATCCCGCCTTGAACATCAACAAAATTATCAGCGATGGTTATCTCTTTACTGATGCTGGCTGCATTCGCAAAACTTTTCCCCAAAGAGGTGTCGCTCTGCGCCACGCCGTTCGGACTCGGCTATAAAAAGGAGGCCTTCACTTACATTTCATTTAAAATACGGCTTTAGTTTATACTACCACGCATTCCACTCATCATATGACAGCTTTGTCCTTGTTTTCAGTTATTTTCTACGATTATTAAGTTGAAATTTTTGTAGTTCATATGTTTTCTGTTGAAAAAATAGTTCTACTTTTGTTAAATTACCATATACCTACCAGTATACGTTTATTTTATTCCAAATTCGAATAGTGCAAAATTCTTGGAAAAGCATTGGCAGTAATTTCCCGTACATAGTTCTATTTTTTTTGTAAAAATAAATATTTAACTACAACTGAGACCAAATAGTATTTGGGTTTTATCGTTAAAAGGTGTTGAAATCTGAAAAATACACAACTCTCTAAAATTCCGTAAAATTTATTTACGATGAGAGACATTGTAAATTTAAATTTTTGGTTTCAACAATGTGATCAAACTAAGAGGACTAATTGCAATACGAGTACTACTCTAATGGGATGTAGGAAACTTTCGAAAATGTGTAAGAAGAGCTTTGTAATCGTCATTCACTTGAAAATATCCGTAGTGGATTCATTTGCTGTGATTCCTAAGCTTCCGACTACTTTCGATCTACAATTAAATATCCTCAGTTAATGTTAAAAAATGCCCTTGTTAAAGCTACATTGAGAGCAAAATAGTGATATTATCCATATCACCACAAACAAGTAAAAGCGTGCTAAGTTCGACCGGGCCGAATCTTATATACCCTCCACCATGGATCGCATTTGTCGAGTTCTTTTCCCGGCATCTCTTCTTAGGCAAAAAAGGATATAAGAAAAGAGTTGCTCTGCTATTAAAACGATATCAAGATATGGTCCGGTTCGGACCACAATTAAATTATATGTTGGAGACATGTGTAAAATTTCAGCCAATTCGTATAAGAATTGCGTCCATTGGGGCTCACGAAGTAAAATAGAGAGAACGATTTATATGGGATCTGTATCGGGCTATAGAACGATTCAGACCATTATAAACACGTTTGTTTAAGGTCATGAGAGGATCCGTCGTACAAAATTTCAGGC
Source organism: Stomoxys calcitrans (assembly GCF_963082655.1). NCBI lineage: Eukaryota > Metazoa > Arthropoda > Insecta > Diptera > Muscidae > Stomoxys > Stomoxys calcitrans. Next base: position 217,012,861 of record NC_081552.1, read on the forward strand.
ATATCGGATAATAATTGCGACCTCTAGGGGTCAAGAAGTCAAGATCCCAGATCGGTTTATATGGCAGCTATATCGGGTTATGAACCGATTTGAACCTTATTTGACACAGTTGTTGAAAGTAAAAATAAAATACGTCATGCAAAATTTCAGCCTAATCGGATAGGAATTGCGCCCTCTAAAAGCTCAAGAAGTCAAATCCCCAGATCTGTTTATATGACAGCTATATCAGGTTATCGACCGATTTCAACCATACTTGGCACAGTTGTTGGATATCATAACGAAATACTTCGTGCAAAAATTCATTCAAATCGGATAAGAATTGTGCCCTCTAGAGGCTCAAGAAGTCAAGACCCAAGATCGGTTTATATGGCAGCTATATCAGGTTATGAACCGATTTAAACCATACTTGGCACAGTTGTAGGGTATCATAACAAAACACGTCGTGCGAAATTCCATTCCATTCGGATAAGAATTGCGCACGCTAGAGGCTCAAGAAGTCAAGACCCAAGATCGGTTTATATGACAGCTATATCAGGTTATAGACCGATTTGAACCATACTTGGCACAGTTGTTGGATATCATAACAAAACACGTCGTGCAAAAATTCATTCCAATCGGATAAGAATTGCGCACGCTAGAGGCTCAAGAAGTCAAGACCCAAGATCGGTTTATATGGCAGCTATATCAGGTTATAGGCCGATTTGAACCATACTTGGTACAGTTGTTGGATATCATAACAAAACACGTCGTGCAAAATTTCATTCCAATCGGATAAGAATTGCGCACTCTAGAGGCTCAAGAAGTCAAGACCCAAGATCGGTTTATATGGCAGCTATATCAAAACATGGACCGATATGGCCCATTTACAATACCAACCGACCTACACTAATAAGAAGTATTTGTGCAAAATTTCAAGCGGCTAGCTTTACCCCTTCGGAAGTTAGCGTGCTTTCGACAGACAGACGGACGGACGGACGGACGGACAGACGGACGGACATGGCTAGATCGACATAAAATTTCACGACGATCAAGAATATATATACTTTATGGGGTCTTAGACGAATATTTCGAGTAGTTACAAACAGAATGACGAAATTAGTATACCCCCCATCTTATGGTGGAGGGTATAAAAATATCGTTTGGTGTAATAAAATCATTACCGACTTTATCTAGATTTGGAAGACCAGGATAGGCAAAGATCCTAATATTGAAACATCAGGCAGTGTAGTGACAGGAAAGTCAATGCAACAGGAAGTGAACGATGAGGCCATCACCTACTCCCAAGAAGTCAGTTTACTCATGATTTGGAAGACTAGGATAGGCAAGGATCTCAATATTGAAACATCAGGCAATGCAGAGACGGGAAACTCAATACAGCCTAACGAACAGGGACCCAACGATGGAACCAGCACCGACTCTCTCCAGATTTGAAAGACTGGGATTGGTAAAGATCCTAATATTGAAACATCAGGCAGTGCCGTGACAGGAATCTCAACGCAGCCTAACGAACAGGGAGTCGACGATGAGACCATCATGCACTCCCAAGAAGCCCATTTGACGAAGGACCAATGATTGAGGTAAGCCTCCACCGACAGGAGACAGCTACACATGCTCTGATGGAGAAAATCAGCAAGGGCAAGATTCATATTTAGGAGCCATGGACGATGACCTGGAAAAAAGTTTCTAGACTGACCATTTCAACTACCAATTATTCTTTCTAACACTGGTCCCCAGAAATGTCAACGTCGGATGCAACAATGATGAGACAGGGAGAGGGTGGAGCATAACTGATATCACTTTATTTGCTATTCGACACCACGACACCGCCACCCACGTGAGAGGTGCAACGGCTGGTGAGGAAGCCGAAACTGACAGGAAATGAAATACTAATAGGGTGCGATTCGAACTCTCGCCAGATTTCGTGGGGTACCAACATTAACAAGCGGGGCCTAGCCCTCACAGAATTCTTAAATACTACCGACATAATACCAATTAATAGTGATAACACCGCTACCTTTGATAATAGGATTAGGGAGAAGGTTTTAGATGTGTCAACATGGGTCTCCATGGAGCACTCCTTTTCTGACCATTGCTATATTAGGTTTAGCATCGCACGGACAGCGCCGAATCTGATAAGCTTTCGGAATAAGTTGTCAACCAACTGGACAAAATTCGAAAGATTTCTCAGAAGAAGACTTGGGCAAGATAAATTATATTGTCTAAGCATAGAAGACGTTGATGACAATGTCAACAGGATTACGTCTGCACTGGGGGTCTTACGAAGATAGTTTGAAAGGAAACCAACCCAAGAAAAACCCTGGATGACCGGGGAAATACGCAATATTGGAAAAGAGGTCTGCAGACTTTTTAAGAGAGCACGTAGTAAAAAAGCGGAAGTATATTGGGATGTGTATTACACAGTGCTCAAGGAATACAAGAAATTTACCAGATTGGCAAAACGTGCCTCCTGGAAGCTTTTCTGCGAACAGTTCGAAAGCGTTAATGATGCCGCCAAGATTCTCTCAAAAACACATTCCAAATTGAAACGTTAGTAGCCACATGGGAGCAAGAGTAAAGACAACGGAGAACATGTTGAGACTTTTGGTGAAAGCCCATTTTCCACAGGATACGACGGGACTCACAGAGACACCGGAATCTTGGAATAATGATGTTGATCGAAGGCTTATCATTACAGAATTTGTGCTATAGGAATTCTTGAAGAGCTTGAAACCATTTCAGTCTACCCGATCTGATGGAATATTTCCGGAGTTTCTACAAAAGGAGGCCGACTATCTGATGCCTCATCTGACCAATATTTTCACAGCGTGCCTAGGACTTTAAAATCTGGCAGGAGTTAAAGGTGGTATTTATACCCAAGCCCGGCAAGGCAAGTTATGCGACACCAAAGGCCTATAAATCTTAAGTCCTTTCTACTCAAAACCATAGAACGTTTTGTGGATCAAATTCAAACAGCATGCCTATGTTAAGGGAAGATCGGTGGACCGACACGCAGATTAAGTCCTTAGACCAGTACCGATTGAACCGGGTTCTTAAAGACTGGATAAACCATATGCTAAAGAACAGTTTGATGAATTGCGGGTCCAATGTCATACATATAAGGGAGAAAGTGGCAGAAGGCACGACATAGGGGGGAATTTTATCACCACTCCAATGGGTGACCACCTATTACGTATGCTGACTGAGGAGGGATTTGACCAGTAAGATGATCACATCTTACTGATCAGGGAACTGGCTGGAACAGGCTCAAAGATGTTGGGCACTATGTAGACGGGCCGTAGGCTCGAAATGAGGCCTGAAGATAGTCCACTGGATCTACAGGAGCATGATTAGACCTGTGCTATCTTACGCCTAAGCAGTTTGGTGGACTGCAATGGCGAAAAGTGCAATGTTAGGGTAATACAACAGGTTCAGAAAACATGTAGTCTTGGCATAGGCGTAGCGATGAGGACCACGCCCACTGGGGCACTGGGGACAATTCTAGATATCCGACCCATAGGCATACAGATTAACGAGCTAGCCACAGCGGCTACAAGACTTAAGGCGATGGGAGAAGGGATCGCGGTATATCGAGGCAACGTTAGGAAACCTGGAAGAAATGGAAGAGGTTTCCGATCAGAAACCTGAGGCGACACTTGAGGTCGAGTGCGAGGCACTGCTGCCTGCGGCCGTGTATAGTCGAGGCGATGTTTGGAAACTTGGAAGGAATTGAAGAGGTTTCGAATCGGATAGCTGAGACAACAATTGAGGTCGAGTGCGAGGCACTTCTGCCAGCGGCGAAGTCTAGGTTTAACGGATCCCTAGTATTGTCATCTGGAATATCATGTTACACGGATGAATCAAAGCTAGAGGACCAAATGGGCTTGGGGGTCTACTTAGAGAACCCAGGGACTGAGATCTATTTTAGACCGCCTGACCACAATACGGTCCTGCAGGTGGAGATGCGGGTGAACACGGAATGCGTGAGTTGGTGTGGTGTTAACGCAAGGACGTCGAGTATGAACATCTTTACGGACAGTAAACAGGCCATAAGGGCAATAAAAACCAGGACGGTAAGAAAACGAACAGTCTTGGAATGTAAGAAAGGGATTAACGCCTTTTCTGAGGATGGCACGATCCGCATCGTTTGGATGCCGGACCATAGCGAAGTAATTGGAAATTAAAAAACAGACGATTTGGCGGTGAAGGCCAGAGAACTGCCGTCAATAAACTTGGTTAACCCGAAGCTTTTCGGGACGACGCAGTCCGATTTAAGGGAGTGGGCGACGAATGCGCATGTAACACTGTGGAACAGCGGAGGTCAGTAGGACGGCAAAAATCCAATGGGGAGATCCAGATCGTGACAGGGCGAGGCTATTACTGGAGGTCAGTAAAGCTTTCGGTATCATAACGGGACACATAGGACTAGGAGCTAACTTATGTGAAATCAATGCGGCAAGTTATAGCATGTGTAGGGCATTCGGGGAAGATGATGAGACATTGGAGCATTTCCTATGTCATTGCCTGTTATAGGGTTCGTTAGCACTTTTAAACTGCGTGGTCTTCACTAGGGCCTGCCTAACTGATCTGTCGGCGCTTAACAACGCCACTGGCACAAAAATATGGTTTCGGCTTTGCAGGCACAACTAGGTGCCTTTGCAAAAATAACAAGTAAGAGCGTGCTAAGTTCGGCCGTGCCGACTGTATAATACCCTACACCTACCCTACAAGTACAATGTCCAATTCTGAAACAATTTTGATGGACTTTGGCGAGCAAATATGTTCAAACTGTAATAACTACGGTGGACAAATGACAACATTATTGCAAATTACCCAAAATCGACGACTACCACGATAATGTGGTAGTCGTCGAGGAAAGCGTAGTGCAAAATTTTGGTAAGATTGGTCAAACAATGCGCTTGCAGTGGCTGTTGGGATGAAAATATGGCGATATACATACATGACAGCTATATATAAATCTGGTCCGATTTCTAGGAAATTCATCAGTAATATCCAAAGTCATAAGAGAATCCCTCCTGCAAAAGAGAATCGGTTAAAAAATGAGCACTTTCTTGAAATATTTCTCAAAATCGGACGAACATATATATGGGAAATATATCTAAATCTGAACCGATTTCGATCGAACTTCTCAGATACTGCGGCAGTCCTCGAAAAAAGCGTTTTGCAAAATTTTGGTAATATGGCAATATCGACTCAGAATCACTTTCTGATTCGATTTAGCTATGTCCGTCCGTCTGTCTGTCCATGTAAATATGTGTACAAATTACAGGTCGCAGTTTTCATCCGATCATCTTTAAATTTGTACAGGCATGTTTTTTCGGTCTAGAGACAAAGCCTATTGAAATTGGAAAAAATCGGTTCAGATTTGGAGATAGCTCCCATATAGCTCCCGACATTAAAGGTGAATTTCATGGAAATCAGTGCAATATATATATATATATATATATATATATATATATATATATATATATATATAGATATATATATATATATATATATATATATATATATATATGTGAGAGCTATATCTAAATCTGAACCGATTTCCATGAAATCCACCTTTAATGTCGAGAGTAAAGACGAAATTCTTCCCGCCAAATTTCGAGACAATCCCGCCAAATCCAAATGACCATTTTATTGCATTATTACTGAAAATCGGACGAACATACATAAGGGAGCTATATCCAAATCTGAACCGACATGGACAGACAGACGGACGGACGGACAGACAGACGGACATAGCTAAATCGAATCAGAAAGTGGTTCTGACCATTTTATTGCATTATTACTGAAAATCGGACGAACATACATATGGGAGCTATATCCAAATCTGAACCGACATGGACAGACAGACGGACGGACAGACAGACGGACATAGCCAAATCGAATCAGAAAGTGGTTCTGAGTCGATCGGTATACATATCAATGGGTCTATCTTTCTTCCTTTTGGGTGTTACAAACAAATTCACTAAGTTATAATACCCTGTATCACAGTAGTGTTGTAGGTTATAAAAACTGTTATGCTATTGGAGCTATATCAAGTTATATTCCGATTAGGACCATAAATGAGTTGAATGCTGAACATTGTAGAAGTCATTGTGCAATATTTTAGTCCATTCGGATGAGAATTGCTCCTTATGGGGGCTCAATAACCAAAATCGGGAGATCGGTTTATAAGGAAGCTGTATCAAGCTATATACGACGAATTAATATCTGCACCCTCTTATCAACCTAACCTAATAACATCTGAAAGTATAGACAATTAACCGTTTTTTGTTTTTAACCCCATATTATTCTCCCTATCCATTGACTCTACTTATGCCACTATCGAAGGAAGAGCTTTTGCCTGACTTAACTTTTAACTTATTTTTTGTTATTCTACCTACAACAAGTTTGAACACACCTCAAACAACTTTCATTTAATTTAGAAACCCCCATAAATTTCATAAAACTAACCACATAAAATTGCTTTCACAAAAATTTTGATTTCAATGGGAATCAACCAAAAATAAAATTAACTTTACAAATGCATAAAGCAATGATTTAAAACACCTCCGGTCTTTAACATTGCACTATGAATCTGTTAGTATCACTGCTTGCCAACCGGCAGTGGGCCACAGACAAACTTGCAACACAATGTTGTGAAGTTAACATAGAATCAGGCATCAAGTTTTTGCCGCAGCAAAACAAAAAATCAATTAAAACCTAAAGAGTATTAAAGTTTTAGTGTAATGTAAAAACTACTTTAATTTGTATTATGGCAACCTCAACACATTAAAGTCGATATGTATCCAGGGTGTTAAACATTGAGTTTGTGCTTAGCTGTGAAGATTTGTATGGAGTGCCAAGGTTGTACAGTGGTTACCACAAACTAAAAATTTATGAAAATGCAAATTTGCCTATGAACATTCCATTAAGGAACAGGTCAAACTTCTCACATATCAATGAGTGCAGTACGATTCAAGTTTTAGCTCAATGATAAGGGACCTCCTTTTTATAGCCGAGTCCGAACGGCGCGCCGCAGTGCGACACCTTTTTTGAGAAGAAGTTTCTACATGGCATCGTACCGCACGAATGTCGCCAGAATTAGGAGGGGATAACCACCGCTGAAAATTTTATGTTGGTCTCGCCAGGATTTGAACCCAGGCGTTCAGCTTCATAGGCCAGCCACTGCGGTTATGAGACTTAGGGGATGGGAGAATGGGAGCAGGTCATACCATCGCGGTATAATCGAGGCGACGATAGGAAACCTGCAAGGAAGGGAATAGATTTCTGATGGGATACCTGAGATGAATCTTTTGGTCGAGTGCGAGGCACTGCTACCAGCGGCACAGTTTTGGACTGACGGAACTCTAGTATTGCCATCTGGAAGATTATGTTATACGGATGGATCAAGCTGGAGGACAAAGTGGGATCGTCTCGACGTTCTGAGTCGATCTAGCCATGTACATCCGTCTACCGAAATCGAACTAGCCGCTTGATATTTTGCACAGATACTTTATATTGATGTAGGTCGTTGGAGATTGTAAATGGGCCATATCGGTTCAGATTTATATATAGCTCCCCTATACACGGATCTCCTGATTTGACTTCTTGAGCCCCTGGAAGCCACATTTTTTGTCCGATTTGGCTGAAATTTTGCAAGTGGTGTTCCGTTATGACTTCCAACAAACTTTCATAAGTACGGTCCAAATCGGTCTATAACCTGATATAGCTCCCATAAACCGATCTCCCGATTTGATTTCTTAACCCCATAAAAGCTGCAATTTTTGCCCTATTTGGCTAAAATTGTGTACATAGTGCTCCGTTACGCATTCCATCAACTTTGACAAGGACGGTCGAAATTGGTCTATATGCTGATATAATTCCCATATAAACCAATCTCTCTATTTGACTTCTTGAACCCCTGAAAGCCGCAATTTTTGTCCGACTTGATTGAAATTTTGCTGGTAGTGTTCTATTATAACTTCCAACAACTGTGCCAAGTACGGTTCAAATCGGTCTAAAACTAATATAGCTCCCGTATAAACCTATCGATAGCCCGATTTGTCTTCTTGAGCCCTTATGGGCCGCAATTTTTATCCGATTTTTCTAAAATATTGTATATAGTGTACCGTTATGACTTTCAACAACGTTGACATGTACGGTCTAAATCGGTCTATGACCTGATATAGCTCCTATATAATCCGATCTCCCGAGTTAACTTCTTGAGTGCTTGCAAGCCCCATTTTTTGTTCGATTTGGCTAAAATTTTGGATGTGATGTTCTGTTACGACTTCCAACAACTGTGGCAAATATGGCTAAAATCAATCTATAACCTGATATAGCTTCCATGTAATCCGGCCTCTCGATCATCCTTGTTCGGTTTCTAGAAGTTTTAATTTTTGCTGGTTTGACAGAAGCTTGGTATATAGAATAAAATTAAGTTTAAGTTTAAGTTTATTTTTTATAAATTTTTTGCAGAATCCATAGTGGTGGGTTACCAAAATTCTGCCCGGCCGAACTTAGCACGCTTTTACTTGTTACTTGTTGGTCCTAAATCTTGGTGTTTAATATTAAATTTTAAGTTTAATAGATTATAGCCTACAAGTTTTAATGCCGAGAACCTGATAAAGAAATTTCTACAACTTGGCTAAAATACATTTTCATAACTTTTCCTCATTTCCACTGTTCACTTCAATAGTAGTTGGTTGCCACATTTGTAGAGTTTGTATGCGAAAAAATGTTACCCTTCGTTTTTGGGTGGCGCACACTCTCCTTAAGAACATTATGTTTAAAGCTACATGTATTTAAGCTTAACTTCCAGCATGTTGAGTGGTTAAACAATTTCGATGATGCTTGTTGATGGTGTTGTTGTCGTAGGTGCCTTCCTGGGAAGCTTGTAGCTGTTTTTGTTTTCGTTGTTGTAATTTGTACTATTGCCACTGGCATTGGCACCATATTGCTATTTTAACAGCAGTTTGTTGCTGTTTCTGTTGCTGCTAATGCGAATAGTTTAAATTAACACCAAAGGTGTCGTCGTTGATACTCTGAAAATGCAAACATTTTTCGTTTTCACTCGCATTTTGTTAGGTATGGCACACTCCTTTGGTGTTTCTAAAAACCACTCTATACACTAAAGCCGAAAAGAGTTTTTTTTTTTTGGATGGCCAGTCTATGAGTACCTCGATACAGGGCCATTGTATTGCCACAGGACAACATCAAGGCTTCGGTGTAGCTGTGTTTTAGGCATTTTACCGTTCATCTAAAGTATTTTCCAAAAAAAAAAAAAAAAACAGACTCTAACAGTTTGAAATCTACATTATGTTGCATTAAGTTTACATGGCAGGCGGCTTTCTGCACACAGGCAATAATGGATTGAGTAAAACCCCGGAGCTGCCTAAGTTTAATTACAACATTGATGGTAACAGCTAAAGTTGCCCCCGGGGGCTTAAAAGCGAACCAAAAGTCCAGCAGCAGCAGCAGTAGTAGCAGTACAATGGAAAGTAGCCAAACTCCATTAGGTTAGCACTAGCCACAACAACAACAGCAGCAATTTAATTGCAAATAAAACATTTCCAAAGCAACACTGAGGAGAAAAGTTACTTTTTCACGGCATTGATGACGAGTGAAGAATAAAAAAAATTTATCAAAACCTTTAGGATAGAAACTAGTGCCTGAAATGCAGGTTCGATTCTCAGCAGTAAAAAAAACAAGTAAAAGCGTGCTAAGTTCGGCCGGGCCGAATCTTATATACCCTCCACCATGGATCGCATTTGTCGAGTTCTTTTCCCGGCATCTCTTCTTAGGCAAAAAAGGATATAAGAAAAGATTTGCTCTGCTATTAGAGCGATTTCAAGATATGGTCCGGTTTGGACCACAATTAAATTATATGTTGGAGACCTGTGTAAAATGTCAGCCAATTCGAATAAGAATTGCGCCCTTTGTGAGCTCAAGAAGTAAAATAGAGAGATCGATTTATATGGGAGCTGTATCGGGCTATATACCGATTCAGACCATAATAAACACGTATGTTAATGGTCATGAGAGAATCCGTCGTACAAAATTTCAGGCAAATCGGATAATAATTGCGCCCTCTAGAGGCTCAAGAAGTCAAGACCCAAGATCGGTTTATATGACAGCTATATCAGGTTATGGACCGATTTGAACCATACTTGGCACAGTTGTTGGATATCGTAACAAAACACGTCGTGCAAAATTTCATTCCAATCGGATAAGAATTGCGCACTCTAGAGGCTCAAGAAATCAAGACCCAAGATCGGTTTATATGGCAGCTGTATCAGGTTATGGACCGATTTGAACCATACTTGACACAGTTGTTGGATGTCATAACAAAACACGTCGTGCAAAATTTCATCCCAATCGGATAAGAATTGCGCACTCTAGAGGCTCAAGAAGTCAAGACCCAAGATCGGTTTATATGGCAGCTGTATCAGGTTATGGACCGAATTGAACCATACTTGGCACAGTTGTTGGATATCGTAACAAAACACGTCGTGCAAAATTTTATTCCAATTGGATAAGAATTGCGCACTCTAGAGGCTCAAGAAGTCAAGACCCAAGATCGGTTTATATGGCAGCTGTATCAGGTTATGGGCCGATTTGAACCATACTTGGCACAGTTGTTGGATGTCATAACAAAACACGTCGTGCAAAATTTCATCCCAATCGGATAAGAATTGCGCACTCTAGAGGCTCAAGAAGTCAAGACCCAAGATCGGTTTATATGGCAGCTGTATCAGGTTATGGACCGATTTGAACCATACTTGGCACAGTTGTTGGATGTCATAACAAAACACGTCGTGCAAAATTTCATCCCAATCGGATAAGAATTGCGCACTCTAGAGGCTCAAGAAGTCAAGACCCAAGATCGGTTTATATGGCAGCTATATCAAAACATGGACCGATATGGCCCATTTACAATACCAACCGACCTACACTAATAAGAAGTATTTGTGCAAAAATTCAAGCGGCTAGCTTTACTCCTTCGGAAGTTAGCGTGCTTTCGACAGACGGACGGACGGACGGACGGACGGACGGACGGACAGACGGACGGACATGGCTAGATCGACATAAAATTTCACGACGATCAAGAATATATATACTTTATGGGGTCTCAGACGAATATTTCGAGTAGTTACAAACAGAATGACGAAATTAGTATACCCCCCATCTTATGGTGGAGGGTATAAAAACCTACTGCGATCTTTAAAAAAACTCCACACTAGAAGTTGCCAGAATGTGGATGGCTGGGGAAACTTTGAATATTTAGTTTACAAAAAACTGTTGTTAATATATGAATTTTTGAGGTTGATCTGATAACATGTTGATTCACATTTTGGGGTCAATTGGATAACGGCGTGTTTAAATTTTTCTATGAATGGATACGGATTTCCGCAGATTAGTCTTCCTATCTACAATACTCTATCGACGTAGGCTACACCAAGCTAGTAAGACATTCCTTGATAAATTATCAAAAAAATTTGACCTCCAACTTCTGCAGGCCTACAACACATATGCAAAATGCACACACGACATTTTTGCTGAATTTTTTTGCAACGTTCAAAATTTTATCTATATAATACCCTTCACCACTGAGTCTCGTACTAACTTTAATACATAGGACCTTTTTCGATATCTAGTCAGACTCTAACTTTGCAAGCTTATTGAGATATCGTATAGAATCTTGTCGACACGGGATAACACCGCACAGGCTGGAACTTTGAGCTCCGACTTGTGTAGTGTCCATCGTTATCACGGGAAGCTTAGCGGAAAGCTACCGGGCGCATCCACAGGCTGCGGTAGCTCCGTTTTTATGCGGAGTAGCTGCAAATGAGGCCGCAGGCAGTCAGCGTTTTTCGAGAGGAGAGTCTCAGTGAGGAGTCAGGTGGCACTGGCTCCTCCTTGGCGCCTTCAAATAACCAATGGCCAACTTCAACGTCTGTTCCTAGATTAGGGGCGGCTGGAGGCGACCGTCAGATCTGGGAGCAAGCAGCTCGCCACAACGAGGGATACATGTGCCCCAATTGATTTCGACCCACGCAAACGACCCGGATCTGCACCTGGAATGTCCGCACTCTTTAAAGAGAAGGTGCAGTATACGCGCTGGCGGATGTATTAGAGAAGTACAAGGATGATATTACCACAGGAAGTGCGATGGATTGGGAATGGAGTCACTACAACACCAAACGATGACTAACTATACTATAGCTGCCATAACACGAGGCATGAAGTTGGCTGTGGATTTGTGGTTAGTCGGAGACTGAAACACCTTGTCTCAAGCTTTACTCCGGTGGATGAGAGGCTAGCCACTATCCGCATTAAAGCCAAATTCTTCCACATCAGCCTTATTTGTGCCCATGCCCGAACACGAGCAGACCAAGGATATTTTCTACGAGCGCCTAGAGAGAGAATATGACCGCTGCCCAACCCATGATATTAAAATCGTTCTGGGAGATTTTAATGCAAAGGTAGGAGAGAAAAAAAGCTTTGGTCCAACTGTCGGAATATTTAGCCTCCTCCAGTCATGGGTTGAGGATGATAGATTTCGCCGCGGCAAAAAACATGGTAGTAACACCAGATTTCAACATAAAAATATTCACAAAGCCACATGGCTGTCACCCGATCAAAACACGAGGAACCAAATTGATAACGTTGTGATAGATGGAAGGCATTCATCCAAGGTGTTAGATGTACGATCGATCCGTGGAGAGAATATAGATTCGTTTCATTACCTTGTTACAGCAAAGGTTCGCACCCGTTTGAACATGGCGATGAAAGTACGATCTGACATTGCACGGAAGCTGGACATTCAAAAGGCAAAACAGATGGCGATGGCATACTCCACTCGACTGACCCAACTGCTTGATAAAAGCACTCCTTATTCCGATGATATAATGGAGCAGTGGCAAACTTTTGTCCACTCCATGGAAAATGCCGCGAAAGACGTACTTGGGTACCGTAAGCCTCCTCCAAGAAAACCATGGTACGACCAAGAGTGTCGAGATGCTACTGAAGCCAAGAATGCGCAACCCTGCAATCAGTAGCTACATAGAATAGAGCAACCCTGCAATCAGTAGCTACACGCCAGATGAAGGAGAGGTATCGGGAGAAAAGGAGCGAGGAGAAACGTCTATTCCGCAGAAAGAAAAAGAAAATAGAAAGACGTGAGTGTGAGCGAATTGAGATGTACAGTAGTGGGAATGAAGTCCTAAAATTCTACCAAAGAATTAAACATATGATGGCTTTGGTGCAGGCACATCCTCCTGCACAGATAACATGCTGAGAATATGGAAAGAACATTTTATTCAACCGCTAGTGTCCGACGTTGGCGGCGAAAAGGATACCGCAAAACCAATCAATAATGATCGTATAGAATGTTTACCTCCTAGTCAAAATGAGGTCCTAGTAGCAGTGACCCGACTAAAGAACAACAAGGTAGTAGGAGCCGACGGGTTCCCCGCTGAACTATTTAATACCGGAGGCGACACACTGATAAAGCGTATGCATCAACTTCTCTCCGCAATCTGGCTAGAAAAACCCGATGATTGCAACCTCAGCATACTATGTCCCGTACACAAGAACGGAGACAAGACGGAATGTGCCAACTACAAAAGAATAAGTCTCCTCCCCATCGCATACAAGATACTCTCGAGCGTACTGTGTGAAAGATTAAAACCTAAAGTCAATGAGATAATTGGGCCCTATCAATGCGGCTTTAGACCTGGTAAATCCATCCTGGACCAGATATTCACACTGCGCCAAATCCTGGAAAAGACCCGAGAAGGACAAATTAACTCATGCCATCTCTTTGTTGCCTACAAAACCGCTTTCGATACCCCTTTACGTTCAAAGGTATTTCAAGCCATGACTGAGTTTGGTATCCCTGCAAATTGAAGAAGACTCTGCAGGATGACACTAGCTGATACGCGTTCCTCAAAAAGAATAGAACAGAATCTCTCCGAACCATTTAATACCAAACGAGGTTTCAGACAAGGAGACAGCCTATCGTGTGATCTCTTTAATATCCTGCTGGAAAAGATTATACGAGATGCAAATGTGAATAGATATGGCACACGCATCACAAGAGAACACATGCTACTAGCCTATGCTGACGACTTCGATATCATAGGTCGGTCACCAGAAATAGTAACTGCTGCCTATGAAAGAATCAGTGAAAATGGGTCTGGCAGTAAATGGAGATAAGACGAAATTGATGGTTTCAACTCCCAAAAAGCCTTGCACAACCGAGCAGATAAAGCAAATGGAGAAAGTTGGGAAGCACAACTTTGAGACAGTCAGTAGCTTTATCTACCTCGGCACCGCCGTAACCAAAACGAATACCACCAGATTGGAGATAAAGCGAAGAATAATACTGACAAACAGATACTATTTTGGACTAAGTAAGCAGTTTAGAAACAAGGCCACCTCTTGGCAGACGAAGATTACACTATACAAGACACTGATACTGCCCGTGCTGTTATATGGTTCTGAGGCATGGGTACTTGTGAAAGCAGATGAGGCAGTGCTTGGAGTATTTGAGAGAAAGATTCTTCGTAAAATATATGGACCAGTTTGCCATAATAGAGAATATATCGGCGACGTATGAACCACGAGCTGTATGACGACGATAGCATAGTCACACACATCAAAATACAACGGCTGCGTTGGCTAGGTCATGTTGTCAGAATGGATGCAAAAGCTGCAGCAAAGAAGTCTTTTGAACGCAAACACGGTGGTACACGCAGACCGGGAAGATCAAAAGCCCGATGGAAAAATTCTGCTAAAAATTTATATAAAATAAATTACGATGAAGGACATAATTTTATTCTGCATACCAAACTATGTCAAACCAGCAAAAATAAAAGCTTCTAGGATTCGAACAAAGATAATCGAGAGACCGGTTTATATGGGAGCTATACCAGGTTATAGATCGATTTGGAGCGTATTTGGCGTAGTTGTCCGAAGTCATAACGGAACACCACATGGAAGTCATAATAGAACACTATGTGCAAAATTTCAGCCCAATCGGACAAAAATTGCGGCTTGTTAGGGCTCAAGTAGTCAAATCGGGAGATCGGTTTATATGGGAGCTATATCAGGTTGTAGACCGAATTTGACCGTACTTGGCACAGTTGTAAGGATTCGTAACAGAACGGAAAATAATACCGCTCTCTAGAGGCTCAAGAAGTCAAGATCCGAGATTGATTTATATGACAGCTCTACCAAAACATGGACCGATTTGGCCCATTTACAATCCCATCTGAACTGTACTAATAAGAAGTATTTTTGCAAAATTTCAAGCGCCTAGTTTTACTCCTTCGAAAGTTATCATGCTTTCGACAGAGAGACGGACGGACGGACAGAATTAGAGCAGTGGTGGCTACAATGAAAATAAGACTGTATGAGAGAATTACTCTCCATATTTTTTAAAATTCTCTCTTTGAATGAAAATTTACTTTTTCACAAAAAAGATTAATTTTTAAAGAAAATGCAATATTAAACAAAATTTGTAATCTTTCCTTCATTACCTAGCGCTTAGCCAAGAAATGAAAACTTGGTTTGAAAACGAAAACACAAAAACGATGCGTACACCCACGTGCATGTTCATTCGCTGTCCGAACTACGACTGAAACAAAGAGTATTAGAGTACGTGTGAATTGGGTATAAAATCTAGTGTACAGAAATTTTAATTTTGGCCACGACCGACTTAGAACGTCAAGATTTGTCAAAAATATCAGATCAATATTTCTATGAATTACAAACGGAATGACGAACTTAGTATATTCCCTCCTATGCTGGAAGGTATAAAAAAGACCTTGTGCCTATTCATCACGCCACCACGCGAGTGCTTCCCCGTAGCGCAAGCCCACACTGATTCAACTACCTCCTCCTCTTCCAGTCTACAGCTGGCCAGAATGTACTGGTGGAATATCTACCTCCGCACTGGCTATCTTCAGCAGCTCGACAAAAAACTGTGGAGGTTCCCCTCCTGGCATTTACGTCCGCCTCCTTGCCAAAAACATCGATGCACAGTGGGAAAGAATTGAAAAATTAGTCATAAATATACCGTGTGAGAACGGGTAGAGATATTTGTTTGAAATTTTAATTGGTTAGAGCTGAGATGTAAGCGAGATCGTGTTCAAAATGTCTCGGCCAAAATTTCAACATATATATGTTGAAACTCATATATCCCCAAAATCCGTGATGATAATGTGCACCACAAGCGGATTTTTTTGTCGCTTTATCCAAAAAAAGAAAATTCAAAACCGGACCACAAATGAAAATTTGGCAGCCCCAATAACTTTTCGAACTGCCGTGATGACCATCTTTATAGACCTGCCAAAAGGCGCCCGGACAACCTTGGCTCATGAAATTTTTCAAACTATCTCGATAACACCTCAGCTCCAACTATTCCAAATTTCAAAGGGATATCGCTAACATTCTTTCACTGCATATCTTTTTTTCTACTTTTTTTTGTTTTCTCTCACTGTGCGATGTGTCCGGGAACCCAGGCCAACACAACTTCATGAGCCAGGAGCCCATTCGGGGCCCTCAAACAATGCGTCTTGCACTTCGACTACAGGTTCCTTGAATCCAAGGCCTAGAGGGGCGCTGAGTTTCGAAGGTGGCAGGTCCATCCTTCGGATTTCCTTTGCGGCCAACGTAATGGCACAGATCTCTGCTCAAACGATCGTGCCCTCGCCCGGCAGTCTAACTGACATACCAATGTCGAGTGTCTTCGAGTCAATCCCTGGTCTCGTCCCTGACTTCATCCTGAAGCAATCAGTGAATACCGAGGTTTCATCCAATTCAAAACACAGCATCCGCCTTCTACTTCTCCCTCCTGGGAAAATAAATCCGGAGCTACCTATCCTAAATCGGTCTCGGCATCAGGTAGCCTGAGAGCCTTCTCAGCCTACCTCTTGCATCCATGGCCTCCAGCATAGAGCTGTGGACGTGTCTGTTTTCTGTCAGCATGCCAAGTTCACTCAGCCTGGATCGCGAATATGTATCGGGTTTTTTCAATAAGAGCGCTACAAATGTTTGTTTTTTCTTTAAATAAAACAAAATGGGTTTAGGATATCATGGATATGTTCGATTCCATTATGTATGGGACTCTATTTCTTTTGCATGGCCACTACGGGCACTCTTGCAGAAATCCAGATGCTGTACCCAATTTTCGACGGGTTTTAATCATAAATCGGCCAAAACTGCTGCAATTTCGCGTTCGATATTCGTACGTAGTTCAATAATCGGCGCTGGCTTGTTGGCAAAGACCATAGACTTCACGTAGGGCCACAGAAAATAGTCTAACGGCATCAAATCGTACGACCACGTGAGATAACACGTTCTTCAAACTTGGTTTTCTATAAAATAATTGTGACATTCGCTGTGTGGCTTGTGACGCTGTCCTGTTAGAACCACATGTCCTCCAAGTACATATCATTCAATTGAGGCCAAAAATATTCTATTGTAGCGATTCTCATTCACATTAACGTGCCGGTCTTAATCATCGCGGAAGAAGTACGGCCCAACGATGCCACCGGCCCATAAACCACACCAAACCGTAATTGTTTCGGGATGCAATGATGACTCATGGAGTTGGTGTGGAGTGCTGTCTGATCAACAACGCAAATTTTTCTAATTGACGAAGCCATTCAGACAGAAATGAGCCTCATCGCTAAAGGTGATTTTTCGATGAAAACGCTGAGGCCACTGACTCCGAATTTCGGCAATAAATTTGAATAATATCGACTCGCTGTTGGTTCGTATATCTTTCCATCATGAAATGGGAAACCTTACTGGAGAAAAATTCCAAAAAAGCGGCGTTCCGTTTGCTGTCCTTATCGGTCTACTTTTGTAGCATCCCTAAAAAACTCTGTAACTCAACAGGTTTTGAATTCAGCATCGCCTCCAGACCCGACTGCGGTATGCATCTTAAAACCATCGTGATATGGAAACCACCGTGGCGCAGAGGTAAGCATGTTCGCCTATGGCGCCGAACGTCTGGGGTCATATCCCATAAAGATCATCAGAAAAATTTATGGAGGTGGTTATCCCCATACTAATGCTGGCTACGTTAGTGAGGTATTCTGCCATGTTAAAACTTCTCTAGCAAGTGGTGTAGCTATGCGGCACGCCGTTCGGACTCAGCATAAAAAAGGGGGCCCGTATCATTGAGCTTAAACTTAAATCGTACTGTACTCATGGATATAAGAGAAGTATCTCCTGTTCCGTAATGGAATGATCATGTAAAATTTAGTTGGTAGTTAGTAGATCCCGTACGTTTTCCAAATTCCTTGGTCCGTGTACTCTTCTCCACAGCCTTTCACCATACCAGTGCTCCATATGTCAACACTGGTCTTACAATGGCCGTGTACATACAGTATATCATCTTCAGGCTAACTTCCCATTTTCTTTCGACACCTTCCCCCCGTATTCTTTTTTTCAGGACAGTTTCGAATCGGGGACTAAGAGTAGGTAGTCCGGCTGTTTTGAAAACTATAGAGTGGTCACGGCCAAAGAAGGGAGTCTGAAATCAGGTTTCTTAAATCTGCGTCTCCAGCTCCGTCTTCCTTAGGTAGGTCCTCAACCCATCTCGAAAGCCTCCACAACAAACTTCCCATAATGTCGCTGATCGTCGACAGAAATCTGCCACGAATCAATAGGACAACGTCGTCCGCATATTAATTTTCAAGCACCCGCCGTAGAAATTCAATAGGACTTTTTCAACAGGTTCCAGAGAATCGGCGAAAACACCCCTCCTTGAGACGTTGCCCTTGTCGTAGAGCTGGCAAACTAGCGATAATCGCAATATTCGATATTTTTAATAATAAATATCGATAGTATCGATATAATCTTAAATCTCCCATCAACTATATTTCAAACGAAAATGAGAAGCAAAAATCAGGAGATTGATTTATCCGGAAGCAATATAAATGACCGAGGCCGAGAAAACCCAAATGTAATGAAGTCAGTTGGAAGACATGGAAGAAATTACTGCACAAAATTGTAGCCTAATAGGATCAAAGTTGCGCCTTCTATAGGCGCAATGTATATTAAAAGATTCATTCAGTGTCGGATCGCTTTTTTTTGTTAAATTTTGCAAATAAAAACTAACTATGCTGATAGTATCGATAGGGATAATAGCAAACTATATTCAGGCAAAAAAAAAAAATCTGTAGTGCCATCGATATATTGCCAGCTCTATCTTGTCGTCGTCTTGGTTGATTCTTTGACGTTTTTATCGCAATATTTTTTAATAATCACCAAACTATTTCTCTCACTACACTGCATCTCTTTAAATCTATTATTTTAGGTGAAGCATTTATCGATACTGGTGGCTAGGTTATAGTAGTAGTGGTCGTCGTCGCATTAAACTGAGGCACCCAGAATATCGTAAAACTACCTACAAACAATCGTTAAATACTTTGGTGTGATGATGTGGCCTTTGCCTCGTCCTTTTTTATACCCACCACCATAGGATGGGGGTATACTTATTATAATATTGATCTGCGACTCCAATATATATTCTGAATCATCTCGACATTCGAAGTCGATCCATGTCCGTTCGTCTATCGAAATCACGTTTGCGGTCGAACGGGTTAAGCTAGCCGCTTGAAATTTTGCACAAATCATTGTTATTGATGTAGGTCGTGGAAGATTGCAAATCGGTTCAGATTTGGATATAGCCCCCTTATAAACCGATACCGGGATTTGATTTCTTGAACCCATAGAAGCCTCAGTGTTCATTCGAAATTTGGAACAAAGACTTGAATTATGACTTCCAACATCCATGCCAAGTATGATCTGAATCGGTCTATAAACAGATATAGCCACCATATAAACCGATCCCCGGATTTGACTTCTTAAGCCCTTAGAAGCCTCAATGTTCATCTGATTTGGCTGAAATTTGAAACAAGACTTGAGTTATGACTTCCAATATCCACAAGTATGGTCCGAATCGATCCTCGGATTTGACTTCTTGAGCCCCTATAAGCCTCAATTTTCATCAGATTTTGTTGACATTTGAAATAAAAACTTGAGACTATGACTTCCAACATCCATGCCAATTATGATCCGAATCGGCCTATAAACAGATATAGCCCCCATGTAAACCGATCCCCGGATTTGACTTCTTGAGCCCTTAGAAGCCTCAATGTTCATCTGATTTGGCTGAAATTTGAAACAAGACTTGAGTTATGACTTCCAATATCCACAAGTATGGTCCAAATCGGTCTATTACCAGATATAGCCCCCATATAAACCGATCGTCGGATTTGACTACTTCAGTCCAGATTAAGTTATTGCTCTCCTATACATCGTTCATCCCATATGGGTTTTTAAGGCTGTAGTAGCCACAATTTTGGTTCGATCTTTACAAAATATAGCACGAGATGTTTTATTTGACGTCCGAAAAAAAAATTATTTAAATTGAATCAAATGTAGATGCAGCTCCTATCTTTTATCCGATACAGCCCTTTAAGGTTGTAGTTGCCATAATATAGGTAAGAAAATCTCACAAGGTTCTATTCAATATTCCAATAAATATGCAAAATTAAAGACTGCTACAGTTCAACATAGGTTCCATGTTTTACATAGACGCGTAGGGTATTATGTAGTCGGCTCCGCCCGATTTAAACTTTTCCTTACTGGTTTTTCTTTTTTGCTTTTGTTCTCCGCATTGTTGGTTACGAAACAAAAGCAAATGTAACACAAAAACAAGATGACTTCATATGCTTGCAACAAATTGCAATACGGTTTTAGAAATGCCTTGCATTGGATTTTGTTCTTCTTTTCTAAAGCCTAGTCTATCACTATGAGAATCATCAAGGATGCCAACAAACACCATGGCAGCTACTGTCAATGTTACGGGTAATACTCTCATATGGGCTGAAGGTGTAGGTGTAGTAGATATGTGGCCAGGATTAGAGCATGCAATGACCCACTACACCCTTGGACTACCAACACACAGTTAGCCGCATTACGGTGACTACATAACAAACATGGTTTAGTGCAGGGAAAAAATTTACTTTTGGCCATGCAGAGCTTAGGTGGAAGCTATGCAGTTTGTTGTTTTTATGGAATCTGTGCAGAGGGTATGGGAAGTTAGTGCGGCTTTATTTGTAATTTGGTTTCCACAGCGATATTTACTATCAAGAGGTACTTTTTCGGCTATGACGATTGTTCAATGCAAATTGTGCTCTTTTTGCAATGTTTTACTCGAGGATGATGGACGTTTTAAGTAGTGATAATATTTGAGAAGCATTACAAATATCTATTGAAAAATCAAATAAGGGCATTAATTATCTAAATAAGCACATTCCAAAAGGGGGTTTTCCTTAAAATCGTACTTTTTGCCAATATAAACCGAAATCAAACTAACATTAAAATCATCCAACGTAAACGAATATAATGTATCCTGTGTAAGGTTACGCTATATTGCCAGTTCACAATTAGACTCCTTAAGATAATTTTGAATACCGCGATGCCACAGCAGGCCACTGTAGCGCAGAGGTTAGCATGTCCGCCTATGACGCTGAACGTCTGGGTTCGAATCCCGGCAAGACCATCAGAAACAATTTTCAGCGGTGGTTTTCCCCTCCTAATGCTGGCAACATATGTGAGGTACTTTGCCATGTAAGACTTCCCTCCAAAGAGGTGTCGCACTGCGGCATGCCGTTCGGACTCGGCTATAAAAAGGAAGCCCCTTATCATTGAGCTTAAACTTGAATCGGACTGCACTCATTGATATGTGAGAAGTTTGTCCCTGTTCCTTAGTGGAATGTTCATGGGCAAAATTTGCAAATATTTGCAATTTGACACCACAACAGCGTTAGACCAAAGCTTTTGGTGGAAATGGAAACGACCCTCGTTTTGGTATTTTTTGCTCGCTAATAACTTAGCTACAGGGATGCTTCAAAAGACACAACATTTTGGTATTTTTTCCCGAAAACATCGCATTGTCATGGACGATGAACTCCATGGGTCGACTAAACCACCAAACATAGAGTACTTCTTTGGGCAGGATTTGAAGAGCAATCATGACCAATTAAAGGAACCTTCCGCAAAAAAACTGAGGCAAAACTGAGATTAAGGAAACGGGGGGCTGGAGAGACCATATGAAGTCTCTCCCTCACCCCACTCGTGTATTGCATAGCTAAGAGGCGTGAGATCCCTTTTGTAAAGTTTACGCACATTCCAAATATCATCAATACACGCTGAACTCTCGTGCCATTTTAACACACTAAACAGATTAAAATCTGTTCATTCATTTCTTACTCATTTGCTGATCAATGTTTACACTGCCCATTGTTCAGCACAAAAGATTTTGAACAATTAAAAGCGTGCTAATTTCGGCGGGGCCGAATCTTGGGAACCCACCATCATGGATTCTGCTAAAAATTTTACAAAATAAATTAAGCAGAAGGGCATAATTTTATTCTTCATACCAAACTTTTGTCAAACCAGAAAAAATTAAAGCTTCTGGGAACTGAGCAAGGATGATGAAGAGACCGGTTTATATGGAAGCTATATCTGGTTATAGACCGGATTGGATGGTACTCGGCATTGTTATTGAGAGTCATAACAAAACACTACATGCAAAATTTCATCCAAATCAAGAAGTGGAATCGGGAGATCGGTTCAAATAGGAGCTTTATCTAAATGTGAACCGATATGACCCATTTGCAATTTCCAACGACCTACATCGATAACAAAAATCTGTACAAAATTTCAAGCGGCCAGCTTTTCGCGTTCGACCGCTAAGTGATTTCGACAGAATGACGGACATGTCTAGATTGACTTAGAACGTCGAGACGATCAAGAATATATAAACTTTCTGGGTATTAGACGAAAAAATCGAGGTGTTGCAAACGAAATGACTATATAAAATATACCCTCCTATGGTAAAATGCAAATTTGCCCATAAACATTCCATTAAGGAACTGGGGAAAACTTCTCACATATCAATGAGTGCTGTCCGATTCAATTTTAAGCTCAATGATAAGGGTCGCCGGCATTAGGAGGTGATAACCACCGCTGAAAATTTTTCTTATGCCAGGATTCGAACGCAGGCGTTCAGCGTCAAATGCAAATTGCAAATTTTGCCAATGAACATTCCACTGAGGAACAGGGACAAACTTCTCCTTTTTAAAGCCGAGTCCAAATGGCGTGCCGCAGTGCGACACCTCTTTGGAGAGAAGATTTTACATGGCATAGTACCTCACACATGTTGCCAGCATTAGGAGTGGAAAACAACCGCTGAAAATTGTTTCTGATGTTCTCGCCAGGATTCGAACCCAGGCATATAGCGTTATAGGCGGGCATGCTAATCTTTGCGCCACGGTGGCCTACTTTTAATTGGTCAAGACCTTAAGTCGAGAGATCGATTTAAATATAAATCTGGGCCGATTTCAATGAAGTTTTGCACACATGTTGGGACGTCACACTTTGTGCCAAATTTTGTAAGGATCGGATCAAAATTGTGGCTTCTACAGCTTTAAAAGGACATATCGATGAAAAGATATATATGGGAACTAAATCTGGACCGATTTCAAAGAAATTTTGCACTTATATTGGGACATCAAAAAAAACACTGTGCCAAATTTGGTAAAGATCGGACCAAAATTGTGCCTTCTACAGCCTTAGTGTTTGTCCTTGGACCAAACAAGAGACTTTTGCAAAGTTTTATGAAAATCGGACATTATGGGGTCTTAGACAAATATTTCGAGGAGTTACAGACAAAATGACGAAATTAGTATACCCCCATCCTATGGTGGAGGGCATAAAAACTAACCGTCCCTTTGATCCTTTCTATTCCAAATGTATACCTTTTTATTTCCCTTCAGTTCTCTACTGCTATTTTGAGGTGTTTTATTTGTCCATAGCTGTTTTCATTTAAATCTGTGCTTTTCCTTCTTTCCTCTTTTTTGTGAATAGAAAAACTGAACCCATTTGAACTGAAAATGAAAAAATGGCATCGCACGGTTTGCTAAATAATCCGGTTATAAACAAAGATCATTGTTTACATTTCAATGTTATTTGTTGGTCAATTCCGGGGCCCAGAGTTGGTGTTTGTGTCCCACATTAAACATTTTTGGCTTTCAATAATAAATGAATTTGCTCGTAATGGAACTGGTGTTTTGGTTATAGCAAGTGTTGCTACAGTTAGAGTTGAAGCGGAAGATAAAGCTCCTATCGGTTGTGAAGAGGGCAACAAAAATCCAACTGAATACACGTGAAAAAAAAACAAAACAAATCTTGATGACAGATGCCTATCTGTGGTGCAGAGGTAAGCATGTCCGCCAAACGCCTGAGTTAAAATCCCAGAGTGAATATCAGAAAAATTTTCAGCGGTGGTTATCTCCTACTATTGCAGGCTGAATTTGTGAGGTATCCTGCCATGTTAAAGCTTCTCTATAAAGCGGTGTCGCTAAGCGGCACACCGTTTAGGATGGGCATAAAAAGGAGGTCCCTTATTCATTGAGCTAAAATATCAATAGGACCGTACTCATTGATATGAAAGAAGTAACCCCTGTTCTCTGTTCGAAATCTCCATGGGAAATTTAGCAATAGTAGTAGTTTAGAAGATGACAGATAGACGGGAGCCATATAGAATTTTAACAATTTTATGTGAAACAATCTACATATATTCAGTACTCCTAAACGATTTTAGGCAAAAATTTCATAGGTTCTGCAAAACAAAAAATCATATTATCAGTGTATTTCTATGCCATTGAGACCAAGTAAATATTTTTGCCCTTGTTTGCCAACACATAAATGTTATGTTGGACCTGCCGCTCGAATATGGCGTTACATTATAAATTGTTATGTTTTTCGTATACAAACACCAAAAAAAAGCACACCAACACACACACCCACACACAGGAATTGCCCAAAATACCTTTTTGCTGGCAACAATTCCCACTTCTAGTTGATCCTTGCTTGGGCTCATCTCCATGGCCTGGAGTTTTGGCCATTCATTCATTCATTCATTTGTACATTCATTCGTTTGTTCGCTCACTCGCTTGTTTGTTGGTTCGTTTGTCCGTTGCCAGTGAGTGAGTGGGACGTGTTCAAAATAAATTGTACGAAATGTGTTAACGCAACTATTTGACATTTAATTAGTTTGTGAGCGGAATATCAAAATATTTTTGTTCGCATTCGCATCCACTCTAGCAAACCGACAACCAAATGGTCAACTGGTCAACAAACAACCGCCGAGCCGCTCCAATGGCCTTAACGGTTAAAGGTGACATGACCCTTGCAGGCGCCGTATATACGCCTCCTCATCATTGAGCAAATTACCGCACAGCAATGGGTTTCTGTGGTTTCATTTTGTGGCAGCGCGACACATGATATTGTTGTTGTCCATCCACAATGACCAAAGCAATAAACAGAGAATCAACAGCAGTGGCATGTTATCAGAGACGACTGATATCCTCATATGTGGCTAAAGCAATAGAATGGAGCAAAGCTGTCACAGATAGCATCGGAATAACATTTAAAGGTCCATATGAGAACAAATTTAATTTCGAAAGCAATTTTTGAAATTTGTTAACAAATGCCTTTAGTTTTGATTTTTGCGCTTGTTTTCATGGGGTCTGAAAATCTCTTAAAGGTTTTTTGTACAAAAACAATCAAAGAGGAATGGATAAAAATTGTCATGTTATTAGAGCTATATCAGGTTATGGACCGATTTGGACCATAATTGATTTGGATGTTGGAGACCATTGTAGAAGCCATTGTACAAAATTTTAGCCAACCAAAAATCTTAGTAAAAAGGCATTACGATACCCTATGGTCACAATGAACAGTTTACTATTGATCATATTTTATTGTAATACTAGCTGGACAGGACCCGCTCAGCTGTGCCTTCTTTCACTCTCTTATTTTATTTGAGGCCTATACTGGCAGGGACAGGAAACAAGTCCTTTTTGGCCTTTCTAGATATTTCACCCCAATATGGATATTATATTGGTAGAGCACCAAATCCCTTCCATTTGAGCCTTATCTTGCTATGGTCGGTAAATAAATCCCATATTATCATTATTGGTTTATATTTCCCTTTGGCGGGTTTTTAAGTTGGCGACCACCCCCCCTAGATATCCCGCATTAAATAAGGGTACCAAATTTCGCTTAAATCGCCCCACCCTTTTCCGACATCTGGCGTTTTTGAATATAGGGTGAGGGGAGGGTCCGCCCATTAAAGTTTGTATGTTAGATTTACTTCATTCTCTTGGTTTTGGTGGTGGATTGGAATTGCCAAACCCTTTGCCCCGAAAGTGAGTATCAGATTCATACTCTACTCCCCAAAACTAAATTTGAGCTGCCTACATGTGTGTGGTTTAGGGGGAGTTTGTAAAGTGAGGCGTCCATTAAATACTTGGCCACAAAATAGATATCAGATTTGAGCCCCTTTTTGTCATAATCCACAAATATGAACAGTTGGAGGAGTATGTAGGGTGGGCGGCCATCCACGCACTTAGCCCTGAAAAAAATCTCAGCATCGTGCTGATATTTGTGTCCCAATTGCCATTGGTTTAAGGGGAGTTGACCTCAAGATTGGATACCTAAATACATTGTCTACTAACAAATACCTATTATTTGAGCCTCTTATTGCCATAGTA